>NC_086444.1:640423834-640736751 GCF_028390025.1 Pseudophryne corroboree
CCGAGTTCTGGTCACATAACCGCTTCCCCATGTGGAGGTAGCAGGATTTGCGAGTCTGGTTGATCACATAGAGTAGCTGTCCAAGTGAGGTTAAGGTGGGAAAAGTGATGAGTAAAAGCTGATAGAAAGCACTGATGTGGTGGGACTAATAGGGAAGGATGTATAGTTGGGCCTGTTGAGGTAAGAGGTTGTAAATGCTCTCATGGAGAAAGGTAAACCTTCATCGTGACAGAGGAAAGAAAAGTAAGCAAGGAGTTATGTCACAAAGCAGGGAAATGGAGACATAGATTTATATATTTGCCAATAATTAGAATTACTCTGCATTGTCAATACATAAAATGTATACACGTGTTAATATAAGAAAAAGGATGAAATCAAAATAAATAATGTGGCTGAGATCAAAAGTGATATTCTTGTATTACTTGTATAAGAATGATAAATGGTGATCAAGAAAATCAGCTCCTAAATGACATCAGCTTTAAAAATAGACAGTTAAGATCAGATTGGAAGAAGCACCATTTAATATTCGTACATGAGTGATAATAAGATTATCACTCCTAGATAATTTGCCCCACATTATATTAGACACAATATATATTTTTTATCCTTATATATAGGAGGAATACCTGTTTTTCTAACACACACTGCTAGTTTTTTTTTAGGAATGAGCGGGTTCGGTTCTAACTCAGATCCGGAATCGAGGCAAATATCATCATCCTGCTTTCAGATCTCGCATGTTTTGGATTCTATATAAGGAGCCACATGTCGCCACCATTTTCACTACAGATTTGGAGAATGTACACACAGGACTTGTACTATGTGTGCTCGGTGCTGCCTGTTAGAAAAATGGAATGGGGGGCATGAGAGTGGTCCTTTGTTTCTTTCTGTGACTGTGTGTGCTCTCACTGCTCTGTGCTGAAAAAGGGAAGGGGGGCAGGAGATTATTGTGGAGCAGCTGGGTTGTTTTGCAGGAGGAAGGGTGGCAGGCAGGAGATAATTATTGTGGAGTAGAGGGGTTGTGTTTTGCAGGAGGCAGAAAAGTTCAGTTGGTCTGTGGCATTGTGTGTAGGTGTGCTGCTGTGTTAGGGCTCTGCATACTAGTGCACTGCATATAGCGTACTGTGGCTGTGTATAGGTCACTCTGTGACTACTAGTAATAACACTACTGCTATATATCCTCTGTGTGTGATCCAGAGCAAAAATATATATTTCTATGTGTGCGTCACTAAGTGACAAGTACCAGTACTGCCGTACACTACTACTATATACCCTCAGTGTGTAATACAAAGCAAAACATATATTTCTATTGGTGCGTCACTCTGACTACTAGTACAGCGGATACTACTGCTATATATCCTCTGCATTTGATACAAAGCCAAAAATATATTTCTATTATGTATTTGAAAGGGGAGCTCTGTCTGCTGTATCTGAAAGGGGTGGTCTGTCCATCCATCCAGGCACTCTGCCCCAGTGTAAAATGTAAATAATAAAAGCTAAAAATGAAAAGCCTAAAATTATAATTATAAAAAAAAATCTATTGTTTGTGCTGTACCCCAGTGTACTATACATTTTTTTATTTTATTTTCATAAGTACTGTAACAGTGCCGGTCAGATGGCAGTATGATTCCTACTCATAAATGTATTTTGCAACGCTGTCTGTGTAGTCAACCGCAGTGTGTAATTATATATTTCTGATTCATTTGGCAACACTGTAAATGCCGGTGTGTGATATAAAAAATACTTCTACATATTTTTTACTCATTTGTGCGACCCTGTAACTGCAGTGTGTGATATAAAAACTAATATATATATTTTAATTTAAATTAATATTTTGTACTGTGTCATCCCAGTATACAAGAGACAAGAGATAAAAAAGGATCTGTTTCCGGTGAACTAAGATTAAAATATAACTTTTATTTATTTATTAAAATAGAAACTATCTATTAATTGTCACAAATCTCAAGAATAAACTCTATGCTAAATATTTAAAAAACACACATGAAAGATTAGTGTAAAGGCCCGTACACACTGGTCGATGTATCGGCCGTTCTCTTGAACGGCCGATACATTGCGGGACCGTCGGCCAGTGTGTACGGGCGATACGTCTGTGAACTCCGTCGTTCACAGACGTATCGCGTCGGCCGCGCAGCACAGCCGACAGCCAATATATCTAACGATATATTGGCCCGTCGCTGTGTGTATACGGGGCGGTCGTCCGACCACCCGTACACATGCTGCGGCGGCCGGCGGTGATTGACAGGTGAACTGGGCGGGCGCTCGCCCAGTTCATGATGTCAGTCCCCCGACGGATCGGGCTGTGTGTATGCACAGCACACTGCCCGATCCGTACATAGCTATATCTGCAGATCAATTGATCTGCAGATATATCTAATAGTGTGTACCCACCTTAAGAGTTGACAATACTGTGAATAGTAGAGAGAAAAGAATAAAGAGTATAATAAATATTTATCTTACATCCTAGAGGATACTGGGGTTCCATTTAGTACCATGGGGTATAGACGGGTCCACTAGGAGCCATGGGCACTTTAGGAATTTGATAGTGTGGGCTGGCTCCTCCCTCTATGCCCCGCCTACCAGACTCAGTTTAGAAAATATGCCCAGAGGAGCCAGTCACGCTGAAGGAAGCTCCTGAAGAGTTTTCTGCATTTATTTTCTATGTTTGTTATTTTCAGGCAAGGATTGGTGGCACCAGCCTGCCTGCTTCGTGGGACTTAGGGGGAGGAATGGCCCAACTTCTTGAAGGGTTAATGGTCCTGTTCCCCGCTTACAGGACAGAGAGCACCTGAGGGAACTCTTTGCAAGCCCCACCACGGCAAGTGTACATTCCCGCAGCACGCCGCCACCCCTAACAGAGCCAGAAGAATGAAGAGTGGTGAGTACTAAGCCGGCATTCCAGCTAGCAGGATGCCGGCCATTATGGCGGCATGAGGGTATGGAGATGCACGGCTTCTACAAGGGGTGGAATGCATCTCCGGACACAGTACACAACTGCGTCCCAGTACACTGTACACAGTACCCATACTGGCACAACAGCATTAAAACGGTTCTCTCCATTTTAAGCACCAGATTCCTCAGACAGTATAAAAAAAGCGGGAAGATCACGCGCTATTGAAGGGGCGGGGTTTCACTATGAGAGGATCCAGCTGCTCACCAGTGCCATTTTCCCTCTGCAGTGGACACAGACGCTGACAGGACAGGGACGCGCAGCTCCTCAAGTGTGATCCAGATTACCTCAGCGTTACCAGGGGGTCATAGCAGGTAGGGAGCGACTATTAGTGTACTAAGTCCCCTATGAGGGAACTTAGCCTGCAACCCAGCTAAGCTTGGCATTAGCAATAAGGGCCTGGTGGGGGCTGGCTCCAAACAACTCTTATGTCTCCCTGAAGGGCTTCTTGTGGGTTAATTGTGCTTAACCTTTCGTGTGTGTGTGTGTGTGTGTGTGTGTGTGTGTGTGTGTGTGTGTGTGTGTGTGTGTGTGCTGTCACATTACATTATGTCAGACAAAGAGTGTGTCTCTTGTACCGCAGAGTTTTCCACTTCACCTGGGTCTCACTACTGGGTACTCAGGGTTCACAGACTAGCGGGGCTGAATCGGAGCGGGTTAATTCTCTTAAGGGAATGATCTCAACTCAAAACTCAAAACAGACTGTGGATGAGTTTATGAACAAAGACTCAGTCCCCAAACCAGCATCTCAATCCCCTCCCATTTGTCTGCAAAAGCGATCTCTGGCCCATATCCTGCAGTTTGACTCTAATCCTGACAGGACAGACATGGAGGAGGGGGAGATGGACTCAGAGAGGGTGGATACAGCTCTGTCACATCGAATAGAGGCTCTTATAGAGCCGGCTATCAGAGATGTTCTGCATATTCCTAATAAGGTGTCAGAGGAGTGTGAAGAATCTTATTTTAATGTAAAAAAATAAGTCCTCAGTTACTTTTCCTGTGTCAAAGGAATTGAATATCCTGTTTGAAGTACCATGCGTTAATCCTGATAAGACGTTTCAGATCCCTAATAGGTTGCTCTCATCTTTTCCTTTTCCTCTGGAGGATAAGAAAAATGGGAAAATCCACCAATAGTGGACACATCAGTCTCTAGGCTGTCACATAAAATTGTATTGTCTGTTCCTGGTGTAGCCTCCCTGAAAGACACGGCAGATCGTAAATTTGAGACTTCACTCAAAGCATTGTATGCAGCTGCGAGGGTGGCTCAAAGACCCACTATTGCATGTGTGTGGATCACAAAAGCCATTGCTAAATGGTCAGATAACCTAATTGAGGGGTTAGATTCCTTATCTATGTTGTCTTACTCCTGCAGCATATACAGGACTCTGCAAACTTTATGGTGGAAGCCATAAAGTAAATAGGTGTGCTTAACGCACGCACTACCGCTATGGCAGTGTTGGTACACAGGCTACGCCAGTGGACTACTTACGCGGACTCCAGGAAAGGCGTGGAAGGCCTACCATTCACTGGAAAGGCCTTGTTTGGAGATGAATTAGACAAATTCCCCACAGCTACTGCGGGTAAGTCTATGTATCTTCCTTCTGCAGCCCCCTCAAACAAGAAGTTACAGGGTTTTCAGATGGCCAAGTTCAAGGGCAAATCCAGAGGTGCTTCTACATCCTCCAGTGGTGCTAGAGGTAAACCATGCAAACCAGCAACAGCAGATGCTCAGGAACAGAGCTCAGGCTCTGCTTCCTCAAAGATTTCAGCATGACGGTGGACCGTGATGCCTGGAAGGCTGTCAGGTGGGAGCCCAACTACAATTCTTCATTCAGATCTGGTAAAATTCGTGCCAGGATCCCTGGGTCATAGATTTTACTTCCCAGGGTTACAGACTGGAGTTCCAAAAGCTCCCACCTCACAGATTCTTCAAATCAGGCTTGTCAGTTTCACCGGAGTCAAGTATAACTTTACAGCATGCCATCCAAAAACCGGTACAGACTCAGGTCATTGTTCCAGTTCCTCCTCATCTACTAAACAAGGGATACTATTCCAACTTGTTCATAGTACTGAAGCCATACTTACGGGTGTTCAAATTCAAGATGGAGTCTCTGAGAGCGGTGATCTTAGGTCTGGAGGATTCCTAGAGTCTGTGGATATCAAGGATGCATACTTTCATATTCCGATCTGGCCGCCTCATCAGGCTTATCTCTGGTTTGCACTACAGGACTATCACTACCAGTTCCAGGCCCTGCCATTTGGTCTCTCCATGGCACCAAGGGTGTTCACCAAGGTGATGGCAGAGATGATGTTTCTACTTCGCAAACAGGGAGTGAACATAAATCCGTACCTGGACGATCTCCTGATAAAATCGCTGTCCAGGGAAAGGTTGCTGGACAGCATTGCTCTCTCAACCAAAGTCCTCCAGGATCACGGGTGGATTCTGAACCTTCCAAAATCTCGCCTAGAGTCAACACGGAGGCTACCATTCCTGGGAATTATACTGGACACGGAGTCACAAAAGGTGTTCCGTCCGTTGGACAACTGGGAAGCAGACTTCCTCAGCAGACACGACCTGTACTCGGGGAGTGGGGCCTTCACCCGGAAGTGTTCAGGTGCTTGACAAGTCAATGGGGATATCCACAGATCGACATGATGGCTTCTTGTCTCAACAAGAAGCTCAGGTGGTATTGTTCCAGGTTAAGAGACCCACAGGCGGTGGCGATAGATGCCCTGACGACTCCATGGGTCTATCAGATGGTGTACGTGTTTCCTCCATTTCCTCTGATCCCAAGAATTCTAAAACAAATAAAAAGGAAAAAGGTTCAAGCAATACTCATTGCTCTGGACTGGTCAAGAAGGGCCTGGTACGCAGAACTTCTGGAGATGCTCCTCAAAGATCCGTGGCCTCTTCCTCTTAGCAAGGATCTTCTGCATTAGGGCCCGTTCATCTATCAGGACTTACCATGGCTACGTTTGATGGCATGGAAGTTGAATGGAGCGGGATCCCTAACAAAGTTATCCCGACTATGATCCAAGCCAGGAAGGGGGTAACATCTAAGCATTACCATCGTATTTGGAAGAAATATGTCTCTTGATGTGAGAGCAGGAATTATTCTGCAGTGGAATTCATCTGGGATGTTTCCTGCTTTTTCTGAAGGCAGGCATGGATGTGGGCCTGTATCTGGGCTCCATAAAAGTCCAGATTTCAGCCTTGTCCATTTTCTTTCAGAAGCAATTGGCTTCTCTCCCTGAGGTCCGTTCTTGAAAGGTGTTCTGCACATCCAACCTCCCTTTGTGCCTCCCACGGCACCTTGGGATCTCAATGTGGTGCTGTAGTTCCTCCAATCAGACTGGTTTGAACCGTTACAGTAGGTGGACATAAAATATCTTACGTGGAAGACCGTCACACTATTGGCCTTGGCTTCAGCAAGATGTGTGTCGGAGCTGGGGGCTTTGCTTTACAAAAGTCCCTATTTAATTTTCCATGAGGACAGAGCTGAACTCATAACTTGTCAGCAATTTCTTCCTAAAGTGGTGTCCACATTTCATATCAACCAACCTATTGTGGTTCCGGTTGTCACCGACACCTCTGCTACTTCAAAATCTTTGGATGTTGTGAGGGCTCACAGAAAGACAGACTCGCTGTTTGTTCTTTATGATCCCAATAAGATTTGGTGTCCTGCATCAAAGCAGACAATTGCATGCTGGATCAGACTTACTATCCAGCATGCTTATTCCAAGGCAAATTTGCCATGTCCAAAATCTGTACAGGCCCACTCTACTAGGTCGGTGGGTTCTTACTGGGCTGCTGCCCGGGGTGTCTCAGCTTTACAGCTCTGCTGAGCAGCTACTTGGTCAGGTTCAAACACGTTTGCTAAGTTCTACAAGTTCTGAGGACCTTCAGTTTGGTCAATCAGTTCTGCAGGAACCTCTGCACTCTCCCACCCACTTTGGGAGCTTTGGTACATCCCCATGGTACTAAATGTTATCCCAGTATCCTCTAGGACGTAAGAGAAAATAAGATTTTCATTACCTACCAGTAAATCCTTTTCTCGTAGTCCGTAGAGGATACTGGGCACCCGCCCAGTGCTTCGTTCTTCCTGCACTGTTACTTGGTTAAGTAATGTTGATTCAGCTGTTCCTGTTTCAAGTTTGGTTAGTTTGCTTTCCTCTTGTTGTGTGTGCTGGTTCAGAATCTTACCACTATCCTTATCTATCCTCTCGAAGTATGTCAGTCTCTTCGAGCACAGTTTCCTAGACTGAGTCTAGTAGGAGGGGCATAGAGGGAGAAGCCAGCCCACACAATCAAATTCTTTAAGTGCCCATGGCTCCTAGTGGACCCATCTATACCCCATGGTACTAAATGGAACCCCAGTATCCTCTACGGACTACGAGAAAAGTATTTACTGGTAGGAAATAAAAATCCTATTTTAAAAACAGCTATGCGTCTTTTTGGGGTCTGCTTTTCTGGGTCACTGTGTTTATATATATATATGATACAAAATATCTTATTTCAAACAGTGTTTCAATTATACCTGAAATCTAATCTAAATGTTGCTTTAAGCTTCATCCAAGGCACTTGGCATAGTGCCCAGAATAATTGTTCCTATGCACAGTTATAGCATGAGAATCCCATACTTAAAGATAGTATGTTAGAATTATTATAATCATATAAATGCAGTTAACTGTGATATGATGTTTTAGAAAGACATGATATCCTCATGGATGCAGTGGCAAATGCAGGATTTCTAGAGGTGGGTTTCCAAATGTAATCCACAGTCTACCATTCTGCAGAACATGGAATACAGTATTAATATGTAACACTACAGACAGTCTATAGTATAGACTGTATCAAACATTTAAATAATATACAGTAAATAAGATAAGTGGTCATGAAAAAGGGTAAACATACTATAATAAATAAATACGCAAACACAAAGAAATCAATACTACACTTTCTAAGCACACATTCTTCCACCTCATGATAAGGCTCCTGTCTCTTCTTCCTGGTAGCTACTCTCTGGTCCAGTGCACCGATTGGATGCTCAGATCCACACACAGCAAACTTGATAGAAGAAGCTGCTACCACTGGGCATGTGTTTCAGCTCTGCTCTGTCTCTTAACTTGCATGATGTGGCAGCAGCTCTAGAAATCGTAATATATACCATTGCTATTGTTTTGTATCATTCTTGATAGCAAATGTCTACATAAATGTATTCATCTCTCACATATATCCTCTAATGTTAATACATCTGACACTATATTTCCCACGGTTTCTTATTCGAATTTTCCCAATTGTGTATTATTCGTGATAGCAAATGTTTATATGAATGTATTCATCTCTCCCATATAGTGTCAGATGTATTTGCATTAGGGGATATACTTCCCACAGTTTTTTATTATTAACCACTTGCCTGGCATGGTCTCATCAGATGCGACCATGCCTACAAGTGCTCTATCTGACCTAGATAGAGATATAGAGAGTGTTAGCAGCAGCAGGGAAGGGAAATTTCCCTCCGCTGCTGCTGTCAGAGGGAACGGAAGATCCCTCTGCCTCCCTGAACTCTCCCCTACTGATTTCTGTGCTGCCGATCACTGCTGATCGGTCAGCACGGCAGGATCCCCCCCCCCCTCCAGCGGCTACAGACAATGGCAGCCACTGGGGAGTGTAAATTAACCCTGCCAAGCCCTCCCCCAGACCACCCCTGTATACTTGGAGGCTGTGCCGGGTTTCAAAATGAAAGCTGCAATATTCTGATGGTTGTGATGTTCCTGATCAATGTTTCTATGTTTGAAAAAATATTTTTTTTTAAATATTTTATTTTTATTTATTTTTAACTAAAATCATTTGGGATAGGGTTAAATTCATGTTCTTCACCTAATTCACTCAAAATAAAAAAACTTCATTTTCGGATCGGTTTTTGGCGAAATAAATAGTTAAGTGGTTAAGGAATGATTACTCCAATGGCGTATTCATCTCTCACATATAGTGTCAGATGTAATTACATTAGGGGATATATTTCCCCAACTTTTGTTATTGAGGAGTAATTTCTCCATAAACACCAGAAATCTTCTCACTTACAGTGTCAGGTAAATTTTACATTAAGGAGTATAATCCCCAAAATCTCCTATTATAATCACAATTTAGGTCAGAAACTGTTCTCAAATTCACAGAATATTTTTGCTATCTAAATGTCTCTCACCTATTAGTGTCAGACCTAATTAGAATAATCTCCCTAGGAGTTCATAAACCTGCTGTTCCCATTTCAAATATCACAATTGGTTTTCATATCATTGATTTGGTTTCATATTTATTGTAATTCATACATCAAGCTATCAGTAGAGAGCAGGATCTATTTGTCACATATAAAGGTAAGTATAATGGCAACTTGGCTTATCAGCTTGTGAACAGAATATATTGTTATATATCTCATATTAGGCATAAGAATAATTATGATATCATTACTTGTTATTATATTTACTTTGAGTACTTAGGCATCAAATGCATTAGTGCTGAATATCAAATACACCAATCTCATCAGTGAATAGGTGTTCTGCAAACAAGCTGTTATTTGTGTTATTTACAGCAAGTAATTTATGAAATAATATGAGCTAATAAACAAATCTAGAGTATCCAAATATCAATGATCTGTATCTGTGTAGCTGTTTTACTGTTTATGGAATACACATAAACTATAATTTTTATTCTGTATACACGACAATATGTATCAGAATCTCATCTGTTATATACAGTATACAGTAATTGCATAGATACTTTGAACATGAAATTTAATCTAGTGCTTTAAACAAAATCATGTCAGACCACACTAATGAGTACCAATTAATGTATATCCATGTGGTTTATATTATGTATTATCAACCCACACAAATTGCCATGATATAGTCTGCGGCCTTAAAATAAGTTTATGATTGTGGGTAAAGCATAAAACAGGATTTTAATACCTACCGGTAAATCCTTTTCTCCTAGTCCGTAGAGGATGCTGGGGTCCACTTCAGTACCATGGGGTATAGACGGTTCCGCAGAAGCCATGGGCACTTTAAGACTTTTCAAGAGTGTGAACTGGCTCCTCCCTCTATGCCCCTCCTCCAGACCTCAGTATAGGAACTGTGCCCAGGGAGATGGACATTTCGAGAAAAGGATTTACTTTTAAATTAACGGTGAGATTCATACCAGCTCACACTTCAACCATGCCGCACAACATGGATATCTGGTTTTCACCTGACTGCGCTCATCCCCTACAGTTTGAGTACTCGTGAAATGATGCAAATGGATACTTATATAAAGGTGTGTTTTACTTTCATATGTATCAAATATGACACTCAATATAATGAAACAGTGCAGATAAATATTGTTGAACATGAAAAAGGTGGTAATCACAATGTGTGCTCCACGGGGAGCACCTGTTTAACTCAGTCCTTTAATCACTCAAATTGGTGATTAAATCCTTTAGGTTCTTGGCGTGTGTGTTCTGACACAAAGGCCAATGGGCTGGAAAAAAATATATAAATGTAATGATTAAATCTGGCTGTGTTGCTTTAAAAGTCAAATATAGATTTTCCAGTGGAAATGTCTCTAGTCCTGACCGGACTGTGTGGGCTTTAAAAATCTGTCTTTAGTAATTAGATTCATATAGTTGCAGAGGACGGCGTCCCGTACCTCTGCGTGTGGAAGTCTGGTATTCGTGCACTATCGTTGCGGCCGTACTTGTAAGATGTACAGGTGCGGGGGGCAGCGGGAACCTCCTGGCAGCTCCGGACAGACTCGTCCCTCAGCTCGCGCACCCGCTCTCCGGTTCGTCCTGTTAGGGATCTCCCCGTGTGCCTGCGCCGCTCGCTGGGTTGGTCGTGTTCGCGTGGGGGGGAGCTCAGCCGCAGGATCTAAACAGAGCCTGTGGCAGTGTTGCACCTCCCCACAACGGAGTACTCACCTGTGTGGTCCTCCTGCTGCCCGTCCGTCTGTACTGCTTACCGATGTCTGCACCGTAGGTCCGAGGGTCTCACAGCACTCTCCTGTCCTCCAATGGTTTGATGTCTCTTAGTCGTCTCCTCCAACGCGTTTCAACCGGATCGGTCTTCCTCTGGGAGTTTTTGCAGTGTTCTGATAGTGGTGGATGTTAAAATGGCTTGCGGGCGGGACCAGCATCAGTTCCTCCTTTGTTCCACTGATTTGATTGGTGGTTGAGGTTGTCAGTATTGGATGTTAAATTGGCTTGCGGGCGGGACCAGCATCAGTTCCTCCTTTGTTCCACTGATTTGATTGGTGGTTGAGGTTGTCAGTATTGCAGGGGGCAGATCACATGTTCCTGCAATCTGTCCCATTTGTAAGTTTCAGAAACAGGGAAAGTATGAAAACATGGCAATGCAAATGAAATTCCTTTTTTTTTTTTTTTTTTTTGGTGGTTGAGGTTGTTAGTATTGCAGGGGGCAGATCACATGTTCCTGCAATCTGTCCCATTTGTGAGTTTCAGAAACAGGGAAAGTCTGAAAACATGGCAATGCAAATGAAGTTCACTTTTGTTTTTTGTTTTTTGATTGGTGGTTGAGGTTGTTAGTATTGCAGGGGGCAGATCACATGTTCCTGCAATCTGTCCCATTTGTGAGTTTCAGAAACAGGGAAAGTCTGAAAACATGGCAATGCAAATGAAGTTCCTTTTTTTTTTTTTTTTTTTTTTTTTTTTGATTGGTGGTTGAGGTTGTTAGTATTGCAGGGGGCAGATGGTATGTGGCTTGTTAGTATGCTATCTGATCACGGAGCTTTTAAAAAATTCAAGATGTTTCTTGTGTGTCAACAATTATGGTAAAGTGGATTCTTTGGTATTGTTATGAAATATTTGGGATATATATAACTTTCCTACTTTGGAGTGGTTTATAAGCCTATGTTCCCTGTGGGCTTTTTCTGGGTATTGGATATCTGTATACTAAATGATTGGTTCTACTTGCAGATGATAGACCTTATTTCATTATCAATGTTTAACCCTTTTGGTGCTAGTGTGCCAAAGGAGATTATTAAACGTAACTCTTCTTTATTTATTTTTTGTATGTAATCCCCTCCCCTCCAGTTCTTCTTGACTTCTTTCAGCCCCGTAAACTTTAGTAATGCGGGATTTGATTCATGATGGTCTCTAAAGTGTAATGAGAGCGGATGATCTTCTGTTTTTCGTTTAATATTGCGAATGTGTTCACTGATTCTGATTTTCAGTGGTCGGACGGTTCTCCCTATATACTGTAACTTACATGGACATTCTAGTAAGTATATGATGCCTTTGCTGTGGCATGTGATTCTGTCTTTGATTTTGTAACTGTATGAGTTAGTTGCAGATTGTTTCATGATAGTGGGTAATGTGCTTCTTGCTTTTACCATATGGCAACCTGAGCAGGTCCCACAATGGTAAAAACCTCCTTTGTTCTGTGACCCATCTATTGTGGTTTGTATCTGATTTGGTGGCGGTATGTGGCTGTGTGTTAGTTTTTTCTTTATGTCAGGAGCCTTTCGATAGATGACTTTGGGGTTAGGGGGTAGAACTTTAGCTAAATTGTCATCTTGCAATAATATCTGCCAGTGTTTTGTGATGATCTTTTTGATCTGATGGGCTTGGTCTGAATATTGTGTTATGAACAGTGGTTCTTCGATTTGTGTCATCTGTTTTGGCTTCTCTTTGTAGTTAAGGAGTGCGGGCCTCTCTATCTTTTTTGCTGTTTCGAAGGCTACTTGTACTGTCTCGGTGTGGTAGTTTTTTTCCTTAAATCTGTCACTCAAAACCTTCCCCTGTGTTTCATAATCACTCATTTTGGAACAGTTTCTACGAAGTCTTTTAAATTGTCCCATTGGTATGCCATTGAGCCATGTCGGATGATGCCCACTGGTGGCTAGTATATAACTGTTCACGTCGACAGTTTTATTGTAAGTGTTTGTGTGTATTCGATCTTCATCTATGAAAATGTTGAGATCTAAAAATTGTACTTTTTCCTTGCTATATGTGGTGGTGAGTTTGAGATTCCGATCGTTCTGATTGAGGTGTGTATTGAAACTTTTGAGTGATTCTTCATCTCCCTTCCAGATGAAGAATATATCATCTATGAATCTGGTCCAGAGGACGAGGTTCGCACCAAGCTCCACATCAGACCAGATTGTATTGTCTTCCCACTTGCTCATGAACAGATTTGCGTAACTTGGCGCGAACCTCGTCCCCATAGCGGTCCCGGTGGTCTGTAGGTAATAGTTGTTGTTAAACCATAGGTAATTGTGGGTGAGAATATACTCTATGCCCCCCAAAATGAATTCTCGTTGGTCTGGTAACATGTTGGGGTCTTGTTCGAGGTAATGACATGTGCTGTCTATTCCCTGTGCATGCTCTATGATGGAATATAAAGAGGTGACATCGCTTGTGACTAACCAGTAGTCCTCTTTCCATGTGATTGATTCTAACTTTCTAAGGATGTCAGTAGTGTCTCTAAGATAGGATTTCTGAGTTTTTACATATGGCTGTAGAAAGACATCAATATACTGTGAGAGATTTGAGCTGATTGAATCTAATAATAATCTCCTTTGGCACACTAGCACCAAAAGGGTTAAACATTGATAATGAAATAAGGTCTATCATCTGCAAGTAGAACCAATCATTTAGTATACAGATATCCAATACCCAGAAAAAGCCCACAGGGAACATAGGCTTATAAACCACTCCAAAGTAGGAAAGTTATATATATCCCAAATATTTCATAACAATACCAAAGAATCCACTTTACCATAATTGTTGACACACAAGAAACATCTTGAATTTTTTAAAAGCTCCGTGATCAGATAGCATACTAACAAGCCACATACCATCTGCCCCCTGCAATACTAACAACCTCAACCACCAATCAAAAAAAAAAAAAAAAAAAAAAAAAGGAACTTCATTTGCATTGCCATGTTTTCAGACTTTCCCTGTTTCTGAAACTCACAAATGGGACAGATTGCAGGAACATGTGATCTGCCCCCTGCAATACTAACAACCTCAACCACCAATCAAAAAACAAAAAACAAAAGTGAACTTCATTTGCATTGCCATGTTTTCAGACTTTCCCTGTTTCTGAAACTCACAAATGGGACAGATTGCAGGAACATGTGATCTGCCCCCTGCAATACTAACAACCTCAACCACCAAAAAAAAAAAAAAAAAAAAAAGGAATTTCATTTGCATTGCCATGTTTTCATACTTTCCCTGTTTCTGAAACTTACAAATGGGACAGATTGCAGGAACATGTGATCTGCCCCCTGCAATACTGACAACCTCAACCACCAATCAAATCAGTGGAACAAAGGAGGAACTGATGCTGGTCCCGCCCGCAAGCCAATTTAACATCCAATACTGACAACCTCAACCACCAATCAAATCAGTGGAACAAAGGAGGAACTGATGCTGGTCCCGCCCGCAAGCCATTTTAACATCCACCACTATCAGAACACTGCAAAAACTCCCAGAGGAAGACCGATCCGGTTGAAACGCGTTGGAGGAGACGACTAAGAGACATCAAACCATTGGAGGACAGGAGAGTGCTGTGAGACCCTCGGACCTACGGTGCAGACATCGGTAAGCAGTACAGACGGACGGGCAGCAGGAGGACCACACAGGTGAGTACTCCGTTGTGGGGAGGTGCAACACTGCCACAGGCTCTGTTTAGATCCTGCGGCTGAGCTCCCCCCCACGCGAACACGACCAACCCAGCGAGCGGCGCAGGCACACGGGGAGATCCCTAACAGGACGAACCGGAGAGCGGGTGCGCGAGCTGAGGGACGAGTCTGTCCGGAGCTGCCAGGAGGTTCCCGCTGCCCCCCGCACCTGTACATCTTACAAGTACGGCCGCAACGATAGTGCACGAATACCAGACTTCCACACGCAGAGGTACGGGACGCCGTCCTCTGCAACTATATGAATCTAATTACTAAAGACAGATTTTTAAAGCCCACACAGTCCGGTCAGGACTAGAGACATTTCCACTGGAAAATCTATATTTGACTTTTAAAGCAACACAGCCAGATTTAATCATTACATTTATATATTTTTTTCCAGCCCATTGGCCTTTGTGTCAGAACACACACGCCAAGAACCTAAAGGATTTAATCACCAATTTGAGTGATTAAAGGACTGAGTTAAACAGGTGCTCCCCGTGGAGCACACATTGTGATTACCACCTTTTTCATGTTCAACAATATTTATCTGCACTGTTTCATTATATTGAGTGTCATATTTGATACATATGAAAGTAAAACACACCTTTATATAAGTATCCATTTGCATCATTTCACGAGTACTCAAACTGTAGGGGATGAGCGCAGTCAGGTGAAAACCAGATATCCATATTGAACCAAAGGGCAAGGACACCCTTTTGACTAGCAGCACATCCCATACAGTAAAACCACCCCAGTGCGCAGATTACCTCCCTTTTTGTTAATTGTCTAGCCTGTCCATAATCTGCAGCAAGGGTCACTACATTCACGTTCATGGGCATCATTTACAACCGAACAGATAGGGAAAACAGAGCCAAGGATTTATTTGCACAATTCAGTAGTGCCACCAATGAGGTACCCAACACCACTAACTTCTTTAACAAATTTACCCTATTAGAAAAGCATATTACGAAAGAAAATAAACTATGGTGGGACATACAGACATTAGCATGGTACAAAAGCAACAATATTATACCAAAAGGGCTTAAAATCAAGAAGGCTTCAGCCCTACACAATCCTGACATCACATTTACGAAACAATGGAACAACATACTTGATGAGTGCTCTCATCAATTAGTTAAATTACTACTAGATACACATACGGAGGAGTTAGCCAAACTAGAACACAACATTCAACAATTAAGTTTGGAACTAGAACCATTTGAACAAAAACAAGAATTCCGCACTTTAACAGAAATCACACTACAAAGGATTAGACAAGGAGAAGAGAAGATCATCACCATTAAAAAGAATAAAATACTCAGAGATAAATTTGGAATACATCAGAAAAACAAATCCAAACAGAAAGCAACTCATGATTCACACAGAAACGCTAATCAGAACAAAAGTCTGCCCAAAGCGAGAACAAAAGCACCACCAGCTATACCTAGAACACCCATATACAAAAGGTTAAAATTAACATACCAACAGTACATGACAAAGTTACATTCGAGAAATTTAGAAACAGGCAAACCCATTACCCAATCAAGCTATCATGACACATCCATTGAAACATCTACGATAACTGATAACGATACATCCTTTTCTATCTATGACATTAATGATGAATTCTCCCATGATTTAGCCAGAAAATCGTTAGAACAGGGCTGGCTTGACACTGAATTAGCGTTACTCAATACAACACCAGGAGTACTGGGGTCACAGACGGAATATCTCACGGCCACCGGTGAGAGCACCATATTCATTGAAGAAGCCAAAACTGACACCAATCCAACATGTGGAGACTCCAACAGTTTTTTAGAATCAACGACAGACCTC
This sequence comes from Pseudophryne corroboree, assembly GCF_028390025.1. Lineage (NCBI taxonomy): Eukaryota > Metazoa > Chordata > Amphibia > Anura > Myobatrachidae > Pseudophryne > Pseudophryne corroboree. The sequence continues at coordinate 640,440,313 of NC_086444.1, forward strand.
ATCCACCAGATAGGGTCTGTCAAGACACAGAACCAGCAGACAAAGAGAAAACTTTCAGAACCCGACGAGGATGCAGGGGGGGACAAAAAAGCAAAACACTGAACCCTAAAGTGACACAAACCGAAGGACAGGGCATATTCAACTTGAGCAGCCATGTACTTAACAAACATCAAGTTAGTGCCCTAGATAAGGGACTCAAATTTGCACCTACAGCACCGTTAAACAAATTCGAAACTTATCTGGACATACAAAAATTTACACGTAAGCTTACACTAAAGAAATACTTTCAGAAGACCCCACTACCACAACATAAACCAGACAAAGATGACCCTTTTTCTCACACTTCTCTCAAACCCAAGTCACAGTTTTATCCCAATTACATGATGGGAAACCATATAGCGACATTCACCGATATGGTAGAGAAAGACGTCATGAGACTAGACGAGAGACCTAATAGACTTAGGAAACACAACATGACCAATAAGGAACAAAGAGCACTGACAGAACTCAGCAAAAATACTAACTTGGTAATTAAACCGGCTGACAAAGGGGGAGGGGTAGTACTTCTTAACAAGGATGACTATATGAAGGAAGCCAACAACATACTGAGCGACACGAGCACCTACAGAAAACTACAAGGAGACCCCACCCATACATTCAAACAGCAACTACAGACCCTACTTAGTGAAGGGTTGGACAAAGGGATCCTCTCGACACAGGAACACACATATCTCAACATACAACATCCAATCATACCAGTATTCTACTACCTACCAAAAGTGCACAAAAACCCAACAAAACCACCAGGCAAACCGATCATATCCGGAATAGATTCAATCAGCTCAAATCTCTCACAGTATATTGATGTCTTTCTACAGCCATATGTAAAAACTCAGAAATCCTATCTTAGAGACACTACTGACATCCTTAGAAAGTTAGAATCAATCACATGGAAAGAGGACTACTGGTTAGTCACAAGCGATGTCACCTCTTTATATTCCATCATAGAGCATGCACAGGGAATAGACAGCACATGTCATTACCTCGAACAAGACCCCAACATGTTACCAGACCAACGAGAATTCATTTTGGGGGGCATAGAGTATATTCTCACCCACAATTACCTATGGTTTAACAACAACTATTACCTACAGACCACCGGGACCGCTATGGGGACGAGGTTCGCGCCAAGTTACGCAAATCTGTTCATGAGCAAGTGGGAAGACAATACAATCTGGTCTGATGTGGAGCTTGGTGCGAACCTCGTCCTCTGGACCAGATTCATAGATGATATATTCTTCATCTGGAAGGGAGATGAAGAATCACTCAAAAGTTTCAATACACACCTCAATCAGAACGATCGGAATCTCAAACTCACCACCACATATAGCAAGGAAAAAGTACAATTTTTAGATCTCAACATTTTCATAGATGAAGATCGAATACACACAAACACTTACAATAAAACTGTCGACGTGAACAGTTATATACTAGCCACCAGTGGGCATCATCCGACATGGCTCAATGGCATACCAATGGGACAATTTAAAAGACTTCGTAGAAACTGTTCCAAAATGAGTGATTATGAAACACAGGGGAAGGTTTTGAGTGACAGATTTAAGGAAAAAAACTACCACACCGAGACAGTACAAGTAGCCTTCGAAACAGCAAAAAAGATAGAGAGGCCCGCACTCCTTAACTACAAAGAGAAGCCAAAACAGATGACACAAATCGAAGAACCACTGTTCATAACACAATATTCAGACCAAGCCCATCAGATCAAAAAGATCATCACAAAACACTGGCAGATATTATTGCAAGATGACAATTTAGCTAAAGTTCTACCCCCTAACCCCAAAGTCATCTATCGAAAGGCTCCTGACATAAAGAAAAAACTAACACACAGCCACATACCGCCACCAAATCAGATACAAACCACAATAGATGGGTCACAGAACAAAGGAGGTTTTTACCATTGTGGGACCTGCTCAGGTTGCCATATGGTAAAAGCAAGAAGCACATTACCCACTATCATGAAACAATCTGCAACTAACTCATACAGTTACAAAATCAAAGACAGAATCACATGCCACAGCAAAGGCATCATATACTTACTAGAATGTCCATGTAAGTTACAGTATATAGGGAGAACCGTCCGACCACTGAAAATCAGAATCAGTGAACACATTCGCAATATTAAACGAAAAACAGAAGATCATCCGCTCTCATTACACTTTAGAGACCATCATGAATCAAATCCCGCATTACTAAAGTTTACGGGGCTGAAAGAAGTCAAGAAGAACTGGAGGGGAGGGGATTACATACAAAAAATAAATAAAGAAGAGTTACGTTTAATAATCTCCTTTGGCACACTAGCACCAAAAGGGTTAAACATTGATAATGAAATAAGGTCTATCATCTGCAAGTAGAACCAATCATTTAGTATACAGATATCCAATACCCAGAAAAAGCCCACAGGGAACATAGGCTTATAAACCACTCCAAAGTAGGAAAGTTATATATATCCCAAATATTTCATAACAATACCAAAGAATCCACTTTACCATAATTGTTGACACACAAGAAACATCTTGAATTTTTTAAAAGCTCCGTGATCAGATAGCATACTAACAAGCCACATACCATCTGCCCCCTGCAATACTAACAACCTCAACCACCAATCAAAAAAAAAAAAAAAAAAAAAAGGAACTTCATTTGCATTGCCATGTTTTCAGACTTTCCCTGTTTCTGAAACTCACAAATGGGACAGATTGCAGGAACATGTGATCTGCCCCCTGCAATACTAACAACCTCAACCACCAATCAAAAAACAAAAAACAAAAGTGAACTTCATTTGCATTGCCATGTTTTCAGACTTTCCCTGTTTCTGAAACTCACAAATGGGACAGATTGCAGGAACATGTGATCTGCCCCCTGCAATACTAACAACCTCAACCACCAAAAAAAAAAAAAAAAAAAAAAGGAATTTCATTTGCATTGCCATGTTTTCATACTTTCCCTGTTTCTGAAACTTACAAATGGGACAGATTGCAGGAACATGTGATCTGCCCCCTGCAATACTGACAACCTCAACCACCAATCAAATCAGTGGAACAAAGGAGGAACTGATGCTGGTCCCGCCCGCAAGCCAATTTAACATCCAATACTGACAACCTCAACCACCAATCAAATCAGTGGAACAAAGGAGGAACTGATGCTGGTCCCGCCCGCAAGCCATTTTAACATCCACCACTATCAGAACACTGCAAAAACTCCCAGAGGAAGACCGATCCGGTTGAAACGCGTTGGAGGAGACGACTAAGAGACATCAAACCATTGGAGGACAGGAGAGTGCTGTGAGACCCTCGGACCTACGGTGCAGACATCGGTAAGCAGTACAGACGGACGGGCAGCAGGAGGACCACACAGGTGAGTACTCCGTTGTGGGGAGGTGCAACACTGCCACAGGCTCTGTTTAGATCCTGCGGCTGAGCTCCCCCCCACGCGAACACGACCAACCCAGCGAGCGGCGCAGGCACACGGGGAGATCCCTAACAGGACGAACCGGAGAGCGGGTGCGCGAGCTGAGGGACGAGTCTGTCCGGAGCTGCCAGGAGGTTCCCGCTGCCCCCCGCACCTGTACATCTTACAAGTACGGCCGCAACGATAGTGCACGAATACCAGACTTCCACACGCAGAGGTACGGGACGCCGTCCTCTGCAACTATATGAATCTAATTACTAAAGACAGATTTTTAAAGCCCACACAGTCCGGTCAGGACTAGAGACATTTCCACTGGAAAATCTATATTTGACTTTTAAAGCAACACAGCCAGATTTAATCATTACATTTATATATTTTTTTCCAGCCCATTGGCCTTTGTGTCAGAACACACACGCCAAGAACCTAAAGGATTTAATCACCAATTTGAGTGATTAAAGGACTGAGTTAAACAGGTGCTCCCCGTGGAGCACACATTGTGATTACCACCTTTTTCATGTTCAACAATATTTATCTGCACTGTTTCATTATATTGAGTGTCATATTTGATACATATGAAAGTAAAACACACCTTTATATAAGTATCCATTTGCATCATTTCACGAGTACTCAAACTGTAGGGGATGAGCGCAGTCAGGTGAAAACCAGATATCCATATTGAACCAAAGGGCAAGGACACCCTTTTGACTAGCAGCACATCCCATACAGTAAAACCACCCCAGTGCGCAGATTACCTCCCTTTTTGTTAAATGCCGCACAACATGGCATTCAACAAAACTCATGCCAACGAGCATGAACATTACAGCAACCGTGCTGAAAACTTAACAAAATAATAACTGCAGGTAAAGAACGCACTGGGCTGGGTGCCCAGCATCCTCTACGGACTAGGAGAAAAGGATTTATCGGTAGGTATTAAAATCCTGTTTTCTCATACGTCCTAGAGGATGCTGGGGTCCATTTCAGTACCATGGGGTTATACCAAAGCTCCAGTATGGGCGGGAGAGTGCGGATGACCCTGCAGCACCGATTGACCAAACTTGAGGTCCTCATTGGCCAAGGTGTCAAACTTGTAAAACTTAGCAAACGTGTTTGCCCCTGACCAAGTAGCTGCTCGGCAAAGTTGTAACGCCGAGACCCCCCGGGCAGCCGCCCAGGATGAGCTCACCTTTCTAGTAGAATGGGCATTCACCGAATTCGGTATCGGCAATCCTGCCGTGGAATGAGCGTGCTGAATCGGACCTCTGATCCAGCGTGCAATGGTCTGCTTAGAAGCAGGACACCCAATCTTGTTGGGAGCATACAAGACAAACAGCCTCTGTTTTCCGTATCCGAGCTGTTCTTGCGATATAAATTTTCAAAGCTCTGACCACATCCAGAGACTTTGACGCAGCGAAGGAGTCAGTAGCCACTGGCACCACAATAGGTTGGTTTATATGGAAAGAAGAAACCACCTTCGTAAGAAATTGCTGACAAGTTCTTAACTCAGCCCTATCTTCATGGAAGATCAAGTAAGGACTCTTGTGAGACAAGGCCCCTAACTCAGACACCCTCCTTGCGGATGCCAAGGCCAACAGCAGGACAACTTTCCAAGTGAGAAACTTCAACTCTATCTCCTGTAGAGGTTCAAACCAATCCGATTGAAGGAACTGCAACACCAGATTAAGATCCCATGGTGCCACTGGAGGCACAAATGGAGGTTGGATGTGCAGAACCCCTTTCACGAACGTCTGAACTTCTGGAAGGGAGGCCAATTGTTTCTGAAAGAAAACGGACAAGGCCGAAATCTGGACCTTGATTGAACCCAATCCTAGGCCCGCATCCACACCTGCCTGCAGAAAATGGAGAAAACATCCTAACTGAAACTCTTCCGTAGGAGCCTTCTTGGATTCACATCAAGACACATATTTTCTCCAAATATGGTTGTAATGTTTAGACATTACTCCTTTCCTGGCCTGAATAAGAGTGGGAATGACTTCTTTGGGAATACCCTTTCGGGCTAGGATCCAGCGCTCAACAGCCATGCCGTCAAACGTAGCCGTGGTAAGTCTTGATACATGCACGACCCCTGCTGCAGCAGGTCCTCGTGAAGAGGAAGAGGCAGATGATCTTCTATGAGCAACTCCTGAAGATCTGGATACCAAGCTCTCCTTGGCCAGTCTGGGACAATGAGGATTGTTTGAACCCTTGTTCTTCTTATGATCTTGATAACTTTTTGTATTAGTGGAAGTGGAGGAAAGACATACACAGACCGAAACAACCACTGGGTCACCAGTGCATCCATTGCTATTGCTTGAGGGTCTCTCGACCTGGAACAATATCTCTGAAGCTTCTTATTGAGATGAGATGCCATCATGTCTACTTGAGGAACTCCCCAAAGACCTGACACCTCTGCGAAGACTTCTTGGTGGAGGCCCCATTCTCCTGGATGTCTGCTGAGGAAGTCTGCTTCCCAGTTGTCCACTACCTGAATGAAAATTGCCGACAGAGCTCTTGCATGTCTTTCTGCCCAGAGGAGGATCTTTGTCACCTATGCCATCGCCGCTCTGCTTTTCGTTCCGCTATGACGGTTTATGTACGTGACTGCTGTTACATTGTCCGACTGGATCTGTACGGGTTGATCTTGAAGAAGATGCCCCGCTTGTAGAAGGCTGTTGTAAATGGCTCTCAACTCCAGAACGTTTATGTGAAGACAGGTTTCCTGACTTGACCATCTTCCTTGGAAGATTTCTCCCTATGTGACTGCACCCCAGCCTCGGAAACTTGCATCCGTGGTTACTAGGACCCAGTCCTGAATCCCGAACTTGTGTCCCTCTAGTAGGTGAGAACTGTGTAGCCACCACAGTAGCGAAATTCTGACTTTTGATGACAGGATTATCTTCCGGTGCATGTGTAGGTGGGATCCAGGCCACTTGTCCAACAGGTCTCACTGGAATACTCTGGCATGGAATCGGCCAAACTGTATGGCCTCATAGGCCGCTACCATTTTTCCCAACAACCGAATGCATTGATGAATCGACACTCTTGTTGGTTTCAGAATTTGTTTGACCATTCTCTGGATTTCCAGAGCCTTTTCTACTGGAAGAAATACCCTCTGTACTTCTGTGTCCAATATCATCCCCAGAAAGGACAATCTTGTCGTCGGTTCCAACAGTGACTTTGGAAAATTTATGATCCAACCGTGTTGTTGAAGTACTGTCAGGGAGAGTGCAATGTTCTGCACCAACCTTTCCCTTGACCTCGCTTTTATAAGGAGATCGTCCAGGTAAGGAATTATATTGACTCCTTTCTGTCGAAGGAGGACCATTATCTCCGCCATCACCTTGGTGAACACCCTCGGTGCAACGTCTGCAATTGGTAATGACACTCCTGTATCGCGAATTTCAGATAAGCTTGATGTGGAGGATAAATGGGAACATGTAAGTAGGCATCCTTTATGTCTACTGACACCATGAAATACCCCTCCTCCAAACTGGAAATCACTGCCCTCAGATTCCATCTTTACCTGCAAAGGTTCAAGTTCGAGATTCAGAGATTTCAGGTTTAGAATCGGTCTGACTGAGCCGTCCGGCTTCGGAACTACAAAGAGGCTTGAATAAAACTTTTCCCCTTGTTGTGACAAGGGAACCAGGACAATGACTTGATCCTGACATTAATTTTGTATTGCTGCTGCTACTACTTCCCTGTCTGGGAGAGAAGCTGGTAAGGCTGATTTGAAAAATCGGCATGGGGAACATCTTGAAACTCCAGTTTGTACCCGTGGGACACAGTTTGTAAGATCCACAGGTCCAGGCCAGATTGAACCCAGAACTGACTGAAAAGTTTCAGACGTGCCCCCACCTGAGCGGACTCCCGCAAGGGAGCCCCAGCATCATGCTGAAGATTTGGCAGAAGCACGGGTTGATTTCTGCTCTTGTGATCCTGGAGACGCTGCAGACTTTTTTCCTTTTCCCCTTCCTCTACCCACAAAGAAAGGGGAACCTTTACCCTTTTTGTATTTATTGGGCCGGAAGGACTGCATGAGAGTGATGTGTCTTTTTCGCCAGCGCAGGAGCATAAGGCAAGAATGTTGACTTACCTGCGGTAGCCGCAGAAACTAAAGCATCCAGCCCATCTCCAAACAAGGCCTCACCTTTATACGGGAGAGCCTCCATATTCCTTTTGGACTCTGCATCAGCATTCCATTGGCAAATCCACAATGCCCTCCTTGCTGAAACAGCCATGGTAGCGGCTATTGATCCCAAGAGCCCAATATCTTTCATGGCTTCTAGCATATACGCAGCAGCGTCTTTGATATGACCCAACGTTAGCAGAATGTCGTCTCTATCTATTGTGTCAATCTCTGATGACAAGTTTTCTGACCACTTTTCAATAGCACTACTCACCCACCCACAAGCAATGGTAGGCTTGAGTAGTGTCCCATTGGCCACATAAATAGATTTTAGCGTACTCTCTAACTTGCGGTCTGCCGGCTCCTTTAGGGAAGTCGTCCCAGGTGCAGGGAGAATCACCTTTTTTGTTAATCGTGACAGGGCACTGTCTAAAACAGGGGGTGACTCCTACCTTTTCATGTCCTCTGCCAGGAAAGGATAAGCTACCTGAATTCTTTTGGGAATCTGAAATTTCTTTTCAGGGTTTACCCAGACTCCCTCAAAGAGAGTGTTCAGCTCATGAGATGGAGGAAAAGTTACGTTAATTTTTTTTTCTTTACAAAAGTAAGCCTTCTCCTGAGGTAAAGGAGGGGGCTCCGTAACTTCTAAGACCTCCTTTATAGCAGCAATCATGTACTGAATGTTCTTTGCTAATTTTGGATCTATTCCCCTGGAATCACTAGTGTCGACACAGGAATCAGAGTCCGTGTCGGTATAGTTTGTACTACTTGTGTCCCCTGTGGATGAAAAGGCAGAACTATTAAAAATCACATCTTCCACGGATTTTCTCCAGGTTTCTGCATGAGACTGAGACTTATCCAATCTCTTACTGATATGTTTCACACTATCACGTAATTCTTTCACCCATTCAGGCTCGTGTTGTGCCGGCAGCGCCACCACATTACAACTCTGTGTCCCTAAATGGCTCCCTCTGGGGAAGAGCTCTCTGCCTCAGACATGTCACACACGTGCACAAACACACCACAGACACTCTGGGGCTTATAGGGGACAGACCCACAGTAAAATCTGTCAGAAGGACACAGAAGGGATTTGCCAGTTCACAACTCAGCGCTAATGACTAAACTCCCTGTGTAATATAAAATGTCCACAGAGACCTGTAGCGCTTTTGTACTGCCAAATTAACAATAAAGCAACAATTTACACTGTGCCCCCCCCCCTTTTGCACCCTGATACTTGGTTCAAAAGTGGAGGAGGAACAGCGTTTCTTCCCCTGCAGCTTGCTTGGAGAAAATGGCGCTGAGCAGTGTGCTGGCTGACTGAGGAGGAAGGCACGTTTCCCCTCAGAATATATGACTAAAATATTTATACTGGCGGGGGTGTAGGATTGTGCCACGGCCCAATATGCTACCTTTTTGCCAGTCAGAGTAGGTATTCATGCTGCCAAGGGCGCCCCGCCCCCGCGGCCTGCACCCTGCTGTGCGCTGTGTATGTATAGCATGTCCATGCAGCGTTCCCACTCGCTGCGTGGTACCTTGAGCTGTCACGATGACCGGAGGTCCCTCTTGCAGACCTTCGGTAATAATACTCATGCATCTTCTGACTTCTGGCTCTGTTAGGGGGGTGACGGCGTGCTGTGGGAGTGAGCGCATAGCCGCAACTAGTGTTCAGTACCCTTCAGGAGCTAATGGTGTCCTGTCAGCAAAAAGCAGAGCCATGAAACTTTTTAGGAAGTTGGTTCCTACTTCTTCCCCCTAAGTCCCACGAAGCAGGGAGACTGTTGCCAGCAGTCTCCCTGACAATAAAAAACCTAACATAAAGTCTTTTCAGTGAAACTCAGAAGAGCTCCACTGGAGTGCGACCAGTCTGCCTGGGCACATTTTCTAAACTGAGGTCTGGAGGAGGGGCATAGAGGGAGGAGCTAGTTCACACTCTTGAAAAGTCTTAAAGTGCCCATGTCTCCTGCGGAACCGTCTATACCCCATGGTACTGAAGTGGACCCCAGCATCCTCTAGGACGTATGAGAAATTATAAAGTAATCAGTATCTCTAAATCCACATTTATAATATCATATAATTACCAGTGCACTACTACACATATCTCGGCGCAGTTAATTGCATCCAGATAGAAGGAAGCGTCAGTGCTATTGTGTGCATATATAGGAGATTTTATAATGATGATATACCGTGTATCCACGGCTATGTTGTACTGATGTAAATTAGTATCACCTAATCAGGGTATGTAAGTACTGCTTAGTGTCAAAATAGCATATATTGCAATGTCTATTTTGTCATGTGCAGGATAAACACTAACATTAAATTATACTTTTGTTCAGGTATAAAGACATACATAGGACCTGCTGGGTGTCCTACATGTCTGTTTCACAAATATATTTTTCAAGGTAACCGAGGCGGAGGATGTGGAATCTACCCGCTTCTAATCATCTTCTTCTGCGGACTATTCAAATCCAAATTGGTGCCAATGTCCTTTGGGCCAGCTTTCATTGATTTATATGAGGATCATGACACCTTAATTGGCTGTGTTAATACGGTGGTCGCCTTGCTTACTGATCCTTTGCTATTGCCGGGAGCTAGTCGGCTTCCCGGTAGTCAGCAGTCTGTTCATTAACAATTCTGTGCGTCTTCACTATGTAACTTTTAATTAGTCACATTATTGTAACTATTCTGTACATCTGCATGTTCTAAAGTGTTTGTATTATTCTGATGTCAATAAATTTCTTATTATTTTCAATTTCTAGATTTATCCCTTGTTAGAGTCATGAATAGTGTGAGATGTGTATTATAAATGGAAATATTAATTGTATATAAATTGTAACCATATATTAAATTTTGTATCTATATATGAAATGAATACTAAACATTAAGTGATGTGAATGAATGTGACATTAAACTAAATATTAATACGTGTAGCTGTGTAATACATGAGCTAATAGTAAAAAATAGATAATTATTAAAATATATATATATGTATAATAAAGACAGAGAAATAAAAATAAATCTGAAAATATAACTACAAATTAAAGTAATAATAATGTTGTGATAATGTTTATTAAAGTGCTAGTGTTGTGTGTATCGTGAAAAAGAAAGTGATCATAGAATTATAAGTGCCACTGCAAAAAACAGAAACGTGTGTGTTAGAAGTGCTGGTTTATATCACATAGGCGTCTATGTAACAAAAAATAAGACAATGATTTAGTCTAAAAAGGTTATTATGTGTGCTTGGTATGTTAAACATAATTTATATCTAGTGCAACTGTATTGCCTAAATGTTGCTTAATATATATATCATGTAATATCATACACTTAATCAGGGGAGTACAAATATATCTTAATATTTGTAGGATTGTATCCATACATTAGATATTTTCTCCTTATTAATGGAAGTACTATTACCTCATATATACCTAGATATCTTAAGTATAAAGTCTAGCCTAATGAGATTGGGTTGAGTGAGGATATATTCTTTTCTTTTAATCTCTCATAGGGGTATGTTATATTATGTTCCTTCATTCTAGATAGATATATTTGAGTAGATAGTGAGTGACGTCCCCAATTTAGTTCTCAAACAAGGATAATATATAGCTGTTTCAATTAGAATCTCCATAGGGGCATCTCATCATTCCCTCTTCTGAAGATGAGTATCAGTTGATTATTGACACACAAATATACATATACACCTACATCTGCATACATATAAATAAAACACGTGCACATATACATGTACATACATATACATGCGCATACACACGCAGCATACGTATACACACACACACACACACACACACACACACACACACACACACACACACACACACACACACACACAGACACACATGTTCATAGTATCTATAAGTTGTATTAGACAATCATGGATGGTTTCATGAATTAGAATCTTGACAGGAATAGTAAATAACTTTTGTTTATTACTCTTTATAATTAGGATCCTTGCAGGGAGGTCTTCTTGTTTCCTCATCAAAAAGGTGAATTTGGTTATATAAATTGTGAGGATGGTAGGTATCTATTATTTAGATTACAGAAATATATGCTTAAAGAGTCATTTTTCGATAAAGATATCTTTCAATTGGATTCTCAAATAAGGGGTGATAAACAAATTCTTCAATCAGATTTCTCACATGTATGTGCTCTTATTTGGATTCTCTAACTACAGGTAAGTGTAATTCGATTTATACAGATAATCTTTGTACAAATGTAAGTGGTTCTCGACAAGAAAAGGTAAGTGATTTTCTCTAGCATCCATAAGGGATATTGGGGGAAACTAGTACAATGGGGTATAGATGGGGTCCAAAGGAGCCAGTGCACTTTAAATTTCTTCAACTGGGTGTGCTGGTTCTTCCCCCCCTATGCTCCATCCCATAGGCAGTTTAGAAAAAAGTGCCCTTAGGAGAGGATGTGCATCTCTGCAGCTCCAAAGAGTTTTCTTCATATTCTTTTAAACTTTTATTATTTTTGGTATGCTGTCTGGGCAACAGCATACCTGCATGTGAGAGTTAGGGGGGGGGGGGGGCGGTCACCGGCCTTCTGAGGTGCAGAGCCGCTTACCACACTGCAGAACCACTGTCCTGAGGGGTTGTTGTTGAGCGGGGCACTGCGCCTTGGCAGTCACAGCCTCAGTACGCTGCACACCCCTAATGCTGCCTTAAGGTGACAGCGGTGGTGAGTACAAACTGGGGACCCCACTAGGGAGGTCCCCCGGTTCAAAGTGCGGCTGACCACGGGTGTGGCGTACGGGACCCTCCTGGGTGAGTTCCACTAAGATCCCCTGTGTAGAACTGGCACAAAAGGTTTGACTAGCACTTGTGTGATGTTTTAAGCTAACTAGGAGACTTTGCCAGTATAACATATATATGTAACTCCGCCCCCTCCAATGGAGCCAGAGCTACCTCAGAGCAGGACCTGAGGCATTTTGGCGCCTTCCTCTGCTTACTGCAACCATATACAGCACACACAGCGCTTCCTGACTCCTCAGCCACGCTGGATATCTGGTACAGGGTGTAGCAAAGGGGGAGAGCCGCTTGTGTACACTATCCTGATCCTAGTATTTACTGTATTTTAGGGAGCCGACGGCCTCACCGGGGCAGTGCAGCTCAGGGCCTGCTGGTGTCCTTCTATCTCTGTGTTTCCTCTAACATACAGTAGGGCAGGCTTGCTTTATAACTGTCTGTGTATGTTATTGTGCTTACTGTGAAACATGGTAAACACAAGCTGTGCAGTGTATGTCACACTAGATTCTCTCCATTATCTACTTATTCTGTTTCATGTGAACAATGCAGTCAATCTTCACAAATCAGTGAAGGGGTGAGGGGATAGGGCCCAGAGCCCCACTGGTTAGGGCCTCTTAAGACTATGATGTCTGATATGTCATCCCAGCTCACTGCTAATGTGAAGAAAAATCAGCTACTACAACAAGCTGTTGCTGATTTAGCTGCTAGGGCAGATGCACAGGCCCCCTCTCTCATGCAGGACCACGGAAGTGTGGGTTACTTGCTCTACTATCTGATACAGGTGATGATATACAGGAGGATGGGGATGACCTGGATCCCATTAGTTGGGATCCTGATTCTGCACAGGGTATTGAACCCCTCATTTTGGCTATAAGGGACGTGTTACAGCTCCCGCTAAAGGACGCTGCGTCACAGCAGTCATTTTTCTTTGTACAGAATGAGACTAATGTCACTTTCCCTGACTCTACAGAGTTAGAGGACTTATTCAAACAGGCCTGGAAAAATCCAGACAAAAAATTCCAAGTGTCCAAAAAGATTTTGCGCACTTTCCCATTTGCTCCTGAAAGTAGAAAATTTTGGGAGGAACCCCCTTGGCTGGATGTCCTCAGTCTCTCACCTGTCTAAAAAGGCAGTGCTGCCTGCTCTGGGCTCCTTTACCATGAAGGATCCTGGGGATAGGAAGATAGAGACTACACTAAAGTCTATATAAACAGCAGCCGGTATATCGCAAAGACCGGTCATTGCGGGTTGCTGAATAACTGATGCCATTCATTCCTGGGCCACTAAAATTCAGGGGGGCCTCTCGAGACATATGCCCTTGATTATTATGGTAACCCTCCTGAAGCACATTCAGGACACTACCAGTGTACTCTGTGATTCCTTGAAGTAGATGGTGAACATTAATGCTCGGACTTCAGCCATGGCAGTATCTTGTGGTTGCGCAGGGCTTTGTGGTTGCGTCAGTGGATTGCGGAAGCAGAATCCAAATGTAGTGTGGAATCCCTCCCCTTTTCTTGGGAATGGCTTTTTGGGGTTGAATTAGATACCTGGATTTCCAAAGTTTCGTCTGGAAAATCCACATTTCTCCCCTCTGGGGCCCCGCCGGCAAGACGCTCCTATCTGTCCAGTTTTTTTGGTCTCACAAATTTTAATTGAAGGTCAGAGGTGCCTACAATGCAGATAGAGGCACCAGAGGTATGTCCTGAAAACCTGAAAGCACCAGTTCTCAGGAACAGTCCATCGATTCTGCTTCCACTAAGGCCTTAGCATGATGGTGCCCGCCTACCTACCCCGAGGGGATCTCGAGGTGGGATCTCGACTGCGTCACTTAAGCTGCATCTGGGAGACTTCCTGCCAGTATACCTGGGTCAGAGAGCTAATTTCTCATGGCTACAAGCTGGAGTTCGACAGTACTCCCCCCAATGATTTCTCAAATCAAGCTTACCAGCTTTGGAGGCTATGCAAGTTACATTGCAACAGGCTATCCGAAAGTTGGTCCAGTCCCACGTCATTGTTCCAGTACTAATACCGCAATGCGGCAAGCGGTTTTACTCAAACCTGTTTGTGGTGCCGAAGCCGGATGGTTTGGTCAGACCCATTCTGAATCTGATATCCTTGAATCCTTATTTGAGGGTGTTCAAGTTCAAAATGGAATCCCTGTGAGCAGTGATTGCGGGCCTGGTGCACAGGAATTTATGGTCTCCTTGGAGATCAAGGACTCCTATCTCCATATTCCAATTTGGCAACCTGATCAGGCATACCTGCGGTTTGCCCTGCTGGACGATCACTTCCAGTTCCAGGCACTGCCCTTCGGCCTGTCTACAGCCCCGACGGTATTCACGAAGGTGATGGTAGAGATGATGCTTCAACTCCGGGTCCAGGGGGTCAATGTGGTACCTTATCTGGACGATCTTCTGATAAAGGCAAGATCCAGGGAGCTTTTGTTGCTCCATATCGACCACACCATCCATCTTCTGTCAGACCATGGGTGGATCCTCAACTTACAGAAGTCCCACCTGGAGCCAACTCAGAGGCTCCCATTCCTGGGGATGTTGCTGGATACTGTGGCCCAGAAGGTGTTTCTGCCAGAGGAAAAGGCAAAAACACTTCAGGAGATGGTCCGCATGATGCTCCAACCTACTCAAGTGTCCGTACATCTTTGCATAAGATTGTTAGGAAAGATGGTTGCCTCATACGAGGCGATCCAGTATGGGAGGTTCCATGCAGAACGTTTCAGTTGGATCTCCTGAGCAAGTAGTCTGGCTCACATCTACAGATGCACCGGATGATTCAGCTGTCACCTTAGGCCACGATTTCCCTCATGTGGTGGCTACAGTCCTCCAGTCTCCTGGAAGGCCGGAGTTTTGGGATCCAAGATTGGACCCTCCTCACGACGGATTAAAGTCAGAGGATGGGGAGCTGTCATCCAAGGGGCGCAGTACCAGGGCAGGTGGTCAGCCCACGAAAGGTTCCTTCCTATCAACATTATGGATCTTCTGGCGATCTACAATACTCTGCGTGAAACCTCTCCTCTGCTCAAGGATTACGCAATCCAGGTACAGTTGGACAATGCCACGGCAGTGGCGTATATCAATCGACAAGGAGGGACAAAAAGCAAAGCCTGCATGCATGAGGTGTCAAAGATACTCCTCTGGGTGGAAAGAAATGCAAGAGCCATATCAGCAATCTTCATTCTGGGCGTGGACAACTGGGAGACGGACTTCCTGAGTCATCAAAATCTCCACCCAGGGGAGTGGGGGCTCCACCATCTGGTGTTCCAACAGATCATCGACCGGTGGGGTTTCCACAAATAGACATGATTGCTACTTGCCTCAACAAGAAACTTCCCTGGTATTGCTAACGAACCAGGGACCCTCAGGCGAGGGCAGTAGACGCACTGGCATCGCCTTGGCAATACCGGCTAGTCTACCTGTTTCCTCCAATCCCATTGCTCCCAAGGGTGTTAAAGCGAATCAGGAATCAAGGTGTCCAGGCAATTCTGATTACCCCGGATTGGCCTTTTAGGGCATGGTAAGCGGAGCTTCTGGACCTGTCCGTCGAAGACCCTTGGTCTCTACCACTCAGAAGAGATCTTCTTCAACAAGGACCGTTCATATACACGGACTTACTAGACATGCTACCATGGCTTAGGCCAGGAAACCTGTGACGTCAAAACACTATCATCATACTGTATCTGGAGGAGATATGTTTCTTGGTGCGAGGAATGCATGTATCCACCTGCAGAGTTTCACTTGGAACGTTTCTTACATTTTCTGCAGGCTGGTGTGGGTAAGGGCTTACGTCTGGGTTCCATTAAGGTACAGATTTCAGCTCTCTCAATTTTCTTTTAGAAGAAATTGGCAGTGTTGCCAGAAGTTCAGACCTTCTTGCAAGGGGTACTCCACATACAACCTCCTATTGTGCCGCCTATGGCACCTTGAGATTTGGATGTAGTATTGGAATTTCTACAGTCCTCCTGGTTTGAACCTCTGATGACGGTAGAAGACAAGTACCACATGTGGAAGACTGTGATGTTACTGGCCCTGGCTTCTGCTCGACGTGTCTCGGAATTGGGGGCCTTATCGTGTAAAAGTCCGTACTTCGTCTTTTACGAGGACAGAGCGGAGCTCCAGACTAGACAGCAATTCCTGCTGAAGGTTGTCTCCATGTTTCACCTGAATCAACCTATTGTAATTCCATCCAGTTCTGATGCTTCTGCTCCTCCGGAATCATTGGATGCTGTGCGTGCCTTGAGGATCTATCTCCAGCACACGGCTTGGGTCAGAAAAATGGATTCCTCGTTCATGCTCTATGATGCGCAGAAAAAGGGTTGCCCAGCTTCAAAGCAGTCCATTGCTCGTTGGATTAGGCTTACTATCCAACAGGCCTATGTGTCTGCAGCCTTACCTGTTCCTAAGTCTCTGAAGGCCCACTCTAAAAGATCAGTGGGCTCTTCCTGGGCGGCTGCCCATTGAGTCTCGGCCTTGCAACTATGCCGAGCTGCCACCTGGTCGGGGAAGACCACCTTTGTGAAGTTCTACAAGTTTGATACCCTGGCCAAAGAGGATACCCAGTTTGGGCAGTCTCCGCACATTCCCGCCCGTTCTGGAAGCTTTGGGACATCCCGATTGTACCAATTTCCCCCAATATCCCTTATGGATGCTAGAGAAAATAGGATTTTCATACCTACCAGTAAATCCTTTTCTCATAGTCCATAAGGGATATTAGGTACCCGCCTCAGTGCATTGACTTTTCTGCAGGTTCTTGTTGTATAGTTCAGCTGTTGCTGTTGTTGATGCCAGCCGTTGCTGGTTGTTCTATATTAGTGGTGTGCTGGTATGTAAATCTCACCACCTTTTGTTATCATGTTCCTTCTCTCATATATGTCCTTTCTCCTTCGGGCACGTTTTTACCTATAACTTCCTGTGGGAGGGGGCATAGAGGAGCCAGCACACCCAGTTGAAGAAATTTAAAGTGCACTGGCTCCTTTGGTCCCCATCTATACCCCACTGTACTAGTTTCCCCAAATATCCCTTATGGACTATGAGAGAATTTTAATACCTACCGGTAAATCCTTTTATTTTTTTTAGGGGAGCTGTTTTTGATCCTTACAAGAATACTTTATTATTCCCTCATCTAAAATGTAAGTTTGATTGGGAAAGTTATAAATAGGATAAGTATCTGTTATTTGTATTAAGGATAATACATTGTAGATATAAATTTTGTTTAACCTACCAAGCACACATAATAACCTTTTAGACTAATTAATTGTCTTATTTTTTATGTTACATAGACGCCTATGTGATATAAACCAGCACTTCTTAACACACATATGTTTCTGTTTTTTGCAGTGGCACTTATAAATGACAGACTTATTGGGTGAAAAAGAAAGTGATGATAGAATTATATCACAACACATTTACATAACTTTGTCACTTTCTACTGGATCATACTGTATATAAAACTTTCTAAATAAAACGATACACACAACACTAGCTCTTTAATATACATTATCACAACATTATTATTACAGTAACTTGTAGTTATATTTTCAGATTTATTTTTATTTCTCTGTCTTTATTATATATATATATATATATATATATATATATATATAAATCTCGAAATCTTCCGGCACTCCAGACAGAATAACTTGCTCCGGTGCCCTCCTCTGGGGCTATAGACCCTGGTATGTAGAAATCCAAATGGAGTAGGTGGCACTCGGAGACTGATAACCACAGGTAAGCGTGAAAAAAAGCCCCTTGGGGCCTGCTTTATTGTGACGTTTCGGGGATGCTACCCCTTCTTCAGACAAAGTGTGAGTGAACAGTGAAACAATTTAAATACCTAAAGAGGACTTACCCCTCCCCGTCCGGGTGCACACCGTGACGGACGGGGAGGGGTAAGTCCATTTTAGGTATTTAAATTGTTTCACTATTCACTCACACTTTGTCTGAAGAAGGGGTAGCATCCCCGAAACGTCACAATAAAGCAGGCCCCAAGGGGCTTTTTTTCACGCTTACCTGTGGTTATCAGTCTCCGAGTGCCGCCTACTCCATTTGGAGTTCTATATATATATATATATATAATATATATATATTTTAATATCCATGCATGTGATAGTGGCACTCACTGTCCCTTTAGCGACCACCGGGGTGCCCTCCTTCCAAGGTATAGCCAATTCAGGTTCTCTGGGGCGGATTGCTGCTCCACTCCTCCATGCAAAAAGAACCAGGCGGCACTCCGTGGAGTGCCGCCTGGTTCTTTTTGCATGGAGGAGTGGAGCAGCAATCCGCCCCAGAGAACCTGAATTGGCTATATATTTTAATAATTATCTATTTTTTTACTATTAGCTCATGTATTACACAGCTACACGTATACATATTTAGTTTAATGTCACATTCATTCACATCACTTAATGTTTAGAACTCATTTCATATATAGATACAAAATTTAATATATGGTTACAATTTATATACAATTAATATTTCCATTTATAATACACATCTCACACTATTCATGACTCTAACAAGGGATAAATCTAGAAATCGAAAATAATAAGAAATGTATTGACATCAGAATAATACAAACACTTTAGAACATGCAGATGTACAAAATAGTAACAATAATGTGACTAATTAAAGTTACATAGTGAAGACGCACAGAATTGTTAAAGAACAGACTGCTATTGCCGGGAGCTAGTCGGCTTTCTGGTAGTCAGCAAAGGATCAGTAAGCAAGGCGGCCACCGTATTAACACAGCCAATTAAGGTGTGACGATCCTCATATAAATCAATGTAAGCTGGCCCAATGGACATTGGCACTGATTTGGATTTGAATAGTCTGCGGGAGAAGATGATTGGAAGCGGACCATATAAATAGATTCCACATCCTCCGCCTCGGGTTACCTAGAAACATCTATTTGCGAAACGTACATAGGACCCGCTGGGCGTCCCACATGTCTGTCTTTATACCTGAACACATGTATACTATAATGTTTGTGGTCATGCTGCACATGACAAAATAGACATTGGAATATATGATATTTTGACATTAAGCGGTACTTACATACCCTGATTAGGTGATACTAATTTAAATCAGTACAATATAGCCGTGGATACACGGTATATCCTCATTATAAAATCTCCTATATATGCACATAATAGCACTGACGCTTCCTTCTATCTGGATGCAATTAACTGCGCCAAGATATAGGTAGTAGTGCACTGATAATTATATGATCTTATAAATGTGGATTTAGAGATACTGATTAACTTATAATTTATGCTTTACCCACAATCATAAACTTATTTTAAGGCCACAGACTATATCATGGCAATTTGTGTGGGTTGATAATACATAATATAAACCACATGGATATAAATTTATTGGTACTCATTAGTGTGGTCTGACATGATTTTGTTTAAAGCACTAGATGAAATTTCGTGTTCAAAGTATCTACGCAATTACTGTATACTGTATATAACAGACGAGATTCTGGTACATATTGTCGTGTATACAGAATAAAAAATATAGTTTGTGTATTCCATAAACAGTAAAACAGCTATACAGATAGATTATTGATATTTGGATACTCTAGATTTGTTTATTAGATCATATTATTTCATAAACTACTTGCTGTAATTAACGCAAATAACAGCCCATTTGCTGAACACCTATTCACTATTTTGAGTACTTAGGCAACAAATTCATTAGTACTGAGTATCAAATACACCAATCTCATCAAATATAATAACAAGTAATGATATTTTTATATATATATATATATATATATATATATATACCAGGTATCCGAGACCAAAGAGATCTCAAAAGAGGGCACTCACGGGGGCGTGGCTTGGACGCTGTGCTTTGCAGTCACCTCGGGCTAGAGCTCCTGCAAATAAGGAACTCAAAACACCCACAAAGCATCTAATATACCCTCTATTGGCCCCTGACTTATACCCCAGGGAGCTGCTGACAGCGTTGGGCTCTCTGGAGAGAAGTCCCGCACCGCTGAGAGTCTATTTCCGCCGCTACGAGCTTGCGGCCTATACCACTTCCAGAAGCCGGGGCCTCGAGTTAGGAAGCATCCCGGCGACGAGCTCCGGGACCCGTTCGTGGCCGCGGCGGGACCCGGCGGACCTACTGCGGGCGCTCCACACATCCCCTGGCCAGCGGAGACACTCCCCAGACCCCCAGGTACCTGCAGGGGGCTGAAGGCTCCTCTCCTGTGCCTGGATTAGCAGGTAGAAGGAGAGACTCCTTGCTGGCACTTCTGGCGGTGGCCATCTTGAAAAGCATCCCACAGATTTTGTCACCACAAGCAGCATAACACAGGGACACTGCACAGCAGCTCTGTAGCAGCATTTCCATTCACAAACCCTGCCTGCTATATATATACAAGTGGCCTAAACCTATTGAAGACATATAATACACTGCTGGCTGCAGTACGTTTGGCTATCTAATCGTGCCCTCTCATACTAATCTGAGACTGCTCTCAAGTGCTGTCTAGTGCTTCCATACCATCACTATCGGGTTTGAGATGACCCTCGCCTCTACACTCCTACAGCCCGTCGCGATGTGACCTCTAATATGTGACCTCCCCACCCAGAGTCTTACCGTTTAACATGGAATTACGTTTGAAAACCAGTATCCTGTCTACTTTATAACGCACCAGCCTAGAGGGATCAGTCTGCTGCAACACTCTCAGATCATTCATTTATTTTTTCTCCATTGTGTCTTCTATCTCATTATGGCGCCTAAAAAAGCAAAAGGCACACTACCTCCTCAGGTATCTCTCCCGATCCGGAAACAACATCAGGCGTCCCCGCCATCTCGAGGAGTGTCAGCCCCTTCTACGAAAAGCCCCTCTTCATCTGTTCTGACCAGCTCGCTTTCAGTATCGGGCGTGGATCCGAATTCTGATGCTCCCCTTACTGTGAAGACCCTTTGCCAGGTCTTGACGGCCTTTAAATCGGACTTAACTCATGACCTCACAGCTGCCATACGTGAAGTCAAGGTCGAGCTGACAGCCGTTGGGGATAGAACCGACACCCTGGAGCGCAAATTGGAAGAACTGGTGACGTCACATAATGATCTCATTACAGCTCATGACCAACAACAAAACGAGTTGGACACATTTAAAAACAAAATGGCAGATATGGAGGATCGTTCCAGACGGAACAATATTAAAATACGAGGAATACCCGATTCAGTCGATAACTCGGATCTGACGGAATATGCCATGGCCCTGTTCCGTAAACTGCTACCTGGAGTACCCGATGCGGAACTGTTAATTGACCGAATCCATCGCATTCCTAAACCTCGGTTTCTCTCCAACTCCTCACCTAGAGATACGTTACTCCGGGTACATTTCTTCACCGTCAAAGAACGTATTCTCCAAGCTACTCGAGATGCAGAGAACTCTGATACTCTAGGAGGATTGCAATTGTTCCCGGACTTTTCCGCACTCACTCTCTCTAAGAGACGCAGTTTAGCTCCGATCACCTCCGCCCTCCGGGCCCAAGATATCCGATATAGGTGGGGCTTTCCAGTGAAGCTGATTGTATTTTATGACGGCTCTTCATTTACTATATCGGAGCTGGAAGCCGGAGTGAAGCTACTCGAAGACTGGGACATCTCAGTGAAACTGCCATCTTCTCACGAAAGACGTCCTCCACCTCGTTCGGAATGGTCCACTGAGTGAACGCACTACGTAATTAATGAATGTTCTAACATGCCTTTCTATATTTCGTTAGAGATATTAACTTTACTATAATTCTGTTTATTGCTGCTCTTATGGTTATTGAATCCCTCTAGGTCCGTTACATTTTCTCCTTGCTGGATTTCATACTGCATACTCTCCTACTTAAAAGTGGCTGTTCAGTTCATGCCCCAGTTTACCTGTTTATCTGTTTAAATGGCCTATCTTTACAGTACACGCTGATTACAGCAGTCGGATGTATTTCCGCTAGTAAGATATGCCATACCATTTTGTGCTGCATTTGTGTTTCTTTAATAGATGTTTGTTCCCCATGTGCCACTTTTGTTTGGAGGGAGATGTGCATTTATTCTCCCTACACTTTAGCTATCTGTTTTCTCAATGACTCTGGGTGGATTGAAGAGTCCGCCTGCCCCTCGTTTATCTGCTGCATTCATTTTCCCCTGCAGTAGCTATGCAGACCCGATGTACTGGGTCAGTTTACTTTTCCTTCCCCTTTGTTTTATTGCTTTTGAATCTATCGCCCCTTCTCCGTGTTTTTTATATCCCTCCCCCCCCCCCCCCCCCCATCCGGATGGGATGTCGTCACTTGCATTGTATTTTTACTAAATAAGTATGGTTGGTATTCTCTCATTAAATGTTAAGGGTTTAAACTCCCCCAACAAACGTAGATTAGCTTTATCCTCGTTTCATAAATACAAAGCTGATATAGTCGCCTTACAAGAAACTCACTTTTCTTCCCATAATCCCCCTGTGTTGAAAGACCACAGGTTCCCTATAGGATATTTCGCTAACGGCCCCTTTAAAAGAAATGGAGTAGCTCTGTTGTTTAGAGA
Organism: Pseudophryne corroboree; assembly: GCF_028390025.1. Lineage (NCBI taxonomy): Eukaryota > Metazoa > Chordata > Amphibia > Anura > Myobatrachidae > Pseudophryne > Pseudophryne corroboree. The sequence continues at coordinate 640,463,241 of NC_086444.1, forward strand.
TAATGTTCCTTTTACTCTCCACTCACAAATTGCAGATAAAGCAGGCCGATACTTGATCCTCACGGGTGTTTTGGAAAGTAAACCTGTTACTATAGTCTCTCTATACGCACCTAACTCAAACCAGGTTGCCTTTATTCGGAAGCTCTTATCCAAAAGGTCCGGGTCGGCTCCCTAATCCTCCTAGGAGACTTTAACTTAGTATTAGATCCCAAACTAGATAAATCGTCCCAACCCTCTTCAACTACATCTAAATCCCGCCCTGACCCCTCATTAGCGCTACGTAATGTGTTAGCAGAGTTCGACTTATATGACATCTGGCGCATTCACAACCCCTCAGGTAGAGACTACACGTTCTTTTCACCGGTTCACAATTCATATTCACGAATTGACCTTGTGTTATGTGATAAATGGACCTTACAGGATTCTGGTGCGGTCGATATCCTACCTATCACCTGGTCCGACCACGCACCGCTATATTGGAAATGGCACATTAACTCTGCTCCCGTGCCCCCCAGACCATGGCGATTATCTCCCCACCTATTGCACGACCCGCTGGCCAAAAAAATTATCTCCGATTGCATGTCCCTGTATACAGACACTAATTCCCCTTCGGACACCTCCTTGCCAAATTACTGGTGTGCGTTAAAAGTGGTTGTCCGCGGTTCTGCTATCCAGGCTGGAGCTACGCTTAAAAAGCAAGCCAAACAACTCCAACTAGACCTAGAACAGAGACTTAACATAGCTGAAGATAAGAATAAGAAACACCCCACCCGGCTCTTGCGTAAGGAACTATCTGACATTCGCAGCCAACTACAAAAACTGTTGGTTTTTAGGACCCAAGCAGCCCTCAATAGATTACGACAGAAATTCTATTTAGTAGGTAATAGACCCGGCAAAATGCTTGCTCGCAGACTTCGTGTTCATCGAGCTCGCAATAGAATTAAACTTATTCTCTCCTCTACAGGCTCTAAGCTTGCAAACCCTCTAGATATTGCTAACCAATTCGCAGACTACTATACTAAATTGTACAATTTACACTCTGACCCACTCACATTCCAGCCTACTCCTGACTCTATACAAGCGTTTCTTTCTTCTGTCAACCTTCCTACCTTAACCCCTGGTCAGTTAGATGCCTTAATTGACCCTTGGACCGCACTAGAGGTCGAATCTACGATTAAATCCCTCCCTAAGGACAAGGCCCCTGGCCCCGATGGGTTTATTAACGACTTTTATGCTTCCTTTACGGACCGTCTCTCCCCCATTTTGACTGCTCTGTTTAATGATATAACCAGTACTGGTACCATCCCTAAGGAAATGCTGGAGGCCCAGGTGGTAGCTATCCCCAAACCTGGGAAAGACCCTACCCATTGCCACAATTACAGACCAATCGCATTGCTTAATAGTGATGTTAAGCTCTATGCTAAAATGATAGCATCCCGACTTAGTGCCTATTTACCATTGTTGATTCACCCTGACCAGGTTGGATTTGTATCTGGAAGACAGGCCTCGGACAACACCCGTAGGGTCTTCAACTTGATAGACAGGGCCCCCGGCACCGAGGGATTTTTATTACTCTCATTGGATGCTGAGAAGGCGTTCGACAGATTAAATTGGCTGTATATGCGTACTGTTTTAGTTAAATTTGGCTTTTCAGCCCAGATCCTGACGTCAATCTTAGCATTATACACTCTACCGTCAGCAAGAGTATTTAGCAATGGATTCTTGTCGGACGCCTTCCCAATCACTAATGGAACACGCCAAGGTTGCCCTCTCTCACCTTTGATATATGCCCTTGGCATTGAACCCCTGGCGGCTAAAATCAGAGCGGATGCTGCATTCCCCGGCCTGACCCATGGGAGACTCTCCCATAAGTTGTGTCTTTGCCGACGACGTTCTTCTCTTTGTATCTCGACCCTCCTCCTCTCTCCCGCATCTACATTCGATACTACATAGCTTCAGTGAGGCCTCATACTACAAACTGAACACAACCAAAACTGACGCTTTACCCGTCCACTTACCCGATACACTCACGGCGGCTTTACGATCTCAATACCCATACAACTGGAAACTCGACTCACTTACATACCTCGGGATACATATTCCTCCTATCTCCTCTACTGTTTTTGATTTAAATCTCCCTCCCCTGATACTCACTCTCCAGACCCTGACATCCTCGTGGCTTTTGTATGAGATATCCTGGCTGGGTCGTTTATCTGCCTTTAAAATGTCCCTTTTACCCAAACTTATGTATTTATTTCGCACTATACCTTATACTTTCCCCAAACCATATCTTGATAAATGCAGAATTGTCCTGACGAAATATTTGTGGAAATCGCACCCCCCAAAATTGGCACATGCTAGAATGATACTTCCTCGACACAGAGGAGGTCTCGTGTTACCTGACCTGAGTATGTATCAGGAGGCATGTGTACTTGCCCAACTGAAATCCTGGAACCCCTCCAATCCTGTATCCTTGTGGGCCCATATCGAAGATGTTAGTTGCATAGGATACCCCTTAGCAGATCTGCTGTGGACTCCCAAAGCCCTACGTCCCAACGACTTGACCATCCTTCCATCTACGGCTTCTTCTTTACGAATATGGGATAGTTTGATGAGTAGGCTCCCTGGCATTACTACCCCCTACAAGGCCCTTTCACTTAAAGCAGTGAGTAAGTTAATTCCCAACCTACATATCTCTGCGTGGAATGCTTGTAATATTCATACCATTGGAGACTTACTAGAGGGAACCGCCTTTCTTTCATTCGCCCAATTGCACGATAAATTCTCCCTCCCGAGTACTGAACTATTTCACTACTTTCAAATCAGACATTGGTTTAAGGGTCTACCCATCGTACAAACTCCCCCCAACTCTCTAGTTCAGTCTATCCTATCCCGCATGGTATTACCTACATCAACTAAAGATATTACTTATTGGTACAATGCGCTCATCTCATTGGTCCCATACCACAAGTCAAATGCTCAGCGGCGATGGGAGGGGGACTTGGGTATTCCCATAGCAGAGTCACAATGGCAGAAACTATACTGTTTAACATTCCGCATGTCACGCTGTTTAAACCATTCAGAAATGCATGTTAAATTACTGAATAGATTATACCTGACCCCGGACAGACTGCACACATTCTGGCCTTCCTGCTCACCACTCTGTTGGAGAAACTGCGGAGAAACAGGACATCTGTACCACATTTTCTGGTCATGTCCCCTTCTCCATGCTTTCTGGGCAGAAGTATTTACGCTGATAAATAAAGTTTTATGTCTATCTTTAACCCCATCCCCAGCTTTAGCTCTCCTACATATGTATCCCCTAGAGGTCTCGGCCTCCCAAAGGTACTTATTGGGACACATTTGTATAGCAGCAAGGGCAACCTTGGCCCAAGCTTGGAAACAAGCGGTAGTCCCTCCTGTTCTAAAAGTGTTTCATAAAGTTCACTTCCATTATACCATGGAAACTGAGTATGTGCCTTATTCCTCCTCTGCTTCTTCTCCCATTGTAAAATGGTTCCAATGGCATGAATACGTCACGGAGGGGGAAGGATCTGCTCTCATAACACACCCAGCGAAGACTTCCCCATTACAATTTAGCCTAAATGAGGAATCTACCACTTCTTAAGTGCTTCATCTCCCAAGCTTTCCCTTTTCGTTTATACTAGCCGTTACGTCTATAATGCTATCAAGTGCTTACACCCTATTGCTGGGGGCGGAGTAGATAAACCCTATTGAACTAGATCTGCACACTTCCCTCTGTTAATTTGACTAGGATACCTGAATACCTGCTTAGTGCTATGTTATCTGTCTTATATGTATGTTGTATTATATTGATGTGTACATCCCTCCCCACCCTGTTTTCTTTTTTTTCTGTACCCCCCCCCCTTTTTCTTTTTGCATTTGACATAAAATCCAATAAAAACTATTGATGTTAAAAGAGGGCACTCACCAATCCAATAAATTAAAAGGCTTTTATTAGTTCATCGCAGTCATCAATAAATAGTCGACGTTTCGACCTATAAGGTCTTTTTCAAGACAGTCACCGCAGACATCCAGTCAGCATGCCAGCTAACAGTATGCTGTGCATAGGAACAATTATTCTGGGCACTATGCCAAGTGCCTTGGATCAAGCTTAATGGCAACATTTAGATTAGATTTCAGGTATAATTGAAACACTGTTTGAAATAAGATATTTTGTATTATATATATATATATATATATATATATATTTATAAAACACAGTGACACTCAAATGTTTAAAAACAGCTATTATATTCTTTATTCTTTTCCCTCTACTATTCACAGTATTGTCATCTCTTACACTCTTTCATGTGTGTGTTTTTTTTATATTTTGCATAGAGTTTATTCCTAAGATTTGTGACAATTAATGGATAGTTTCTATTAATAAATAAATAAAAGTTATATTTTAAGCTTAGTGCATCGGAAACAGATCCTTTTTTCTCTCTTGTTTTTTCTCTACAACAATATGATCTGTGGTAGCACCCCCAATAGTTGAATTTATATTTGATACATCAGTTTGTTAAAGCAGATTATTTATCTTATATAATACCCTTTATGAGGTCTAAGAACACTGTACGCTATCTACGTATGAAGTACCGTAAGGGTACGCTAGTTGCGTAACAATCGCTTTGCCGTGATCGAGACGCTCAAGCGTCAAGTTCACTCACGGCCAAGAGATCACAGGCAGGCACGTTATTGGCTGTTGACTAACGTAATGATTCGCTATAGCGTAGCGGACGCTCGGGACCACGAGGAGATCACCAGCGGCGCTGACGCTCACTATATTAAACCTTTGTATCTAAACCATAAACAGTGTATTGTACAGTAAAACCTTAGTGTAATGTTAGAGTGTAAATGCAACACAGTATAACCTTATTACCTTAAAAGCTGTTTGAGCGTCACCGACGCTCTGAGAATACTTAATACTATAAGAAACACACAGATACCGTGCTCAGGGTCCAACGCCTAAAATATATATATTTTGAATGATATACTTGCAAAAGAATTAATACAAATACAAATCATACACTACAATATAACATAGACTACCTAACCAGGTAACTACACAGTAAATACAATACAATTAAGTTTAAGAGAAAAATTAGAGAAAGAGAAGAGAGAGAAAGATATGGCCCATAATAACAAGAGAGAAACAGTATGATTACGGAGAAAAACTTACGCACAAAGGAAACGATCGCATGCGCCTCTGGACATCCAGCTCCCGATTTTCAGCAATGATAACCGTTGAAGAGTGAGAGCTGGATGTGATCGGCCTTCCTATGTATGCCCCACACACAATACAATTCAATGGTCCCTACAATCTCATTGTTCATTGGACACAGGAATTCGGCTTCGCATTATAACAAAAGGTCATAGGTTGATTCATACAGGTGGGCTGTGACTGCTTCCAACTGTTCAGGTGGGTGGGATACTGAGTTTCCCGCCGCATGACTAAATAAGAACAAATAATAGTAAATGGACATAAACTTCTTATGTCCATAACTATTCGCACGAGCGATTAATCCGCTCCAAACCAACACCGGAATATTGCTATTTAAATACTCTTCCGATGGGTACCAAACACCACTGTATGACCCCTGTTAGACCCTTCGTACAATACAAAGAGGGATCTCTCTGTTCAGGAACATGCTATGTTAACTAAACTTTCAGAATCTATCAAAGGGACCATGATCTACAAAATACATTATTACTGAAAATATGTAACGATTGAGTCGCACGCTACGATCACATAAACTCTACCGTAAATACGCATACCGTGCGCCTGCGGGTGCCCGCGACTGTGAGTATGCGCACGCACGGGAGAGCGCACGCATGCGCAGCGTGGACCAGAATGAGGTGCAAATATGGCAGTGTGTATAGAGATATTTTTCTGACTTTGACAGTCCACCCTTTGGCAGTCAATAATAACTGCCACCTTTAAAACATTTCAAAAGAGAAAAATATGTCAGGGGTTAATACATTTACATGGTTGGGTAGGGGAGGAGAGGAGAAGGTAGGAAAAGGGTATGACCTAGTGAGATAGCAGAAGCATGTGTGTATGAATCCGTGCTTGGGGGTCATGTATCATCGTGCCGTACGTGTTTTAAATCAAGCTTCGAGGTATTGCGAAGTATACATTTGAATTCCTTCTTATCCCGTGGTACGGGTCTGTGGATTGGCTGTCAAACTTTACCGAGCTCTTTTCGGCTTTGGTTGTAACAAAATGGGGGAGCACATTTTAGTTGATGATACATGAATGGGGGAGATATGTGATTGCTGATATCTGTGCCTGTATTCCCTATCGACTATGTGTGTCATTACCTGAGGGTTGTAGAAATGAAGAAAAGACATAATTACGGTAAATGCGGTGGTATTCTATGTCAGGTAAATGTACATTCGTCGATTGAGGTCTTGTTTGGTGTCTGTTGAATGCAGTCTTCTTTGTGCTTTTGCTCATAAGGTGCGAGCAAAAGCTGTCAATGTCCATAGATTTACAAAAGTGTTGGGCTAGCGTAATTTTAAAATTTCTAGGGAAACTGGGGATCCATGGCATAGTTCATCAAAATCTGTGTATCAGGTTGTCAAAACTTCTTCTTTAATCTCTCTGTTGTCTGTATATCGGCTCATCAAATTCCTCGTCCAAGTGGGTCTTTTTACCTTGGAGGAAACGGAAAAACAGGTGAAAGAAACGGACCGTAGAAATCGCATTTTCATCACATCATTGTTTCTACATTTGGGTCATAAATCAAGTCCATTGGAATTACAGTTTCCTCACTCCTTAAACTCATTACCCTTGTACGATGTTTGCACTTCATTAAAGCCTGACCGCATCTAAATATCAATCCAATCGATATGACAACACCTAAGATACATAGGAGAAACTTCCCAACATCCATTATAACTCCTTGGGCCCATTCTCCTAAACCGGAGAACCAATTTCGCGGGTTCAACCATGACACCCAACCAGTCAGCTCATTACTCACAGCAGCAAGGGTGAGATTGTGTCTTCTGCGAAATTCCCACTTCAGTTGGAGAATATCGTCCATCTTTTGGTCTATGACCTCGACCGGGTCCTCGGTGCTATTCGTAATATATGTGCAACATTTCACGCCGTATTGTGTTGCCAGTGTGACACAATATCCGCCTGTTACTGCTGTGAGGTAATTAAGAACCATTCTATGCTGGACTAGTTCTGTTTTGTAAGCCTGAAGTTCCCTTCCAGTATACCTAAATGTGTCATCATACATTTCAGTGATATTATCTAACAAATTGGCGAGCGCAGATATGTATTTATAATTCAGCACTCCTCTAGCGGTGCGGGTGAAATCTAACGCGATTAAGAATTGAATCCCGGTGGATTCACTTATCAGATCAGAGGCCGGATGCTCTGTCTTCTCTATCAGGTGCCTCTTAACAACGTGCTCGTAATGGGTGTGAGTATAAGGAGCTTGGGCACCACGGTGTATGTCTTTCATTTTGTCATGTGATACAGTCATTACTTCAGGCAGTACTTTTCCAATATAACACAATCCTTCAGAGTTTGGGGCAAGCCACTTGTACGCCTTTCTCCCGCATATGAAATATGCATCATCGGGGAGAACATATGGGACGGAGTAGGACATAACCATATTACACACCTTCCATGTGAAATCTCCTAACCCTAATTCTTCCATCTGCTTAGTACACGTATCAGGTTGTACGATATGTGCACAGTATCCTGGTGATACCTCTCCAACTCTAGTAATCCTATTTCCTAAGGTATACCTATACCGGAAAGATTTTCCTCTACTGGCTATGTGGCGTACAAGCTCTGTATCTGTAGGCATTCTATCTGCTCTATGCGAAAAGGTCATGGTTTGGTTACTCCATGACACTTCCCAATTTCCCGGCTTTCGGGGATTGGAGATGTTGAAACATAATAGGGACCTATCCACATGGTATTGGTGGAGCTTCAAACTAGGAGGACTGGAGATATTAAACCTTCTGTCCACCGGTCTCCCACCACTTAACTCAAGTACCTCCCCTATCGTTAAAGGAAATGGTACTAGCCCTGATTTGCTATGACCTTGAGGTACTTGAGAGCATACCCAACAATCTGTTTTATTTAACACACTACCCACTAAAGAGTGATAGTCACTCAAGGGATGCCGGTCCATATGGATATTAAAACTGGATTGGCATTTCTTTATGCACCCATCCTCAATGACATTGTTACAAAGCCGACAGATACAGTTTTCTTCAGCTAACAATCCTTCACAATTCCTTCTATGGTCAATGCTATCGGATCGTTTTCTGATACTCGCCTTTACTTGTTGGTTAAGTTGTTCTTGGAAAACTACGCCTCCATCTTTATCATCAGAACCCATTCCAGAACCTCTCTCGACCTCCATGGTACTCTCGCCGGAACAGACTGCTCTGGTCAACATCATGGTCAACAGGAAAATCCGGATCACAGTCTCTTGGGGCAAGTCCATCTTGTAGGAGGAAACGGAGAAGAATGAGAAGGGGGAAAAAAAATAATTTGGGGGAGAGGGGATGGGAAGTTGGAGAAAAACAATAAAAGGGAACAGGGGATCGACAACTGCTTTTGGTCTTGTGATTTTCAATGCTCAGGTGCCGCCTCAATCTTCCTGGAACAGACACTCCAGTGATACAACCTCTACCGTCTGTTCCTTATCACGGGACCTCTCAACCTTTTTACAGTGGGACGAATGAACCCAAGTCTCTCTCTCAGCAACCTTCAATGCTGTAGTGCTAGTCAATAAGACCTGGTATGGTCCTTCCCATCTGTCAATAAGGCAACCTGAGCGTAGAAAATTCCGTATCATTACATAATCCCCAGGTTCAATGTCATGACAATTACTATCTGGTAAGTCAGGAATCACTAACTTCAGATTATCATTTTGATTCCTTAACTGTTTACTCATGTTAATCAAGTATTTTACAGTCACTTCATTGTTACACTTCAAATCATCCTGAGGGTTAATCATAACATGCGGTTGTCGACCAAACAAGATTTCAAAGGGAGACAGATTAAGAGGGGACCTGGGAGTGGTTCTGATGCTGTACAGTACAATGGGTAAAGCTTCTGGCCATGTCAATCCTGTCTCTGCCATCACTTTACTCAGTTTATTTTTAATAGTGCTGTTCACTCTTTCCACTTTCGCACTCGCCTGTGGACGGTATGGAGTGTGCAGCTTGCTATCAATTCCCATCAATTTACACATTCCTTGAAAGACATCACCTGTAAAATGGGTACCCCTATCACTTTCGATAATTCTAGGGATACCATATCTACATACAAATTCCTGCACAATTTTCTTAGCAGTAAACATAGCGGTATTTGTGGCCGCCGGAAATGCTTCGACCCAATTTGAGAAAACATCTATACAAACAAGTACATATTTCAAATTTCGACAAGGGGGTAATTGAATGAAGTCAATCTGTATTACCTGGAAAGGGCCGCCGGCAGGTGGGATATGGGATGGTTCTGTAGGTATTGCCTTTCCAATATTCTTTCTCAAACAGGTAAGGCATGACATGGCTCTTTTACTCGCATGAGAGGAGAATCCTGGGGCGCACCAATATGCTCTTACCAACTTGCACATCCCTTCCTTGCCTAGATGAGTCAGCCCGTGAGCTGCTTCAGCCAAACATGGAAGATATGCTCTGGGGGCCACTGGTTTACCATGTCCATCCGTCCAGAGTCCTGAGGACTCCTGGCCATATCCCTTTGCCTTCCAGACTGCCTTTTCCTGTGTGGAACACAAATTTTGCATTTCACACAACTTCTGTGTGTTGATGGTATTAAATACCATCAGTTGTGTGGTGTCTGTCTGTCTGGGGGTAGCAGCTGCTAATTTAGCAGCTTCGTCTGCTCGGCTGTTACCAAGTGATACTGGGTCTTGGCTATATGTATGTGCTTTACATTTGATAACAGCCACTCTGTCGGGTTCCTGTATCGCTGTTAGAAGCCTTTTTATGTGAGCTGCATGCGCTACCGGTGTACCAGCTGCCGTCATGAAATTTCTAAGGCGCCATAGGGCTCCGAAATCATGGACTACCCCGAATGCGTATCTAGAATCGGTGTAGATATTGGCTGATTTGCCCTTAGCCAATTCACATGCTCTGGTTAGGGCGACCAGTTCAGCAACCTGGGCTGAGTGAGGTGGGCCTAGCGGTTCCGCTTCTATGGTGCCTTGGTCATCTACGACTGCGTATCCAGTACACAAGTCTCCCGAGTCTGACTGTCTATGACAACTACCGTCCGTGTAGAACGTAAGTTCTACATCTTCTAGTGGGTTGTCACTGATGTCAGGCCTTGCGGTAAAATTTTGGGTCAAATATTCCATACAATCATGAGTGTCTTCCTTTGTATTAAATCCTCCTTCCCCAGTACTCTCATCCTCCACCCTTTGGGTCTGTCCAGACACACCTGGGAGATATGTTGCAGGATTTAATGCACTGCATCTCCTTATGGTGATGTTTACGGGGGCCATTAGTGCCAATTCCCATCTTGTAAACCGCGCTGATGAGACGTGCCTGGTTTGGGCAGAATTTAACAAGGCTGACACTGCATGTGGTGTATGAATTGTGAGGTTGTGACCTAGCACGACGTCTTCGCTTTTCGTTACTAGCAATGCTATCGCAGCAACGCTTCGCAAGCATGTGGGGAGGGATCGCGCTACCGTGTCTAGCTGAGCGCTGTAATATGCTACTGGCCTGCTGGCATCACCGTGCTTTTGGGTTAGTACGCCTGCCGCGCAACCAGCACTTTCTGTTCCGTATAGTTCAAAGGGTTTCCCATAGTCCGGCATACCTAATGCTGGTGCCTGCGTTAGGCACTGTTTAAGTCTCTCAAATGCTGCCTCAGACTCGTCTGTATGCGAAATCCGATCAGGTTTGTTTGAGGAGACCATCTCCTGCAAAGGTAACGCTAAAATGGAAAACCCTGGGATCCAATTACGGCAATACCCACACATTCCTAAAAATGTTCTGATCTGTTGCTGGGTTTGTGGCAGAGTTATGTCTCTAATTGCTTGAATTCTATCAGCAGTCAGGTGTCTCAGTCCTTGTGTTAAACAGTGTCCCAAATATTTTACCTTAGTTTGGCATAATTGCAACTTGTCTTTGGAAACCTTGTATCCTGTGTCTGAAAGATGAAACAGGAGCTGTTTCGTATCCTTCAGGGATGCTTCCAATGAATCAGAACACAGTAGTAGATCATCCACGTACTGTATTAATACTGATCCACTCACTGGTTGGAAAGACTGTAAACAATCATGCAAAGCCTGAGAAAATATACTTGGACTATCTATGAATCCTTGTGGTAATCGAGTCCATGTGTATTGGACTCCTCTGTATGTGAATGCAAACAAATATTGACTGTCAGGGTGCAGAGGTACCGAAAAGAAAGCGGAGCAGAGGTCAATAACAGTGAAAAATTTCGCAGTGGGAGGGATTTGCATTAGGATGACAGCTGGATTTGGCACTACGGGAACTGACTCTCAACTATTTTGTTAATCCCCCTTAGATCCTGCACTAGCCTGTAACCCCTCCCCCCACTCTTTTTCACAGGGAAGATGGGACTATTAGCAGTGCTGGACGTTCTTACCAGAATGCCCTGTTGTAGCAAACGCTCTATTACTGGGTAAACTCCTAACTCCACCTCTGGCTTCAGAGGGTACTGTGGGATTTTTGGAGCTATTCTACCATCTTTTACTTGTACAACTACCGGAGCTACGTTTGCCATTAATCCAGTGTCCTGTCCATCTTTAGTCCAAAGTGACTCTGGTATCTGAGATGTCATTTCTTCTACTTGGGAGGGAGTCCTATTTGTCATAATGGTATGTGACATTAATTTTGACGGGGAGTCTAACATGTCTCGCACTTCCTGAGCGTGATTCTCAGGTATGTCCAAGAATACACCTTCAGGAGTACAATAAATGACGCACCCCATTTTACACAGTAAGTCTCTACCCAGGAGATTGGTCGGTGCCGATGCAGCCAGCAGAAAGGAATGCTTGGTATGTAAAGGCCCTATTGTAATCTCTGCTGGTTTGCTAACAGGGTAATGCTGGACTACTCCTGTTACTCCCACGGCTGGAATTGTCCTACCAGTGGTCCTCATGCCCACTGTCGAATTGATCACTGATTTGGCCGCCCCCGTATCTACAAGAAAGTTTAATGATTTACCAGCTACATTGATTGCAATTTCTGGTTCACTTCCAAGACTTGCAATCAATTTTACTGGCTGCAGATTACAGGTATGGCCACACCCCTATTGGGTATGGTGACCTCCCTGAATCCCGCTGGCAGCAACTACTTGTGATGGAGTTAATTGGGAGCTACCAGAGGCTTGCCAGTCTCTGTTCGGGGGGTATCTTTTTGTTTCCCCTGTATGTGGCTCATAACTCCGTTTCTGCGGACCCTGATCCCAATGTCGTGTGTCGTGTCGTTGTCTAGGGGGTTGGTATAAGTTTCGTGAATTCTTCATTCTACAATCTCGTGCCATGTGTCCCTGTTTATGACAAGAATAACAAGTAACCACACTTGACTTACCCACAGGGTTTGGTGATACAAACAAAGGCTGCCTTGTGGTCAGGGCCTGTATACTTACTGCCATTAACTTATCACTTTGTTGTTCCCTGTGTCTGGTGATGTTCCTATCGTGATCAATAGCAGCCTCTCTCAAAGTAGCCACAGACAGACCTCGCCAACATGGTTGTGTGGTCTGTACCCTAGTCTTTAATGATTCTTTTAAACCATCCATCAGTACCGATACTGCTACTTCTCGATGGTTTGTGTTTGTTTTAATGTCCTCTATGCCTGTGTATTTTGCCATTTCTGATAATGCTCTGTGAAAATACTCTGCAGCTGTCTCTGACTCCTTCTGTTTAATGGAGAATATCTTGTTCCATCTGACTACCGCTGGGAAATACTCTTTTAACTGTAAGCTTATTCTTTTTACATTATCTTTGTTGTACACATCTGTAAGAGGTACATCCTGATCTAATCCGCAATCAGCTAAAAATTGAGTTGCGTCAACATTGGAGGGTAAACATGCTCTCAGCAATATCTGCCAGTCTTTATTGTTGGGCTCTACAGTGTTACCTAAGTCTCTGATGTATTTTTGACTGGCAACTAAGTCTTTTCTAGGGTCAGGGAATTCAGACACTATGGTCCTTAATTCCATTCGGGAAAATGGGGTGTACATGGCAATGTTTCTAATGGGAGTGGCTCCTGATGTGTCTGTTTTCCCATTTGGCACTGCTATTACTCTAACGGGATTAATTCTAACAACCTCATTCTGTGTAGATTCTACAGGCTGTGGTGAAATAGTTTCAGCATAGTGTATGGTGCCGTACTTACCTGTTGATACGACCTCACCTATCCCTCCGCTAAGGGCTTTCGTTACTAATCTCGGGGGTGGAGCTGTGCCTACAGTGGTCTCTGCTATGGTGGCTGCTAGAGAGAGCGCTGAAATTGTTGCCGATTCGTCCTCTTGATCACACTCCTGAGGAAAGTTCAAAACAGGGTACAACTTGCACGGGTTAATACTTGCATTGGTTAATTGGTTAACATTATCTTTAACATTTACACAGTTGCTAAGTGTTTGTGTGTTACACCTTAGTGCGTCATTCTCCGCAACCAATTTCTCTCCCGATATATATGGTGGCGGTGGGGCCGTGGCTATCAGTTTTCTGATTGAGCCAGATCCCGCCGCCTGAGCCAATCCTCTCTGTATGTCACCCTCCTGTTGCCACAACTGCAAATAATCATAATGCTTGATTCGTCTCTTGGCTGATTTAATGAGACATATCCTTCTCCTTAAATTTTGTAACACTTCTGAGCTGAAGCTACCTACTCTTGGGAATTTCTCCCCGTCATGTACTGTCATTCTCTCCCATTCATCACATAAAGCTTCTGTGTGACTTCCGTATTTCTCACACATTACATACCTTGCCGACCCAATTGGTCGGTTCACTGAATCAACCCGAACCGAGGTTGATCGCCCCCTACCTGAACAAGTGGCCCCCATAGTTCGAAAGTGTTGCTTTATCCAGCCAACCCTTACGCAAACCAAATGTCCAAAATAGGCTGACGGTGGCGGTTTACCGAGTACCCCACTCACTCGCCCACGCCGACCAATACGACCTGATCACACCGATATGGTGCTGGCGTACTCGACCTAGGGCCCCTGCGACCTGAACCTCTATTTACTGGAACCTGTGAGGGTGCTCCGAAGAACACTTACTCTTTCCAGTAACTATTGGTTGCTGGATAGTTCCTGAGTGAGCAGCGAACCTCCCTTAAAATAAAAAAATTTACACAAATCACGTTAGAATGTACAAATAGCGTTTATGACCTTCGTACACAAATAGTACCGGTCAGGTTTACTAATGCACACAATTACGTGCGGTACAATCGTTTAGTACACAAGCAACTAATCTTATGTACTGAGCGACCAACGGAATCGAAAATTTCGGCTGCGAATTCCTTCAGCCAGAGCTTATATGGCCTATATGGGTGTTGCACCAACCCTTTCTTGGTGTTGTGCCTGTGGACTGTATAGCGGACTTCCTTGTCTGCTGTACCTGAACCTGCTGGTCTGTTATGACCTCCTGGTCTGTTACAGTATGACCTCCTGGTCTGCTACACTCTAATGCTCAAATTGTATATTTAACCAGGGATGCCTCCCTAGCCACCGTGTACGTCACTTACACGCATGTACCTCACGAGTACTCGACTTTTCTTGTGGTTCAACCTTTAAAATTGTAAAAACAAACACTCATTCACCGCATATACACTTTTGTTTCTATTTCTATTTCTGCGCAGAAATTTTTCTTTAGACCAGATGTGTTACCAATTAGGAGAAGGATCTGTTAATTTAAATTTGGAATGTAAAAAAAAATTTGCGCGATTTATCGCCTGGCGTTATTTACCGCGTGGCGCTACTTATCGCGTTGAGAGGAGAGAAAAAAAAAACTTGTGATTTGAGTTACGTGGGCGTACCCGTACGCTCCGTTGCGTAATATACGCTGCGTGCGTCGGCCCTTGGATTGCGTACGCAAGTCTCAGTCTTTTGTTAGAGACACGTGTACGCAAAGCAAAGATCCACCGTAACACAATTTATATGTTTATCAATGTAGATGATCCTTGATCATCTACCGCACACCACACTGACTTCGCCTTATCTCCCAGGCAAAACTGTGTGTTTGTCTATACTTTAACTATGTTATCTTTACTCTTAAACTATGAAATAGTGACAAATCTCTCTAAGCACGTTTATCAACTATAGAACTGGCAAACAGGAGAGTGACATACGAAAATACACCAATGAAAAGGAAATGCAGATATATATGTGTGCGTGCGTGTGTACGCAAGACAGAAAAATAAACAGTTTTAAAAAGACACTATTGTTTTGTTCTTACCTCCGGTTCCCGGATTCCTTCAGCACCCTTTACTAAGAGAAGCAGACGCTTATCCCGACAGCACCACGAGGAATACAACCTCCCGCCCTTTGCTGATGGATAATGTCTGCTGTATCTACCTAGTGCAGATATGTGAAGGACAGGACGAGCCCGCAATTGTTAAAGCAGATTATTTATCTTATATAATACCCTTTATGAGGTCTAAGAACACTGTACGCTATCTACGTATGAAGTACCGTAAGGGTACGCTAGTTGCGTAACAATCGCTTTGCCGTGATCGAGACGCTCAAGCGTCAAGTTCACTCACGGCCAAGAGATCACAGGCAGGCACGTTATTGGCTGTTGACTAACGTAATGATTCGCTATAGCGTAGCGGACGCTCGGGACCACGAGGAGATCACCAGCGGCGCTGACGCTCACTATATTAAACCTTTGTATCTAAACCATAAACAGTGTATTGTACAGTAAAACCTTAGTGTAATGTTAGAGTGTAAATGCAACACAGTATAACCTTATTACCTTAAAAGCTGTTTGAGCGTCACCGACGCTCTGAGAATACTTAATACTATAAGAAACACACAGATACCGTGCTCAGGGTCCAACGCCTAAAATATATATATTTTGAATGATATACTTGCAAAAGAATTAATACAAATACAAATCATACACTACAATATAACATAGACTACCTAACCAGGTAACTACACAGTAAATACAATACAATTAAGTTTAAGAGAAAAATGAGAGAAAGAGGAGAGAAAGATATGGCCCATAATAACAAGAGAGAAACAGTATGATTACGGAGAAAAACTTACGCACAAAGGAAACGATCGCATGCGCCTCTGGACATCCAGCTCCCGATTTTCAGCAATGATAACCGTTGAAGAGTGAGAGCTGGATGTGATCGGCCTTCCTATTTATGCCCCACACACAATACAATTCAATGGTCCCTACAATCTCATTGTTCATTGGACACAGGAATTCGGCTTCGCATTATAACAAAAGGTCATAGGTTGATTCATACAGGTGGGCTGTGACTGCTTCCAACTGTTCAGGTGGGTGGGATACTGAGTTTCCCGCCGCATGACTAAATAAGAACAAATAATAGTAAATGGACATAAACTTCTTATGTCCATAACTATTCGCACGAGCGATTAATCCGCTCCAAACCAACACCGGAATATTGCTATTTAAATACTCTTCCGATGGGTACCAAACACCACTGTATGACCCCTGTTAGACCCTTCGTACAATACAAAGAGGGATCTCTCTGTTCAGGAACATGCTATGTTAACTAAACTTTCAGAATCTATCAAAGGGACCATGATCTACAAAATACATTATTACTGAAAATATGTAACGATTGAGTCGCACGCTACGATCACATAAACTCTACCGTAAATACGCATACCGTGCGCCTGCGGGTGCCCGCGACTGTGAGTATGCGCACGCACGGGAGAGCGCACGCATGCGCAGCGCGGACCAGAATGAGGTGCAAATATGGCAGTGTGTATAGAGATATTTTTCTGACTTTGACAAGTTACATTAGGAACCTATATCAAACATTTCATTTCATAATAAAGTTAGAATTTCCTGTGCAACAGCTATCCCTTTTTCCCTTTATTGCAATCATCCCAGTATACATCCAGGGACTGCAGCTGCGAGGAAAGGGATCTAGGAGTCACTATTTCAGGTGACTTAAAGGCAGGTAAGCAATGTAACAAAGCAATGAGGAAGGCTAGTCAGATGCTTGGCTGCATTGGGAGAGGACTCAGCAGCAGAAAGAAAGAAGTAATAATTAGTGATGAGCGGGTTCGGTTCCTCGGAAACCGAACCCCCCCGAACTTCACCCATTTTACACGGGTCCGAGGCATACTCGGACTCTCCCGTATGGCTCGGTTAACCCGAGCGCGCCCGAACGTCATCATCCCGCTGTCGGATTCTCGCGAGATTCGGATTCTATATAAGCAGCCGCGCGTCGCCGCCATTTTCACTCGTGCATTGGAAATGTTAGGGAGAGGACGTGGCTGGCGTCCTCTCCGTTTATTGTTGAACTTGATTGTGCTTTATTGCTTAATTGTGGGGAGGACTGGGGAGCAGCTGTATAATATAGGAGGAGTACAGTGCAGAGTTTTGCTGATCAGTGACCACCAGTTTTATCCGTTCTCTGCCTGAAAAAAATGCTCCTTATCTGTGCTCAGTGTGCTGCATATATCTGTGCTCACACTGCTTAATTGTGGGGAGTAGGGAGCAGCTGTATTATATAGGAGGAGTACAGTGCAGAGTTTTGCTGACAGTGACCACCAGTATACGTTGTCTGCCTGAAAAAAACGCTCCTTATCTGTGCTCAGTGTGCTGCATATATCTGTGCTCACACTGCTTTATTGTGGGCACTGGGGACCACAAGTATATTATATAGGAGGAGTACAGTGCAGAGTTTTGCTGACCAGTGACCACCAGTATACGTTGTCTGCCTGAAAAACACTCCATATCTCTGCTGCATTGTAGTATATAGTAGGAGTACTGTGCATAATTTTGCTGACCACCAGTATATAATATATAGGAGTATGGTACAGAAGGCCACTGCTGTACCTACCTCTGTGTCGTCAAGTATACTATCCATCCATACCTGTGGTGCATTTCAGTTTTGCACAGTTTGCTGACCACCAGCATATAATATATATAGCAGTACGGTACAGTAGGCCACTGCTGTACCTACCTCTGTGTCGTCAAGTATACTATCCATCCATACCTGTGGTGCATTTCAGTTTTGCACAGTTTGCTGACCACCAGTATATAATATATATAGCAGTACGGTACAGTAGGCCACGGCTGTACCTACCTCTGTGTCGTCAAGTATACTATCCATCCATACCTGTGGTGCATTTCAGTTTTGCACAGTTTGCTGACCACCAGTATATAATATATATAGCAGTACGGTACAGTAGGCCACTGCTGTACCTACCTCTGTGTCGTCAAGTATACTATCCATCCATACCTGTGGTGCATTTCAGTTTTGCACAGTTTGCTGACCACCAATATATAATATATATAGCAGTACGGTACAGTAGGCCACTGCTGTACCTACCTCTGTGTCGTCAAGTATACTATCCATCCATACCTGTGGTGCATTTCAGTTTTGCACAGTTTGCTGACCACCAGTATATAATATATATAGCAGTACAGTACAGTAGGCCACTGCTGTACCTACCCCTGTGTCGTCAAGTATACTATCCATCCATACCTGTGGTGCATTTCAGTTTTGCACAGTTTGCTGACCACCAGTTTATAATATATATAGCAGTACGGTACAGTAGGCCACTGCTGTACCTACCTCTGTGTCGTCAAGTATACTATCCATCCATACCTGTGGTGCATTTCAGTTTTGCACAGTTTGCTGACCACCAGTATATAATATATATAGCAGTACGGTACAGTAGGCCACGGCTGTACCTACCTCTGTGTCGTCAAGTATACTATCCATCCATACCTGTGGTGCATTTCAGTTTTGCACAGTTTGCTGACCACCAGTATATAATATATATATAGCAGTACAGTACAGTAGGCCACTGCTGTACCTATCTCTGTGTCGTCAAGTATACTATCCATCCATACCTGTGGTGCATTTCAGTTTTGCACAGTTTGCTGACCACCAGTATATAATATATATAGCAGTACGGTACAGTAGGCCACTGCTGTACCTACCTTTGTGTCGTCAAGTATACTATCCATCCATACCTGTGGTGCATTTCAGTTGTGCGCAGTATATATAGTAGTAGGCCATTGCTATTGATACTGGCATATAATTCCACACATTAAAAAATGGAGAACAAAAATGTGGAGGATAAAATAGGGAAAGATCAAGATCCACTTCCACCTCGTGCTGAAGCTGCTGCCACTAGTCATGGCCGAGACGATGAAATGCCATCAACGTCGTCTGCCAAGGCCAATGCCCAATGTCATAGTAGAGAGCATGTAAAATCCAAAAAACAAAAGTTCAGTAAAATGACCCAAAAATCAAAATTGAAAGCGTCTGATGAGAAGCGTAAACTTGCCAATATGCCATTTACGACACGGAGTGGCAAGGAACGGCTGAGGCCCTGGCCTATGTTCATAGCTAGTGGTTCAGATTCACATGAGGATGGAAGCACCCATCCTCTCGCTAGAAAAATGAAAAGACTTAAGCTGGCAAAAGCACAGCAAAGAACTGTGCGTTCTTCTAAATCACAAATCCCCAAGGAGAGTCCAATTGTGTCGGTTGCGGTGCCTGACCTTCCCAACACTGGACGGGAAGAGCTTGCGCCTTCCACCATTTGCACGCCCCCTGCAAGTGCTGGAAGGAGCACCTGCAGTCCAGTTCCTGATAGTCAAATTGAAGATGTCACTGTTGAAGTACACCAGGATGAGGATATGGGTGTTGCTGGCGCTGGGGAGGAAATTGACAAGGAGGATTCTGATGGTGAGGTGGTTTGTTTAAGTCAGGCACCCGGGGAGACACCTGTTGTCCGTGGGACGAATATGGCCATTGACATGCCTGGTCAAAATACAAAAAAAATCAGCTCTTCGGTGTGGAATTATTTCAACACAAATGCGGACAACAGATGTCAAGCCGTGTGTTGCCTTTGTCAAGCTGTAATAAGTAGGGGTAAGGACGTTAAACACCTAGGAACATCCTCCCTTATACGTCACCTGGACCGCATTCATCAGAAGTCAGTGACAAGTTCAAAAACTTTGGGTGACAGCGGAAGGAGTCCACTGACAACTAAATCCCTTCCTCTTGTGCTCCTGCAAACCACACCACCAACTCCCTCAGTGTCAATTTCCTCCTTACCCAGGAAAGCCAATAGTCCTGCAGGCCATGTCACTGTCAAGTCTGACGAGTCCTCTCCTGCCTGGGATTCCTCCAATGCATCCTTGAGTGTAACGCCTACTGCTGCTGGCGCTGCTGTTGTTGCTGCTGGGAGTCGATCGTCATCCCAGAGGGGAAGTCGGAAGACCACTTGTACTACTTCCAGTAAGCAATTGACTGTCCAACAGTCCTTTGCGAGGAAGATGAAATATCACAGCAGTCATCCTGCTGCAAAGCAGATAACTCAGGCCTTGGCAGCCTGGGCGGTGAGAAACGTGGTTCCGGTATCCACCGTTAATTCAGAGGCAACTAGAGACTTGATTGAGGTACTGTGTCCCCGGTACCAAATACCATCTAGGTTCCATTTCTCTAGGCAGGCGATACCGAAAATGTACACAGACCTCAGAAAAAGAGTCATCAGTGTCCTAAAAAATGCAGTTGTACCCAATGTCCACTTAACCATGGACATGTGGACAAGTGGAGCAGGGCAGACTCAGGACTATATGACTGTGACAGACCACTGGGTAGATGTATTGCCTCCCGCAGCAAGAACAGCAGCGGCGGCACCAGTAGCAGCATCTCGCAAACGCCAACTCGTTCCTAGGCAGGCTACGCTTTGCATCACCGCTTTCCAGAAGAGGCACACAGCTGACAACCTCTTACGGAAACTGAGGAACATCATCGCAGAATGGCTTACCCCAAATGGACTCTCCTGGGGATTTGTGACATCGGACAACGCCAGCAATATTGTGCGTGCATTACATCTGGGCAAATTCCAGCACGTCCCATGTTTTGCACATACATTGAATTTGGTGGTGCAGAATTATTTAAAAAACGACAGGGGCGTGAAAGAGATGCTGTCGGTGGCCCGAAGAATTGCGGGCCACTTTCGGCATTCAGCCACCGCGTGCCGAAGACTGGAGCACCACCAAACATTCCTGAACCTGCCCTGCCATCAACTGAAGCAAGAGGTGGTAACGAGGTGGAATTCAACCCTCTATACATCTGCCCACGATATAGGCAAAGGAGGGGGAATGCACCTGACTCAAGCGCAGTGGAGAATGATTTCAACGTTGTGCAAGGTTCTGCAACCCTTTGAACTTGCCACACGTGAAGTCAGTTCAGACACTGCCAGCCTGAGTCAGGTCATTCCCCTCATCAGGCTTTTGCAGAAGAAGCTGGAGACATTGAAGGAGGAGCTAAAACAGAGCGATTCCGCTAGGCATGTGGGACTTGTGGATGGAGCCCTTAATTCGCTTAACCAGGATTCACGGGTGGTCAATCTGTTGAAATCAGAGCACTACATTTTGGCCACCGTGCTCGATCCTAGATTTAAAACCTACGTTGTATCTCTCTTTCCGGCAGACACAAGTCTGCAGAGGTTCAAAGACCTGCTGGTGAGAAAATTGTCAAGTCAAGCGGAACGTGACCCGTCAACAGCTGCTCCTTCACATTCTCCCGCAACTGGGGGTGCGAGGAAAAGGCTAAGAATACCGAGCCCACCCGCTGGCGGTGATGCAGGGCAGTCTGGAGCGAGTGCTGACATCTGGTCCGGACTGAAGGACCTGCCAACGATTACTGACATGTCGTCTACTGTCACTGCATATGATTCTCTCACCATTGAAAGAATGGTGGAGGATTATATGAGTGACCGCATCCAAGTAGGCACGTATACTGGCAGGAAAAAGAGGCAATTTGGAGGCCCTTGCACAAACTGGCTTTATTCTACCTAAGTTGCCCTCCCTCCAGTGTGTACTCCGAAAGAGTGTTTAGTGCAGCCGCTCACCTTGTCAGCAATCGGCGTACGAGGTTACTTCCAGAAAATGTGGAGAAGATGATGTTCATCAAAATGAATTATAATCAATTCCTCCGTGGAGACATTCACCAGCAGCAATTGCCTCCAGAAAGTACACAGGGACCTGAGATGGTGGATTCCAGTGGGGACGAATTAATAATCTGTGAGGAGGGGGATGTACACAGTGAAAGGGGTGAGGAATCGGAGGATGATGATGAGGTGGACATCTTGCCTCTGTAGAGTCAGTTTGTGCAAGGAGAGATTGATTGCTTCTTTTTTTGGTGGGGGCCCAAACCAACCAGTCATTTCAGTCACAGTCGTGTGGCAGACCCTGTCGCTGAAATGATGGGTTCGTTAAAGTGTGCATGTCCTGTTTATACAACATAAGGCTGGGTGGGAGGGCCCAAGGACAATTCCATCTTGCACCTCTTTTTTCTTTCATTTTTCTTTGCATCATGTACTGTTTGGGGACAATTTTTTTGAAGTGCCATCCTGCCTGACACTGCAGTGCCACTCCTAGATGGGCCAGGTGTTTGTGTCGGCCACTTGTGTCGCTTAGCTTAGTCACACAGCGACCTTGGTGCGCCTCTTTCATTTTTCTTTGCATCATGTGCTGTTTGGGGACAATTTTTTTGAAGTGCCATCCTGCCTGACACTGCAGTGCCACTCCTAGATGGGCCAGGTGTTTGTGTCGGCCACTTGGGTCGCTTAGCTTAGCCATCCAGCGACCTCGGTGCAAATTTTAGGACTAAAAATAATATTGTGAGGTGTGAGGTGTTCAGAATAGACTGAAAATGAGTGGAAATTATGGTTATTGAGGTTAATAATACTATGTGATCAAAATGACCCCCAAATTCTATGATTTAAGCTGTTTTTGAGGTTTTTTTGTAAAAAAAAAAAACGAATCCAAAACGCACCCGAATCCGACAAAAAATTTTCAGGGAGGTTTTGCCAAAACGCGTCCGAATCCAAAACACGGCCGCGGAACCGAATCCAAAACCAAAACTTGAAAAATGTCCGGTGCACATTACTAGTAATAATGCCACTGTATAGGTCATTGGTACGGCCTCATCTAGAATACTGCGTTCAATTCTGGAGGCCATATCTTCAAAAGGATATTAATACACATTAGAGACTGTACAAAGAAGGGCAACTAAAATGGTGCATGGCCTACATCACAAAACATACCCAGAAAGACTAAAAAATCTCAATATGTATAGTTTGGAGCAGAGAAGGGAAAGGGGGGACATGATAGAAACTTTCAAATACATCAAGGGTTTTAACAAAGTCCAGGAGGGAAAAATTCTCCATATGACGAGAAGACATAGGACACGAGGACATGCACTGGAGAAATATGAGGAAAAATTACTTCTCAGAAAGGGTAGTGGACAAGTGGAATAGCCTCCCATCAGAGGTGGTAGAGGCTAAGACAGTAGAGCAATTTAAACATGCGAGGGTTAGACATAAGGATATCCTTACAAGGAAATAAGGATCAAATAATTTTTAAGATAAAAATATGGTTAAAAAAAGGGCAGACTAGATGGCCCAAGTGGTTCTTATCTGCCGACAAATTCTATGTATCTATGTTTCTATGTCCATCTAGGGGTGTTCTGTCAGTCCACCCAAAATACAAGACATCTTTTTTTTATATTTTGTGCTTTATCCTCCCAGAATACATCCAGGCGTGCTCTGTCCATTTCAGTGTGTGGTGTCTATAGCTCCTATTCTTATTATAACTTATTGTCCTATTATCATAACTCTTCTTATCACTACATTGTAATTAATTAAAATTAATATCATTAATAATAAATTAGATTAATTTAAATTAAATGAATATAAATAAACTCTCCACACTCATATAGTGAACTTTCTGCATATCGAAGATATCGTTGAGGAAATTTGCCATAATTATCTTTCTGTGAGCTGAAATCTTGAGCCTTGCCTAATGCATCTTTTCTTAAATATATTCTTTTTTTTTTATATTTTGTCCTCCAAGTATATACATCCAAGGGCTGCTGCTGCTCCATCCAGCTACCTTGGTGCAACCTTTTGGCCTAAACTGGATAAAAAATATTGTGATCTGTGAGGTGTTCAGAATAGTCTTGAAATGAATGTTATTGGGATTAATAATACTGTAGGAACAAAAACACCACCAAATTCTGTTATTTTAGATGTTTTGATAATTTTTTCGAAAAAAAATCCAGATCCAAAACCCACAAGTGTGGTTTTGGCAAAACCAGTCCAGATCCAAAATTAAAACCCCAAACCCCAAAAATGGCCCAGTGCACACCCCTATAAAATGGCCACTAATTTGATAGCCCCAGCGTTAAACCCAAGACAAGCACCCTTTTTCACCTGCATTAAATTACCATATCTAATTGAATTCCCCCCTTAATCTGCAACCCAAACTAAAAAAGTGTATAATTTCACTGGTACCCTGCACATTTTAGTCTGTATATTGGGGCTAATTCAGTTGTATTGCAAATTGCGATCCAACTGGAATTATTACAATCGCCCTGCGGGCGCATGCGCAGTGCCCATACTGCACATGCGCCCATCCTTTCTGCTTGGGGGTGTCACAGAAAATGCGATCGCCTTTACCTGTCAATCAGACGGGGGGGGGGGCGGGGGGCAACGCTCCATTACCAGGGCAGAGATGGAGCATGACGGGGGCAGTTTGGAACAAACGGGCGGCGGAGGCATGTCGCGGACATGATCATGGCAGCTGTATGATGCCACACAGCCGCAGCGATTGAGAACATGGTAGCAGGCCTCCTGCGGGCGCAGCTGAGCTGCACCAGCAGGAGCCATCCTCAGTTTCTGCTAACAAGCAGAAATAGCGATGAGTTCACTATTTCTGTTTGTTAAACTGGGGGAGGCGCCGTCAGCATGCTGGGTGGCCTTGCCCTGTGATGGGTGGCCTCCAGCATGCGATCCAAAGGATTGCAAATTCTGCTTACTGAAATAGGCCCATTATCTTTATTTCTAAATCAAATGTAAGGCTGCTGAACTGCATTGTAAGGCATATACAGAACATAGGAAAAAGACACCTTGCAAAAGCCAAATGTCGGATGCACATGGAACAGCAAGTTATGTAACTCTAACTTTGTTGACTATGCTGTCATTTTTTGGTACTGAAAATTAAACAATGTCTTCTTTCTCTTCACAGAAATGTGTCCTGAAAGATTAAAGCCAAGCCAGCATGGGGTAATTCAGTTGTCAAACTGCAGGTCAAAAAAATAAAATAGTCTCCCCAATAGAGATGATGCGTTGGTTGCCAAGGCTGAACTGACAGCTCAGGTGAAGAATGGTCTGAATTCCTCATAAATGAGAGAACAACGAATCAGCAGATAGGAAACTCTGGATTAATACAGATGTGGCCCCTTTATGTTTATTCAACTGCTTCAAAAATAACCAATTTATCCACCATTTCCACCATAAATAACTGGAATCCAAAAGCCTTTGGAGAAACCAGCCTAGAGACATGACTAGGATAGCACGTGTCAGAGTCTTCCTCAGCAAATACACCATATAATGTACTGTACATTCATATTTATATGAGTGAGCTGATCTGCACCCATACGGCATGTTAAAGGTATGGACAGTCTTGGGACAAGTTCTTTAAAGTCCAGGGTACAAAAATAACATAATTGGCACTGAAATACTTAATCATAATGCCAAATGGCGAGACCCCCAATACTTTGATGGGCCTGTTAATGGCATTAATATTTTAAAAATGGTAACCATTATATTAGCTAAAGTCAAAAAGGCATACACAGTCATGGAAGGCTTATTGTATTATTAATGATCAAGTATGATTATTACTCATAATTAACATCTCTGTATAGATTCCAGGCAGACATTGAGCAGAGCATCTATGTAATAGTGAAGAAATAAAACGGAGTTCTCTACCCCAAGACAAGGCTTGCCAAATCATCTGAGATATCATGCCAGACATGGTCAGAGACAGGATTGGCGTCAGTACCCTACAAACAACAGTAGAGAGAGGGAAATCGTATGTGGTGCACATAGGGTGATAACATAAAATATACATTTTATTCTTTCCTTTTAATATAATGATAAAACCAGCGCAAATAAAATTCAAAGTGTGTGCAAAAAGAAAAGGTGGTAAATGCTGTACACAGTCTGCCTGCTACTGTATTTCTATATTAAATATACTCTTGTAGAAAACAGTGTCCTGCGTGGTTTTTATATAAATAATGATGTTATAATGGGGAAACTCATTTTGTTTCTCCAAAGGAAATAATAGTTCTAGTTAATATAATGGTGAGCTTTTCTCAAACAATATAACAGTCAGACAAAAGAGGTCCAATAATGCCTCAGCTGGAGGGTCTATGCGGGGGTAAAGGAATAAAGAAGTTATTATTGGGGTTATGCTACAGGCCGCCTGGTATTAATGTGTCTGAAGAGAAATTGTTACTGAATCAAATTGAAAGAGTAGCATGAGTAGGAGACATAGTAGTGATGGGAGACTTTAACTATCCCGAGATAAACTGGAAAAACGATTCATGTGATACTGCTAGGGGCAATATGTTTTTAAACATGCTAAATGATAACTACTTAGTTCAATTAATCAAGGAGCCCACCAGGTACAATGCAATGTTAGGATACAAAGAATGGAAGAAATCCTACCGCGCCCTCTGGATTGATGCGATGGGTGTGTAGAGGGGGATGTCACACAATCTCCAAAAGGACATGTACAAGAGAGAAAGTACTACCACCAATACGCGCTATCCAACACAATACATGAATTATGCAGTGAAAGATGTACAAACAATGTAATGTCAATGGTAAATATCCCAAATGGTGTGAAAATATACTATGTAATCCTGTGGGATGGGTAATCCAAAGGAGAATGTCCTTGAGAGCAAGAAAAAGTTCCACGGGGTACACACCGTACTCACGTTGGCACAAGATGATCAATGCTCATAAGGGTTTCTTTTTCAGTCGAGATTTCGTTTGATAGATGTCCGTTGAATGGGGCCTCTTCAAACTGGTATACAAAGTCTCTGGACTTTGAAACAAAATGGTTTCATTAAAGTACAAATTTCCTAAATACACCATCTACCCTCCATAGCTTAGGCCCCTATTCTTTGCCTTTAAGGTTCAGCCATCACTGTGTCCACTCAGGCTTGCCAATACTCTCTTGGTTTAAACATTCTTTATCCGTTTTTACACCATGAAATATAGGTGAAACAATATACTTCACGCTCCAGTTTATGTTTCTCGGTGCATCCTCATTACACTGATATCAAGGTTAATATATCACAAACAGTTTATTTATTTTTTATATTTTATATTTTATTTTTTACAAATTCATTGCTTGTATACTTCTTTAATAACACCCCTTGTTCTATGTCAATGTTAATTAACCCTATATCTCCTCCATGGACACTCCTGTTTCATTGTGTAATGCAAGCACCATCACTACAGGGTGCCCATGTAATATGTATATAACTCTTCCTCCGGACATAACGTAACTTCAATTTTTTTATAAAAAGTTTTTGCATATATTCCTCCATAAATCCCCTGCTGTGCATTCATCATATTTTTTTATTGTCTTTGTTCATATGTTTGGAATGCTAGTAATATTTGTATTGCGGGACATCCGGGCTTTTGGAACGCACCCTCTAGTCTTTGCGGAACTTCCGGGTCTTTGCAACGCACACGTCACCTCGTCCTGGAGTGCGCTGTACGTCACATGTACAGAACGCGCGGGACGTATCACCGAGCACGGCCCCCTCCCACTCTCCTCCTCCATTCACGTCACGTGTTGGTGTCGTAAACGATAACCCTTCTGTTGTCTTCCTGAAACGCAGGCTTCTTCCTGCCTTTTTGACCCATGTCCAGGGACTTCCGGGACCTTATAAGGTCAGGACCGGATATCCACCGGAAGTAGTTTGCGTTCCAAAGGGCCGGAAATTGAAATTATCAATTAATGTTTTTAATGTGTTTTAACAATACTGTACAGTTTAATATTTAGTATTATATGTATAAGTATACAGCATCACCTTCATTATTAATATGTATATCTACACCATTGATATCCCAGCACAAGGGATATTTATATCTTTTTTTGGAATTAATAATCCCAGTCCATCCCCATTAAGGGGCGGAGGAGGGTAATTAAGGTATATAAGGACAGTATTTACAATAGACACTTACCTTGACAAAGACTGCATGTCGAAACGCGTTGGTTTTATTTGGAAGACACTTGTTTACATGGGGTTTAAGTCCCTAGGAGCATGACAGTCCGGACATCATCACTATCCAGGTTCTGTTTCATTTCATCTGGCCCCCAAGTCACTTGTGTTTCCTTTTATATATATATCACTCTGGATGTATTTTTAATGTTTCAACATTAAAACTTATTTTATGTACATTTTTGGGTCACCCCCTCCTGATTCTCTCAACTGAGATTTAAAGTGTACATTTAATAAGGAGGGAGTATATCCTCCATATACCTTGAAACCTGATACTGGCCAGTGAACACCGACCATTGGTTCTTTGTTTCTGCTTGCTTTTGTGGTTATCGTGAGAAAAAGCGGAAAAGAGGGGACCACTGGAGGAAGATACCCTGCTGGAGAACCAGGCTGGTTCCGGAAGTACAGAATCTTTGAGGGAAAAACCATTAAAAGATACCTTTACGAGTATGAGTATCCATCATTTTCGTAACGTGAGTTGGGTACGCTTTACCTAAAGTTACCTCCTTTTTCCCTTTTCATCTCCTTCACCTGTTAAAGATACCTTTATATACATACGTGCTTACATAAGTCCGGTATGTTGGGAATTTTCCAACTACTCATATAGGGGTATATGCAATTAGCTGCGAATCGCGGCAAATTATCGCCGTTTTTTAATTCGACACAATTCGACAGGTGAATTCCGGCAGGTGGCTTCCGGAATTCACCATATTCAATGAAAAACGGATTCGACAGTCCTGCGGGCGAAAAACGGACGATTTGCCGGATTTTGCCGCGATTTTAAAAAACGGGAAAAACCCGGAAAAAAATGGCGTGGGGTCCCCCCTCCAAAGCATAACCAGCCTCGGGCTCTTCGAGCTGGTCCTGGTTCTAAAAATGCGGGGAAAAAATTGACATGGGATCCCCCGTATTTTTAAAACCAGCACCGGGCTCTGCGCCTGATGCTGGTGCAAAAAATACGGGGGACAAAAAGAGTAGGGGTCCCCCGTATTTTATACACCAGCATCGGGCTCCACTAGCTGGACAGATAATGCCACAGCCGGGGTTCACTTTTATACAGCGCCCTGCGGCCGTGGCATTAAATATCCAACTAGTCACCCCTGGCCGGGGTACCCTGGGGGAGTGGGGACCCCTTCAATCAAGGGGTCCCCCCCCAGCCACCCAAGGGCCAGGAGTGAAGCCCGAGGCTGTCCCCCCCCATCCATTGGCTGCGGATGGGAGGCTGATAGCCTTGAGTAAAATGACAGAATATTGTTTTTTCCAATAGTACTACAAGTCCCAGCAAGCCTCCCCCGCAAGCTGGTACTTGGAGAACCACAAGTACCAGCATTCGGGTGAAAAACGGGCCCGCTGGTACCTGTAGTACTACTGGAAAAAAAATACCCAAATAAAAACAGGAGACACACACCGTGACAAGTACAACTTTATTACACACTGCCAACACACACATACTTACCTATGTTGACACGCCAACTGCCACAGTCTCCGACGATCCGAGGGTACCTGTGAAAAAAATTATACTCACCTGCCAGTATCCAGAGATAAATCCACGTCCAGAGATCAAATCCTCGTACTTGGCAAAATAAAAACACGCACACCCGTACCAACGGACTGAAAGGGGTCCCATGTTGACACATGGGATCCCTTTCCACGAATGCCGGGACCCCACGTGACTCCTGTCACTGAGGTCCCTTCAGCCAATCAGGAAGCGCTACTTCGTGGCGCTCACCTGATTGGCTGTCTCGCGTCTGAGGTCAGACAGCGCATCGCAAAGCCTCTCCATTACTTTCAATGGTGGGAACTTTGCCGTCAGCGGTGGGGTTACCCGCGGTCAGCTGCTGACCGCGGGTGACCCCACCACTAGCCGCAAAGTTCCCACCATTGAATATAATGGAGAGGCTTTGCGAGGCGCTGTCTGACAGCTCTCAAGCGCAGCCAATCAGCAGAGTGCAAGGACGTTGCGCTCGCTGATTGGCAAAAGAGACCTTTCAGTGAAAGCAGTCACGGGGGGGGTCTCTCTGCATTCGTGGAAAGGGGTCCCATGTGTCAACATGGGACCCCTTTCAGTCCGCTGGTACGGGTGTGCGTGTTTTTATTTTGCCAAGTACGAGGATTTGATCTCTGGACGTGGATTTATCTCTGGACACTGGCAGGTGAGTACAATTTTTTTCACAGGTACCCTCGGATCGTCGGAGACTGTGGCAGTCGGCGTGTCAACATAGGTAAGTATGTGTGTGTCGGCAGTGTGTAATAAAGTTGTACTTGTCACGGTGTGTGTCTCCTGTTTTTATTTGGGTATTTTTTTTCCAGTAGTACTACAGGTACCAGCGGGCCCGTTTTTCTCCCGCATGCTGGTACTTGTGGTTCTCCAAGTACCAGCTTGCGGGGGAGGCTTGCTGGGACTTGTAGTACTACTGGAAAAAACAATATTCTGTCATTTTCCTCAAGGCTATCAGCCTCCCATCCGCAGCCCTTGGATGGGGGGGACAGCCTCGGGCTTCACCCCTGGCCCTTGGGTGGCTGGGGGGGGGACCTCTTGATTGAAGGGGTCCCCACTCCCCCAGGGTACCCCGGCCAGGGGTGACTAGTTGGATATTTAATGCCACGGCCGCAAGGCACTGTATAAAAGTGACCCCCGGCTGTGGCATTATCTGTCCAGCTAGTGGAGCCCGATGCTGGTGTATAAAATACGGGGGACCCCTACTCTTTTTGTCCCCCGTATTTTTTGCACCAGCATCAGGCGCAGAGCCCGGTGCTGGTTTTAAAAATACGGGGGATCCCATGTCAATTTTCCCCCCGCATTTTTAGAACCAGGACCAGCTCGATGAGCCCGAGGCTGGTTATGCTTTGGAGGGGGGACCCCACGCCATTTTTTCCCGGGACTTTAACATTCCATTTAAAAAAATATATATATATATTATTTTTAAAATATATAAATAATACTTGTGCCTCCAAAAAAGACAAACCAAGTACCTAATCCCTTCTAATATAAATAGATATGCTATTATCAATAAAAAAAACACAAAAAAAAACATGTTTTAAATTTTTTTTATTAGTTTCACCCACCAAAGTGTGGCGGATTGAAAAAGTCGAATTTACTGTCTAAAAGCACTGTTGTCGAATTTCCAAACTTCAATTGAATATACTTTGGTCGAATTGCAGCACTTGTATCATTGCAGAAAAGTCGAATTTGACAAAAGTCGAATTTCGAAAAGTCGAATTTTGAAAGTCCGTTTTTTGGACGGAAAGTACTGAATTGCATTGACGATTTTTTTTTTTTGGGCGAAAAAGTCCCGAAATTCAACAATTTCGGGAATTCGACCGCAATTGCATATACCCCATAATCTCTATTTCCTCTCGCCACCCATCTTTCATACACTGGTTGAGATATAAGCAGTAAAGAGACCAATAGTGTAGTATATTTCCGGTTTCACATGGGAGAGTATATACCAGTATGAAGAGGTCCCACCCAAGGGATATCAACTAGATGAACTCTCGACTGGAAAAAGAAACCTTTATGAGCTTCAATCATTCTGCATCAACGTGAGTACGGTGTGTACCCCATGGAAACTTTTTCTTGCTCCTAAGGATATTCCCTTTTGATTATCTACTCTTTTCACCTGTTAAAGATGCCTTTATTTAAGGATCCACATACGTGCCTACGTAAATTTGGTACGTTGGGAATTTTCCAACTGCTCAGAATATTTTAGTTTCCCTCACCACCTATTTCTTACACACTGGTTGAGACATACTACACTATTTGGTCTCTTTACTGTTTGTATTTCCGGGAGATGTATACCAGTTTGAAGAGGCCCCATTCAACGGACATCTATCAAACGAAATCTTGACTGAAAAAGAAACCCTTATGAGCATTGATCATCTTGTGTCAACGTGAGTACCCCGTGTAACTTTTTCTTGCTCTCAAGGACATTCTCCTTTGGATTACCCATCCCACAGGATTACATAGTATATTTTCACACCATTTGGGATATTTACCATTGACATTACATTGTTTGTACATCTTCACTGCATAATTCATGTATTGTGTTGAATAGCGTGTATTGGTAGTAGTACTTTCTCTCTTGTACAATGCAATCTTAGTCCTGGTATTAACTAACAATGGGGAATGGTATCAAATATTATAGTACGGGAGCCCATAGGAAACAGTGACCACAATATGGTCACTTTCAATATAAGTTTTCAGAAACAATCCTATACTGGCTCAACTTGAACTCTAAACTTTAGCAAAGCCAACTTTGACATGATGAGGGAAGCGTTAAGGGATATTGAATGGGAAATTCTGTTTCAGGAAAAAAATACTACAGAGAAATGGGATGTATTAAAATCACTGCTAGTTAAAAATACTCTCAAATGTATTCCCACAAGTAGCAAAAAAAGGAATAAAAATCCCAAACCAATGTGGCTTAACAAAAATATAAAGGAACTAATGGGCACAAAAAGATAAGCATTTAAAAAATACAAATCTGAGGGGGGATGCAGAGTCATTTCAGCACTATGATGATTGTAACAAAATATGCAAAAAAGGAATAAGCGCGGCTAAAGTAGAAACTAAAAAAAAATTGGGATTTGCTTTGCTTTCCTTTGCCACTAGTTTTTCAAACACATCAACAGCAAGAAATTAAATAAGGAGAGTATAGGTCCTTTAGAATACAAGTTGGGAGTCTTAATCAAAAATGATAATGGCATAGCGAACAAACTAAATGAGTTTTTTTCAACTGTATTTACCAGAGAGGGTCTAACACACAATCTCAACAAAGATAATGTCCCACCGCTAAATACTTATTTTAGTGAGGAGGTAGTCTGTGACCGATTAAAAAAATTAAAGATTAATAAGTCACCTGGTTCCAGTGGAATTCACCCAAGGGTTCTTATGGAGCTGCACGCTGAACTAGCAAGACCACTATTTTTGATCTTCATGGATTCAGTTAAATCAGGTATGGTTTCCAAAGACTGGCGTATAGCAGAGGTAGTGCCGATATTCAAAAAGGGGAGCAAAGCTGAACCGGGTAATTATAGACCAGTTAGTCTTACATCTATAGTGGGGAAAGTATTGGAAGGTATTCTAAGGGATAGTATTCAGAAGTTCCTTGAAGCCAATAAGGTCATTAAAAGGAACCAACATGGATTTGTGAAGGACAGATCATGTCAAACCAACTTACTAGGCTTTTGTGAAACAGTAAGTGCGAACCTTGATCAGGGTAAGGAGGTGGATGTAATTTTTTTAGACTTTGCCAAAGCTTTCGACACAGTACCACACATGCGACTTATCTATAAGCTACAAGAAATAGGGCTAGGGAGCACAATATGCACTTGGGTCAGTAATTGGTTAGATAATAGGGAGCAGCGTTGTGGTTAATGGATCATTTTCAAATTGGACTCAAAATTGGACTAAAGTGCTAAGTGGTGTGTCACAAGGGTCTGTACTTGGACCACTATTGTTCAACATCTTCATTAACGACCTAACAGAAGGTCTAGAGAGCATGGTGTTAATTTTTGCTGACGATACCAAATTGTGTAAGGTTATAAATATGGATGGGGATGCTGAGTCTCTTCAGAATGACTTTGTATTGAATCTCATTCTCCATTTTGCTGCCCATGCTTCTAGTTTAACAGACAAGTGTAAGGTAATGCACTGTGGTAGCAAGACCAAAAATAACACCTACATACTAAATGGAGTAATATTAGGGGATTCTGTACTTGAAAAAGACTTAGGTGTTCACATAGATAACAAACTAAGCAGCAGTACCCAAAGTAGAATGGCAGCAAAAAAGGCTAATAAGATATTAGCATGCATAAAACGGGTAATTGATGCAAGGGACGAGAGTGTTATACTCCCAATATATAAATCACTAGTGAGGCCACATCTTGAATACTATGTGCAATTTTGGACACCATATTACAAAAAGGATATCCTGGAGCTAGAAAAGGTTCAGAGGCAGGCAACCAAACTAATTAAGGGCATGGAGATGCTGGAATACGAGGAAAGGCTTGCAAGGCTAGGCATGGTTACATTGGAAAAGAGGAGACTAAGAGGGGACATGATCAACATCTACAAATATATAAGGGGACAATACACAGAGCTTGGGAGGGACCTGTTTTCTATAAGATCAGCACAGAGGACACGTGGTCGCTCGCTTAGGTTAGAGGAGAAGAGTTTCCACACAATGGGCCTAATTCTGAGTTGATCGCAGCATCAAATTTGTTAGCTAATGGGCAAAACCATGTGCACTGCAGGGGGGGCAGATGTAACATGTGCAGAGAGAGTTAGATTTGGGTGGGGTGGCAGAAGTGACTCATGGGGAGCTT
Source organism: Pseudophryne corroboree (assembly GCF_028390025.1). NCBI lineage: Eukaryota > Metazoa > Chordata > Amphibia > Anura > Myobatrachidae > Pseudophryne > Pseudophryne corroboree. The sequence goes on from NC_086444.1 coordinate 640,497,894, forward strand.
GCTGGAGTGACATAGGGAGCTGGCTGGAGTGACACAGCAGGGTGCTGGCTGGAGTGAAAGGAGGATGTTGGCTGGAGTGACACATGGGGGAGCTGAAGTGTATTATGTGAATCTGGCATTTTCAATGTATTTTATACCAGGGGTATGGTCTAGCAGGCACAAGGCCACACCCCATTTTTGCATGCACGCCTTCACCTCGATGTCGGCTCTTTGATGTACCCAACTAGATTTTTTGGCTCTTTGTCTGTAACTAGTTGGCCACCCCTGCTCTAGGAAGCCGTGATTTTAAAAAAGTTTGGGAACCACTGGTCTATGAGTTCGTGTCTTATATTCCACACTGTTTAATGGTGTCTGGGTAACCTAAATAGAATAGAATAGTTATAGGTTGACAGTCATTAATCTAATAATGATGATACTCATCCATATGTGAGTTTCTGCAATGACTCATCCATATATGAGTTTCTGCAATGGTTCAGAGTTTCAGTTGCAACTCATTATTGCAAATATCACCATCATTAATAAATTACCCGATGATAACATCATCAATGATCAAGTCATTCATCACTGCTAGTAGCTATGAGTAAGGAGAGATGTAAAAATTATTCTACTTATTGTTATTGTTACCCTATGTGCACCACATATGACTACTCTTTCCCTCTCTATACTTTAATCATTTACAGTTACCATGTAAGCATCCACTATTGATATTGATCAGTAAGAAAGAAAAAACTTTATGCAGAAAGGATTTCTTTTGGATACTATTCCGTGAACATATATTCTATGCAATTGGTTGGAATTTGTATATATATATATATATATATATATATACCTAATTTTACCACAAAGACCTGGGAAAACTTATTGACTCGAGTATAAGCCGAGGGTGGGAAATGCAGCTCTAGCCGTACACAGTGCCAGATATGCCCCACAGTGCCAGATATGCCCCACAGTGCCAGATGTGCCAGATATGCCCCACAGTGCCAGATTTGCCAGATATGCCCCACAGTGCCAGATATGCCCCACAGTGCCAGATGTGCCAGATATGCCCCACAGTGCCAGATGTGCCAGATATGCCCCACAATGCCAGATGTGCCCCACAGTGTCAGATGTGCCCCACAGTGCCAGATGTGCCAGATATGCCCCACAGTACCAGATGTGCCAGATATGCCCCACAGTGCCAGATGTGCCAGATATGCCCTACAGTGCCAGATGTGCCCCACAGTGCCAGATGTGCCCCACAGTGCCAGATGTGCCAGATATGCCCCACAGTACCAGATGTGCCAGATATGCCCCACAGTGCCAGATGTGCCAGATATGCCCCACAGTGCCAGATATGCCCCACAGTGCCAGATGTGCCCCACAGTGCCAGATGTGCCATATATGCCCCACAGTGCCAGATATGCCCCACAGTGCCAGATGTGCCAGATATGCCCCACAGTGCCAGATGTGCCCCACAGTGCCAGATATGCCCCACAGTGCCAGATATGCCCCACAGTGCCAGATGTGCCAGATATGCCCCACAGTGCCAGATATGCCCCACAGGGCCAGATGTGCCCCACAGGGCCAGATGTGCCCCACAGTGCCAGATATGCCCCACAGTGCCAGATGTGACAGATATGCCCCACAGTGCCAGATGTGCCAGATATGCCCCACAGTGCCAGATGTGCCCCAAAGTGCCAGATATGCCCCACAGTGCCAGATATGCCCCACAGTGCCAGATATGCCCCACAGTGCCCCACAGTGCTAGATACTTACCCTCCATCGCTCCCGCGCTGTCTTCTGAAGGAGGGACACGGAGAGCGCAGCGCGCGGCTCTCCTGTATCCCTCCTGCGTCTCCGGTGGCAGCGGCGTGTGTTAAAGGAAGTGCTGGTTCGTGCACTTCCTTTAACACACACACGCCGCTGCCACCGGAGATGCAGGAGGGACACAGGAGAGCCGCGTGCTGTGCTCTCCGTGTCCCTCCTAACGCTGACTTAAGTATAAGCCGAGGTGGCTTTTTCAGCACAAAAAAAAGTGCTGAAAAAGTCTGCTTATACTCGAGTATATACGGTATATATATATATATATATATATATATATATATATATAGTAAAGCAAGGAGATATTCGGCACTCCAATATAGTAAATAGAAAATCAACTTGCTCCGGTGCCCTGCTAGCCAGATAGCATATAGTAAAAAAGGAACGGCCGGCACTCGTGGAGACTGAGAAATAACTTGACACAGCACAGCAGCTACAGTCAACGTTTCAGGACAGAATCCTTTTATCAAGACCAACTGCATAATGAAAATACAAACATATAAATACGTTACCAAACACCACGTGAAGACGCCGTCCTCCGCTCTCCGGGACTCTCAGTGACGTCATTGGCGCACGCCGGCGCCGGCGACCTGCATCCACGGGGGGCGGAACCATTGTGAAGTGTACCCATCACCATGGAAACCCGGCTGTAGAATGCCTAATAATAAGAATGCATTGTGTGTTAATCTAACATCTAGGCGGGTACATGAGACAACTAGTACAGGAACAAACTGGATAAATTGGTCAACATGTATAATGTAAATGTACTAGGGAGATGTAAGAAGAAACTAGCATAAACCACTAAACCGGGGATGTAAAAACATGTATCCAAAAGACTATGGGCAATCCCGGGCACCGAAAGGAGCGCTCGGAGACCTGATAGATACAGCCTGTCACTATAATTATAGCAGCATAAAAGGTGTAGTCAGACGTCACAAAAAACAAGAATATGAGAGAATCTCATTCAAACCCAAAGGTTTGACAGTTTGTAGGGTGTAGATCCAGCGTGCTTCTTTCTGTAATAAGATTTTGCCCCGATCTCCGCACCTTATGGATTCTGGCACACCATCAATAATTTTGTAGCGAATTGATGCAAGATTGTGGTGGCAGTCCTTAAAGTGGCGAGCCACTGGTTGATCGGAACCTTTACCTTCCAAAGCAGCTCTAATGCTAGAGCGATGGAGGGCTATCCTCTCCTTAAACTGGCGGATAGTTTTCCCAACATAAAAGAGTCCGCATGGGCATTTAATATAATAAATAACAAAACGGCTAGAGCACGTGTAGGGCGCTTTGATGGTGAATTTCTTGCCCGATCTCGGGTGATAAAAAAACTGGCCCGTTTCCAGGCAACTGCAGGTGGTGCAGCCCAAACACCTATAGTTACCGGGTTTTCGTGTAAGGAAGTGTGTTGAAATTGTTCTCTCCATGAACCGCAATGACCTCCTTCAAAAAAGAACACCTACGGCTTCTATGGATCGTATAGTGTGGCCGCAAGACTTTTCCACTAACAGTGTGCATACGGTCAGCTTAGCCAAGCGCATTTGGCCTATTATATCTACTGATAAAGCGCTACCGATGTTCAAAGAAGCGTCCATCCTCCCATCCTTCCGTCGGGGCAGAAATATCAAGGACACTATTGTACACAATGACATCTCCAACTTTAACAAGACGATTTCAACACACTTCCTTACACGAAAACCCGGTAACTATAGGTGTTTGGGCTGCACCACCTGCAGTTGCCTGGAAACGGGCCAGTTTTTTTTATCACCCGAGATCGGGCAAGAAATTCACCATCAAAGCGCCCTACACGTGCTCTAGCCGTTTTGTTATTTATTATATTAAATGCCCATGCGGACTCTTTTATGTTGGGAAAACTATCCGCCAGTTTAAGGAGAGGATAGCCCTCCATCGCTCTAGCATTAGAGCTGCTTTGGAAGGTAAAGGTTCCGATCAACCAGTGGCTCGCCACTTTAAGGACTGCCACCACAATCTTGCATCAATTTACTATAAATATATATATATATATATATATATAAATAAATAAAAATCAGCCCTACAAACAACAGGCTGTTACAGCTAAATGCAACCTCCACTGTGGAATCAAAACGGGACTGACCACAGCTGTATGTAGAGATGGTGCTGGGGATAGAGAGATGAGCAGTAACCCAATGGATCCAGGCAAAGACTAGTATACCTCTAGAGTCCTCGTTTCTCTTACAATACAGCTGAGCAAATCAGTGGTGCATCATCTACAAAATATTTTACCCTCATGGGTATTCTGGGGTAAAAGCGTTTGACACCCACCTCACTTGTTGTCATATCAGCTGATGTGGAAAGCTAGCATCTAAATTTTGCCATGGGAGAAGTCAGAACCATTGAAGTATACAAGAGTGCATTGGTAGCAACCAGAAGCCCTCAAAACAGGAACTGGAGCAGAAGGGAAACCAAACATTCTGCTTGGCACAATCCCACAGAACAACTTCTCCTGAAGTGAGGAGGATAAACAGATCACACTATAGTAACCACACTCACTTCTTTGAACAGGGTGGTCCATAAGTGTGGAAATACCTTTAAAAAAATAGAGTTGCATCCAAGATGGCGGACTTCAAGATGGCCACCATACTGGTGACATGACATAAAAAGTTTTTCCCCACTCCCATATCATATGTGTAGACACTGGATTAATATTTCTTTACTCATTTCCTTTTTATAAGGGCGTTTCCACACTTATGGACCACCCTGTATGTTGTGTGAGTATGCATAGTCGGCAGTGCAATTGATAAACTTAAAGATAGGAGCTGAATCTCGTCAATAGCCCGGGTAAACATCTTACTTCTGCACTATTATTTCCAGAAGTAGAATAATAAGTAGTAAAGTATGCCATTAATCAGAATATAAGGGAAAGTTAAGTATAATTTGCATCAGATATAGGGTAATATTTATCACAATTCACATTTTAAATATGATTTTAATGTTTTACTATCTAATAGCACTGCATTGAGATATTCATTATTATCACTTGGATGAACTATTGATAAGGTGCTGGGACACACACTGCACATGCCCAGTAAGGTAATACAGAGTGTGGAGATGGAGCTGTGTCTGATAGAACACTGGTTTCATGCATAAAGAAAATAAACAGTTATAAAAGAAAATAAATAGAAATAAACTTACCTCCACCCAAGGATCTCTGATTGGTGATCCGCTTCAGTAACCTGATCAGCTGGTACTTTTACTGCACCTCAGCTGGCCACCAATTTCAGCTGATCGGGTTACAATAGCAGCCCATTGACCAGAGATCCCTGATTGCGGTAACTTTTATTTATTTTGTATTATAACTATTTTCTTTCTTATGCATGCTCAGCCTGTCTATTAGACACAGGCTGATCAGAATGGTCATCTCTGTGCATGCTGACAGGCAGAGCACAGCCCTAAGGGCAAAGCAGTTGTAGGGGAAACTTATCAAAGCCTCTAATAATGCCAACTGAAGATGGCGTTATTTTGTGACCCCCCCAGAATTTTTTTTTTCACAATTTGAACTTAGTGTTTCCCATATCTGTAATGTGGAATGCGATCAGCTCAAATTTACTATCAGGATTGTAATTATATGCTAGTTTTAGGGCATGGAGATATGTGAAATCTCCAAAAGCCCTTTAATACATTTCAGTGAAACTAAACTAATATGTAAAATGTGTGAAAACACTTGTTCACATTTTTTTAGCAAAAAAAATTGATACATACAGTAGGTCCCATTGTAACATAATGAAGGAGAGTACATATTTGAATTTGATCACTATGGGGTATATTAATTTTCTGTTAGATCCTTTCCGACGGAAAGGATACGACAGGTCAGTATTCAATGACTCGGCCAAACTCGACAGGTTTTGGCTGTTCCGACAATGTCAATCCGCTTGTTTTTTAAAGTCGGATTGACATTGTCGGAAATGGGGCTAAAACGTGTCGAGATTGGCCGCGCTTCTGACAAGATATGGGGATTTCGACAATCCACATGTTTTCTGACAAGTCGGAAATTCCCAACTTGTCGGAAAAAAGGAGCCGGCATTGAATGGGTCGGAACCCTTTCCGACCTAAAACAGTCAGAAACTGCCGTCTTTCCAACAAGTCGGCAGTTTCCGACTTCAATTGAATACCCCCCTATGGATCACGTAGAACCATGGCTAATGGTCAAGTTTTTTAAGTATTTTAGAACAGCCAATTAAAGGAGAAGAGATCATACACAGAATTAAAATAGATAAATGTTCACATAACATAAAGCTTGCCTGACACATACAGTATGTGCTGACCATGATATTTGATCATTGCAATATTGACCAGACATATAGAATTATTTGTAAAACTTAAATAAAGTCTAATATTGTTTTATACTGTAATTATAATGCACTTTGGTGAGATATATTTTTGTACAGACTACAATACATCACATGTGATATGTAAAACCTGCATTACACACAAGCTTACACTATCTATGAAGCAGCTGCATGATGCTGATAGTGGTGGATCCTTCATGCCAATAGGCCCTGCCCATCGCAACATAATAAATTGATTCATGGCATATTAGCCCTCTCCATAGACCTGCAAATCACACTGAGGGGCGTGGCTTTGCTCATCATATCATGGGCATGCCTCCATTGTGAAAAAAAAATAGTGTCAGGGCAGGGGTTTCTACTGTAGGTCCTCATGAAATCCCTCCTGTGTACACCACTGCTATCCGCATTTTCACTTTGGGTGTCATTCCGAGTTGATCGTAGCTGTGCTAAATTTAGCACAGCTACGATCATCTTCCCAGACATGCGTGGGGACGCCCCACATGTCAGTCTGGCGCCCCCCTGCACAAGTACAAAAAGCATCGCACAGCGGCGATTATTTTGTACTTGAAGAGTAACTCCCGGCCAGCACAGCTCCTGCGGCTGGCCGGGAGTTACTCGTTGCTGCCCCGGGTCGCAGCGGCTGCATGTGACATCACGCAGCCACTGCGGCCTGCCCCCGCACGGTTTGGCCACGCCTGCATTCGCCGGACCGTGCCCCAAAAACGGCGGCTAAATGCAACCGTGCCGCCTCCTCTTGCCCAGCGAATGTCACTGACTGTCAATCAGGCAGAGGTGATCGCTGGATAATAACGGCCTTCGGCTGTCTGGCATGCGCCGGCGCATGCACAGTTCCGATCTGATCGCTGCGCTGTGAACAACTGCAGCGTGTGATTGGGTTGGAATGACCCCCTTTATTAACAAGCTATTTACTGCACTCAGCCACATTTCCCTTATTACATTCATGCTACTTTTAGGAATATATCCACAAGGGAATTGCACTATATTTCCCAGTTTGTAAACTTTAAATGGTGCTTTCAATTTAATTAGCCTTCTAGCTTTTAGTACTTAGTACATGTCACAGTCATAATACTTTGTCAAACACAGAGTTAATGTGTTAATCTTCTAGTCACTGAGATAACAGCTTGTTTTACTAATTATATACATGGCAGGCAGGGGTGAGATTGGCTCCTGGCCCTGTTACTTGGCAGCACATCTCCTTCTGTAGTTTTTTTCTATTCTCTGTTTTGATGATATTGCCTGATGGGGATATATTGCATCCTGAGATGATTTTCAATTTAGATTTGGATGGGTCTGTTTTACCTGGTTTCTTAATGCCTCAACTTCATTTTTTATTTAATTATCTTCTGTTGGACAAGTTAAACAAAAATAAAAGTCTATATACATTTTAAGCTAAGATAATTTCCCTATTTATTACTGTGCCTAGTGAGATGACATGAGAGAAACTGAATAAAAGAGAATAATATTTTGTGGGCAAATATATTATGTATGAAGTGTTTAATGTTAGTTTTTTTGTAGGTATTGTACACACTAGCGCTTTCCATATGCCAAAGGGTACAGTTACTTTTACTGATAAGTGGCACTGCAAGTAAGGATCATTGAGCTTGAAGGATTAGCTCAAAAAATAAGTGAACATGTTGCATAAATGCCCAGCTTTTACTAGGTGCACTATCTAGAATAAAAGCTAAAAATAGCATTTCACTGAAAGTGTTGGCAATACACCTTTGGGCTACCATTGGTTCATTTATACTGTGACTCAATATGCCTTTTTAATATCCAGTTTTTACCTGGAGAAGTAGACCCAAATACTCTGAACTTATTATTTTGGAACCAACTCCATTTGAGTCTCCATTCACAATCAGTCTTTACTTACCCCTGAAGAAGTCCTATGGATGAAATGCGTAGGGTTTTTCAAATCGTTACAAATTGTCCGGTTTTGTGAGGACCCCCCCTTTTTGAGCTCACACCTGAATAAGGTAAAGGTGGGGTTTTATAACATCTCTCCTATATGGGCATTGGTTGATTAACTTTATGCATTTGGATACAATCTGTGTATTTTACTGTTTAATGTATTTTTAATTGATAATTAAATATTATATCATTTTACTAATTTTTATTTTGTTAATAACATATATAATGATTTGCAGTTTCCGGCACTCCCATATTCAGTCATGCAACAGCTTACTCCGGTGCCAGACTTGGAAACATGTAACTTGCATACAGCTGGACTGCACTTCAGCTGTATGCAAGTATATATATATATATATATATATATATATATACACAGAGGGAGAGAAAAAAGAACCGGCACTCCGCGCAGTATAAATCTTCAGATGGGTGCCTTCAGTGAGTTAGCATACAAAAACAAAGAAGAACTGCGGCACACCAGTATGGTGAAAGAGGTTATTATTAAGTTACGTACATGTACAAAAATGCACTCAGGGCCAACGTTTCGGTGCCTAAAGCACCGTTTTCAAGGCTGGCATAAAAGACATAAAACAATCTGAGACAAGGTCACCAACTTACCTAAATAGGTAGAAGACATCACACTGTGGGAGAGCCAGGTCCGGATCGCTCTTCTGCCTGCCGGGGCTTGCAGGGCGTCACATCTGGTTGCATCTAACAACTTCCGCCGGGATATCCATGGCAACGCATCATACATGCCTCGTTGCCTGGTAACTCCCGTGGAGATCCCGACGGAAGTTGTCAGATGCGACGCCCCTCAAGCCCCGGCAGGCAAAAGCGCGATCTGGACCCGGCTCTCCCGCGGTGTGATGTCTCCTACCTATTTAGGTAAGTTGGTGACCTCGTCTCAGATTGTTTTATATCCTTTATGCCAGCCTTGAAAACGGTGCTTTAGGCACTGAAACGTCGGCCTTGAGTGCATTTTTGTACATGCATGCAACTTAATAATAACTTATTTCACCATACTGGAGTGCCGCAGTTCTTCTTTGTTTATATATATATATATATATATATACAGTATATATATATATATATATACATACACAAAAAAATTCTTTAAACTTGCGCTCAAATCACCAGCAGCAATTAGGAGAGAGCCCCTGTTAGTGGATCCCCGCAAAACAAATCATACAAACAGAAACCAATTGCGCTCAGTGTATAGCCTTATGGAAATGCTTGAATTTTATTTTCCATCCTCATATATGTTCAATGAATGTTCCTTCACGGTGTGGGTTCTTACATATAATGTCACCTGTAAGCAAACCCTCACACCAAAATACATCCAAAAAATGGCCAAATAGCCTAGAGATGATGCCAAAATGTTTTTATTTAAAAGAAACCATGATAAAATTGTGAGCTTAATAGGGTGTGATAGTTATGGTCTCTTGATCAGTTCACCAATTTAACCCAATGCATTTAGTCAGAATGACCTCCTCAGGGTTTATATATGGTATAACTATAAAATAAAAATAAAACAAGTGATCAAATAATTAATTAGGATTTCGTAATCTAAAGAAGTTCTTATAGAAGAGGTAAACATCCATATTCCATATATAGTAGAGACCTTTATTAGAGATTAAATGGTCCACCAAAAATTATTATAGCATAGTGGAACCTATAAATATTAATATTAAAAATAGCTCCCAGTAAAAATATGTTCTGTTACTATCAGATACGGTGTCTTTTGAATAGTTTTATACAGGGCCGGCTCCAGCGGGTTTCTGGGTGCTCGGAAATCCCCCCTGGGTGCGCCACTGACCCTGAGCGAGAAAATTTCAAAGCGCCCCCTCCCATCCTCTATGTGCGTGCTCCTGGAAAAGTGGGTGTGGCCTCCTGGGAAAGTGGGCATGGCCTCGCAACTTCATACTATCAAACTATAAATAAATATATTTTCACACCCCCTCTACGCACACAATTAGCAGCGTTACACATAACAGCCACAGTAGTGTTCCTTACACACAATGTCTCCAGTGTAGTGCCAGCTAAACATAATGTCTACAGTAGTGCAGTGCCAGATAGACATGATATGCCCCCCAGCAGTGCCAGATAGACATGACATGCCCCGCAGCAGTGCCAGCTACACATGACATGCCCCGAGCAGTGCCAGCTACACATGACATGCCCCCTCAGCAGTGCCAGCTACACATGATATGCCCCCCAGCAGTGCCAGCTACACATGATAGTGTTCACTCTAGGTGTTTTTTTTTGGGCAGGGTGCTGATCACAGGGAGGGCACATTTTGCATTCGAGAGGGCACATTTTTAAGTTAGAAGGGCAAAATTTTGTACATACCGTAATGCTTGGTGCTACCCTGGCGAAATTATGGACAGTGCGTGCCGAAGGCGCACAGCAAAAATATAGGGGCGTTGCTTCGTGGGGAAGGGGCGTGGCCACATAATAGTGGCAATTCGCATTACACCACACAGTAGTGCAGCTAATACACATTGCACCAGGTAGAACCTCCTATACACACTGCGACAGGTAGAGCACATTATACACTTTGCACCAGGCAGAGAACGTTATACACTTTGCGCCAGGTAGAGCATTGCGACACATTGCACCAGGTATTGCACTGAGACACAGGAACACTACATGATATGCCCCCCAGCCGTGCCAGCTACACATGATATGCCCCCCAGAAGTGCCAGATAGACATGATATGCCCCCCAGCAGTCCAGCTACACATGATATGCCCCCAGCAGTGCCAGATGCACGACATCCCCCCCAGTAGTGCCAGATACACATGACATGCCCCCAGCAGTGCCAGATGCACATGACATGCCCCCCAGCAGTGCCAGATACATAAATGCCCCCAAAGTGCCAGATACATAAATGCCCCCACAGTGCCAGATAGATAAATGCCCCCACAGTTCCAGATAAATAAATGCCCACACAGTGCCAGATATGCCCCCACAGTACCAGATACATTAATGCCCCCCACAGTGCCAGATACATTAATGCACCCAGTTCCAGATATGCCCCCACAGTGACAAATGCATTAATGCCCCCCACAGTGCCAAATACATTAATGCCCCCCAGTGCCAGATATGCCCCCACAGTGCCAGATAGATAAATGACCCCACAGTGCCAGATATGCCCCCAAAGTGCCAAATACATTAATGCCCCGCACAGTGCCAAATACATTAATGCCCCGCACAGTGCCAGATACATTAATGCCCCCCACAGTTCCAGATACATTAATGCCCCCCACAGTGCCAGATACTGTATGCCCCCACAGTGCCAGATACATTAATACCCCCCACAGTGCCAGATACATTAATGCCCCCACAGTACCAGATATGCCCCCACAGTGCCAGATACATAAATGCCCCCAGTGCCAGATACATAAATAGCCCCACAGTGCCAGATACATTAATGCCCCACACAGTGCCAGATACATTAATGCCCCCAGTGCCAGATATGCCCCCACAGTGCCCGATACATTAATGCCCCCCACAGTGCCAGATATGCCCACACAGTGCCAGATACATAAATGCCCCCAGTGCCAGATACATAAATGCCCCCAGTGCCAGATACATAAATAGCCCCACAGTGCCAGATACATTAATGCCCCACACAGTGCCAGATACATTAATGCCCCCACAGTACCAGATATGCCCCACAGTACCAGATATGCCCCACAGTGCCAGATACATTAATGCCCCTGACAGTGCCAGATATGTTAATGCCCCCACAGTGCCACATATGCCCCCAGTGTACCTGCTGTGCCGGCGATGAGGGAGGGGGAGTGCTGTGGTAGGCAGTTCTATGCTAAAGTGATCTGTGCGTGCTGTGTGGCACCGGTGCCTGTAAGTGATCTGTGCGTGCTGTGCGGCGCCGGTGTCTGACATCAGACGCCGGCGCCACACAGCACGCACAGATCACTTTAGCATAGGACAGGGCCGACTCCAGGCTCCAACATGGCAGCGCCAGCGTGCGACGCCCTGCAAGGGCGCTCGAGTTGAGCATGCCTGGAGCCAGCCCGGTTTTATACATACCAAGCATAACAAAACTTTCTTTATTCAACTCTTTACACTGGGCTGATCATAATTTCTGCAATCACAGAAATCCTTTCTGGACAAGATCCTTATACTGAGCCCTAAATGAGTATTCAACAAATTTTGCTCTTATTATACATCAACTATTATACATACAGTCACAACATAATAGAATACTGTATTTGTTATTATCATAGTATGAGATCTAAATTCAGCTTATAGTGCATCATTTTAAATTAGTGCAGTTCTAAATATCAAATTTGACTAAATATTTGTAATATCTTTCACACATAGTGATTAATAGTATTTTATAATACAAAAAGAGTGAAATATACAAAAAAGTGCTTATAACCCCAGTCTAAACATTATGTATTTTAACATGATTACCATGATACACTTTTAATTTAAAGTGAATTTTAAGCCATGCATTCAAAGTCAAAAAAATGTACTTACTGTAGCAATCAGAAAAAACACATACAGCAACCAGGTTCAGAGTACTCAAACAAGAACCTGGAGCTGATATTTATTCATCCAAGTCTTGACCTCACTTACTGTAATTAGGAGTCTATTTACAATACTCCCCTACAGAAAATATTCTTAATGGGACCTATCTCGATTTCCAAAGAACACATTTGATATTTACTTATTAAAATAAAAGTCTACTTTAAAGTAATGGACCATTTTACTAAACAGAACCTCTTAAATATCCCTTAAATAATCCACAGGTGTGTGGAAACCTGTTTCCTGTAAGCATTCCATGTGGAATCTGGAATGTAATTAAAGCTGCAATTTCAAGAATTGTTCTCTTCAAATTAACTTACCATATAGATTGCAATAAGTGGTCCATTACATCTTGAGTGTGGGAGGCAGTGTATCCTAGCACTGCAGCAGAGCCTCCTGCAGCCCATTCATTTCTATGGGCAGCGTGCTGCAGCACTCACATCTATGTGTAGCAGGAGCATAGCTTGGCCTCTGGTCTATATGTACAGGTACCGGGAGCATCGGTCCCTGCGATGGCTGTGTGGTGTCCTAAGCTCGGGGTACTATATGTTATGCCGCAACTTGTAGCTCACGATGCAAACGCATCCTGGGCCACAAAGTCAGAAGAGAACACATCTGTATACCCAGTATGAAAACTACTAAGGATTCATTAGTGCTCAATATTTATTTTCCCAGAGTACAGGAATACCATTTTATTGGCTAACAGTTGTTACCTAGAATCACTTAAACATGTATTACTATTTCATCATTCATTTGATTAAATGAGTTGGAACATTGCTGTCTACCATGGACAGCATTCTATTGTAATACTTAACTGCTACTTTCTACTCCTAGGAGTAAATTTACTAAAGATCAATTTAAAATTGATCAACATTGAGGTTATGTTTCAGAGTTTTTAATTATGTTTTATTATATAATCTCCACATGTACAAAATTGATTGAGTTATAATAGATACCGGTGGAGGTAGATAAAGACACTAAAATTGATACTGTATGTGTATTTAAAGCAAATGTTAGGTAGATGCTCATAAAAGCATTGTACCAGTTGGGTCACTACATTTTAGCTGGTTTAACTGGTTTTAAATTATATACTTGTGCCTTTTTCACATATCATTCATATTTTAGTTGCTGTTGAGTGACGGATCACCAGAGGATCCAAAGATAGATGAGCATACTTTGATTTACTCTTTGGAACTAAGATTTAGATTTTTTAATGCACCATTGTTAATTGTATGTTTTCACCTTAAGGGAGGTCTTTGGCACTATTTTATGATAGGTTGATACTGTACGTACAGTATATATATATATTTTACATAAAGTAGTGGAAGGTTTTCTCAGGACTTCAAAAGCTTTGATAAAATATATGTATGTAATATTCTAAGTCCTATGAGTGCCTTTCATTATTTTGCACATTTTCAGCATCTTCTCTGTAGTTTTGATACTGTAGTGCACCTGAGGCATATGTAATTGAGTCCAAATTTACTAGAGGTGCGGGATACCGGGCGATCTCTGATTATTTATTTTTAAGCGGCAATCATTTACAAGGCAAAAACATGCCTTGTAAATGATTGCAGCTTTAAAAAAAAGCCTAATATCGGCCGGCATCCCGCACCTCCGGCAATCTCGGACCCTATTACATATGCCCCATGGTCAGTATTTCTTTTAATTGTATTACTGGTCTCTATCTAATCTATCTAATCTATCTATCTATCTATCTATCTATCTATCTATCTATCTATCTATCTATCCATCCATCCATCCATCCATCCATCCATCCATCCATCCCAGTATGCAACTGAGCAAACAAGACACCAAATAATATGTAGTATTTTTTAGAGGAATTTAGTGCTGAGTGCAAGTGAACAAACCTATAGAATAATCTTGTACCAAATGTAAACTGAAAACATGCTTATCTTTGTATCTGGAACTTCAGTAGCAAAGTAACTGTTTTTAATCTTTCAATCTGTGCCTTTCATCCTAATGGAGTTGTGTAAAACATTAAGCCAAGCCAATAGCTTTATATGCAAAACACAGGCTTATTTAGGCAAAACATTCTAATATAAATTAGAACAGTTCATTTAGTGGTGAACCAAGCGATGGATCAAAGATAAATTCCAAGGAAAATCTCCACAGACCCCAACATGTGTTAAGGGGGGTACTCACGGGAGAGATGTGTGCTGAGCGATCTTAACACAGACCGCTCAGCACACATCTCTCACCCCGCTTAGCACAGCGCGATGTGCTGAGCGAAGGGGAAAGCCGACGGGGGGGGGGGGCGCTCACTTCACACAACGGTGAAGTGAGCGACCCGCTAGATTGAGCCTGCATGCAGGCTCAATCTAGCATCGGCGATAGCGATGCGCGGGGCCGCGCATCGCTACTGCTGGAGGGCATACACACGGCAGATCCGTGCTTAAAATCTAAGCAATCTAGCAAGATTGCTTAAATTTTAAGCATGGATCTCTCCGTGTGTACCCCCCTTAAGTTTAGAAGGTAAAGAGATCACTGGCTTTCCATTTAATAGTTTAGTTGGATAAGAGATGTCCAACCAGCACTATCTCACATGAAACTTTATTTAGTGTTAGATATTAGCTCTATGTTGTACATATTAGCTCTAAGCATTTAACACTAGAATGCCCAAGAGAGTCATTTTAACTCTGCATGAACCTTTTTAGTCATCTAATTTATTTTCTAATTTGTTTTGTGGAATGCCTTCTGGTGACTTTTATTTATTTTTATGACTTAACAGAACGAGAGCACTGGAATTAGTGTTTGTCTAATTTTATGCTGTATTTTTCATTATCACCTTCAATGCCCAAGGAAATACTATTGTCTCTTTGTTATACAGTATCATCACACATCTCTCAGTCATTTGAATGAATTACAGTATGCCAGTGTACATTGTCAAAGATATACACAAACCAATAAATAAAATTAACTCTGCCATAACACTAGTAAAATAAAGAAATAATAATCATGATAAGCAATGAGTGACCCGTAATCCCACTCTAGTCTACACACTGCGTAGGTTGGGGGAAGGATGGTTTTTCTTTCCATTTCCGATACTGTGGCATAAATGCTATTAAATGTATGTTGCTTTGTGTGTGATAGAATTGACTATGAATAAAAAGAGCTGTGATTGTTGTTGTAGCAATATTGGTTGAATAGTTTTTATTAAGGCAGTAGACTAACAGATATAACAACATGTTCAAACGACAAGAAACAATTGCAGTATAAGCATACGAATACTTTTTATTTTTATTTTCCTTTTTGTCTTATGATAATATCCAAAAATACAATTGATCTATTTTGACAACTATACAAATATACAGCCAAAAAACATAGTATCAAAACAGTTGAAAAAGAGATATGGAGAGAAAGGAAGAAGAGAAGAATAAGAGAAATAGAAGAAGAAAGAAAGAAAGAAAGGATATCCCTAGTGAAAGACAGGACAGTGAGCATCGTAAACAATTGTTCTTTTTATAAATTGTATTTTTCATGTGAATTTGGAGCAATTTCTGTGATTTTCCCATGGAAAGAAAGAATTGAAGATTCCACGTGGACATATGTGATGTATAAATTTTATTTGTTTATTTTAGCTATCAGTTCTTTTTGAATTTGTGGCGCCTTTGATCTAGTCTCAATTCATCCATATCTCATTGTTTTCTAATATCTGAATTTTGGGCAGATATTCTGAGACTTTAGATTGGGCAGACATCTAATTGTGCCAGAATATACACTATTTTGTTATATTGTTCAACTTTAAGGAGAGTAGGTAGCCAGGGGATAATTTCAATATAATGTGGGAGGCAGCCCTCTTCCAATAACACCCATTGTTTGCAGTCTTTAGCACGCAACAATTCCAAAATTCTATTTAGTAGCACTGCATTGTAATAGCTAGGAATGTGTGGAAGTTGTTGGCCTCCTTGATGTTTTCTCATAAATAAAATATCATGTTTAAAACGTGGTGTGTTGCGACCCGATACAAATGTCAGAATTAGATTCTGAATGGAACGAAACCACGAGAGAGGGATATGTATAGGGAGAGTTTGTAGAAAAAACAATATTCTGGGCAGGGAGTTCATTTTGACCAATTTTTTTCTACCAAACCATGATAAACGTAGTCGCCTCCACCTCTGAAAATCTAAGTGGAGTGTTTTCAGTAATGGGGTAACATTTAAGGCAAACAGTTTAGTCAAATCATTGGAGATCTGAACACATAGATTTTTCAAATTATAATCATGCCATGTAAAAGGGAATGAGTATTTCAAACTAGCAATTATGGTGGGAGGGGTAGTTAAGTTCATAGCGATGGATTTGGAGTAATTTATCTTATATTTGGAGCTCTCTCCAACTTTATTAAATTCCTAAATCAAATTTGTAAGGCAAATCGTCTGGTTTGAGATTAGGGCAAGCAGATCATCAGCGTAGAGAGCCAATTTATATTCCTTTCCTTTAACAAACAGACCGGAAATATTTTGATTGGCTCTAATGCCTCTAGCCAAAGCTTCTATGCATAGTACAAATAACAGGGGGGAAAGAGGGCACCCTTGTCTCAGGCCATTAGAAATTGTAAAAGGTTCAGACAAGGAGCCATTGATTTTAATTCGAGCGAACGGAGAGGTATAGAGGGATAGGATTCTATAGAGACAGGCATTACCCAGTCCTAGATGTCTTAGGATGCCAGGCATAAAACCCCAATCCACCCTATCAAATGCTTTTTCAGCATCTGTCAATATTACAATAGAGGAGTATGGGGATAGGGTTGCATAATGGATCATATTGATCACTTTGGAGGTATTGTCCCTAGCATCTAGACCCAAGACAAAGCCCACCTGGTCTCCATGAATCAAATTTGGCAACAATAATTTAAAGGGATTTGCAATCAATTTAGCAAACATTTTAATATCTATATTCAGGAGTGAAATCGGTCAGTAACTTGAACATAAACTGGGGTCTTTACCTTCTTTTGACAGCACCATGATATGTGCCTCGAGATTGTACCGAAAATAGGACTCATCCGAAATGGCATAAAGTGCCCTTGGGAGAAGAGGGGCCAGTTTCCCTTTAAAGGCTTTATAATAGGCAATAGAGAACCCATCAGGGCCTGGGCTTTTACCATTGGGTGAGGAGTCAATAACTTTCATAACCTCCTCAGTAGAGAAGGGGTCATCTAAAGAGTCTGCGTCTTCTTTCGACAAGGTAGGGAAATTTAAAGATTTTAGATAATCAGATACAGCGGCCTGATGGGATATAGTATCCACCCTCCCATTTGGGCCTGAGAGGTTATATAAATTAGAGTAATAGGCCTGAAAGGCCTTGGCAATATTTAGTGTTTTGTGATGTGTTTGATCATGATCATCCTTTATAGTATGAATAAAGGTGATTGCTCTTTGTTCCCTAAGGGTCTTTATTACCCCATTGGTAGTATCGGCCGCGGCACTTACGATATGAAAATGTAACATTATCAGAGATGAGTTTATTCAAAGCGGCTCAAGCCTTTTCAAGGTCAGAGTAATGTTGAGGGGACTGAGATTTCTTATGTATGGTTTCTAGGATTTGTATCTTGGTTAGTCATTCCTCTGCTTCATCTTTTGCTTTTTCTGGTAAGAACCTATCTGGATGCAAACACCCCGCAAGACGCACTTACGTGCCTACCTTATCAAAATCTTAGAAGTGTCAACATGGTCATTATCGCTAATATAGGAGTCTATGGCGGAATCTAATTGGGCACTACAGGATGTGTCTTGGTGGAGGGTATCATTGTAATGCCACAACCACTGCCCTCGCGTTTGTTTGGGAAGGCGTATTGTAAGATTGACAGGGGCGTGATCAGACCAAATAATTTGCCCTATTGAAGTGTCAGATGGAGGTGCCGGTGACTTAAAAACAAACAGTCTATTCTGGAGTATGTATGATGGGGATGTGAAAAATAAGAATAATCAGTGTCTGAGGGGTGAGATAATCTTCAAGTGTCGATCAGCTGGTAGTTAAGCAAGGTGCACCTCGCCCTCCTATACTCTTTCTCTGGTCTTTAGAAAGCTTTTTTTGTGGTATCATGGAGAGGATCAAGAGTCCAACTTAAGTCACCAGCTAGCACCACTACCCCTTCAAGGAGAGGCTCAACTTTTTCTAAGACAGAAGATAGAAAAGAAGGCTGCTTCATGTTGGGAGCATAAACATTTAAAAAGGAAAAACGTTGGTTATCAATATCACATTTAACTAATAAGCCTCTGCCCTCCAATATTCTATGAGAAGTGACATTGAGAATTATGTGTTGTGCTAATAAAATTGCCACTCCTAACATCTTCCTAGAGGGGTTATTTGCTGTAAAAACATGAGGATAATGGTGACATTTAAGCAACAGCACATTACCGATCCTAAAATGCATTTCCTGAATGAAGGCAACATCCACTTTCTCATCTCTAAGCCACTTAAGGAGTTTGGATTGCTTCTCAGGAATATTTAGGCCTTTTACATTAAGGGTAGTTACATGCAAATCCTCAAATCCCATTAGAGGTCTAACCAGAGAGAATTCTTATTTGTCACTGAACCCATAAAACAGCAGCGAAATGGAGGCCTCTGATCAAAATGTCTAACATGAAGAGCTGAGAAAGGGAGTTCAGAAGAGGTACCAGGGATAAACAGTAGAAGTGAAAAGAAATTAGAGAAAGAGAGAGAGAGAAGACTGTTGTACAAAGAGATGTACAACAGAGTACATGGATGTAGTATAAAGCAAACAACATAAAAGAAAGGACAGCTGCAAATGGATCAGGAGTGGAAACCTGCCGACTCTCATCCCAAAGAAACAGTGTATGCAGCTTAATGGTGGCTCTAACAGGGGGCCAAGGACAGCGACCACCCGCGCTATGAGATCAACAACTGTAAAAGTTACCAAGAAGTAGAAACTAGCAAAGTATGGCGTGAATGAAGTTGACTATGAAAAAATAAGTGGTTGTATTTGGAAAATGGACTTCATTGTAAACGAACAAGAGAATCATTCTAACAATAGCAAGCTACACCTAAAATGTGTAATATAAACCGACATTATACAACCAATAGCAAAGTTAGGAAGAGAATGAAAATCGGAGCATATGTCAGCAAAAACAGGAATTATCTCACCAACATGATGTATAACATAGTAATCAAGGCGGCTCAGAGGATTGCGAGCCTGTAGGATGTTTCCCCCGCTTCCGTGGGGACCGTACTTGTTGCCACATATCATCATGAAGATCAACGGAGGGAAGTTCAGGTAGGCGGTGGAATAAGTCCCAATCTGGTAGCAGTAGAGGCTGTATACCGAGGGCGGTGAAAAAAGCTGGTAGATCCGACGGTTTGGAGAGTGTAGCTGATTTGCTGTTATGAGAAACCTTAAGAGAGAATGGAAAGCCCCAACAATATTTCGGTTCATGTTTCCGAAGGGCATCAGTAAGGGGCTTCAGAGCCCTGCACTGCTGTAGAGTCGACCAGGCCAAATCTGGAAACATTTGTATCTTGTCTCCTTGGAAATCAGTTCCGTCCAGCTGATGAGCCTTCCGCAGTGTCTCCCCTTTTTGGGTATAATAATGTAGCCTGCAGATCACATCTCGTGGATGGTCCGATGGCAAACCTCTAGGTCTGAGGCCTCGATGTGCCCTATCAAATACAATGTCACTGTTGGGATCTAGATCAATAATTTTCCCAAATATTTTTATAAGAGTGTCCATTGGGTCAGCATGCTGGACATCCTCAGGCAGGCCTCTGACCCTAATATTGTTCCATGATTATCCATATCCTCGATGCGGGATTTAAGGAAGGAAATGTCGGTCGTCTGTTTGCGAAAACACCTCTCTAAATTTAGCTAGAGTGTCCACAGCAGTTGTTTCATGATGTTCCAGCGTGTCGATTCAAGTCGCAAGTTGAGACATGTCCTTTTGGATGATGGACACCTCATGTTTAATAGTGGATAACAAGCGAGTCTCTAAAACCAGAAAGTCCTGTTTTGTGGGCAGTGATTTAACATGTGACAGAATCTTGCTTATTTCCGTGGTTAGGGAAGAGTCCGTCTGAGGCTGTGTGTCACCAGATGAGTGTTAGGCGCGGCGGTGCTCGCCCGCTCTCTGACAGAGCAGCGGTCACGGCCGCCGCGCCTCTCTCCCTGTCTGTCTCCGCACGGCGCCTAGCAACGCCGGGCGCGCCATAGCCGCCTGCTCCCTGGCAACGCTAGGACGCTGTGCGTTCAGGGCCGTCGGGTCCATAGCAACGGGGACGCCACAGGCGGACCGCGTTCCCCATTGCATTAATGAAGCATTCACACCTGTGTTTCCCCTGCTCGTGCAGCAAGGCAGCTGCACGACATTTGTTAATTAGGCTCTGTATTCCTATTGGAGGGTTCCCTGTTATATGCCTCCTCAGTGCCTCACACAAACGCCGGTGATAGCTTCCTGTTTGCTGTTTATGTCTGGTGAATGTCTGTTCCTGGTCTGCTGTATCCGGTCCGTCCTGCTCCCTGTGTCCTTGTATCCAGGAATTCTTTAGCCGGTCCCGGGAATCCTTCTGGTCCTCGTGAACCTGTGACTGTCGTTTGGGGTTCTCGCCCGGTTTCGTGAGTGGCGGCTTTGCCGCGTGTTGCGGCCTAGCCCGCTTTAGTATTGCATTATTTTGTACTGGTGCATTTGCGGAGGGGTTTCCGCTTCCACTGTTCCCCCCGGAACTCGGCGGTGCCGTGTAGGGGAGTGGACAGTGGTATCTTTTTGGTTGTTCTTTTCCTTTGGCGGCAAGCCGCGCATACATTTAGTTTTAGGCTAGTCAGTAGCCCCTGGCTTTGGTTGTTTCAGTTAGAGGGCCCCTTGTTATTACCCTGTCTCAGTTCATGCTTTGTCTCTCTTTAAGACCTGAGGGGGCATCGGAGTTGGGCAGACCTAATCCGCCCTTCAAACGTGGCTGCCATGGGCCCAAGAAACCATAGTCCTGCAAGAGTGAATTGACAACACGGGTAAAACAACGGAGGTAGGGTGCCAGGGGCTATTCCCGTTCTATTTCACCAAATCCAGCATTGCGTCCTGGTGCTCTGAACTCACTTCATAACATCTTCCGTGTTCCGAGCGCCAGGGATCGTAACAATGAGGACATTCCGTCGGACGATGTAGACAAAGTGGGGGAAACAGGGACTACTGTGGCAGAAGACGGATCCACATTGGGTGTTATTAAGAACTGACGTAGATCAGACGAATGACGGTCCGCAGATCTCGGACTCCCATCTGGCTTGTTTTTTTTTATTGCCTCTCACCATGAGATCGATCGTTAGAAGATCCGCTTAGTGGCCGAATGGCAGGACAGACTTCACTTTGCTAGCTTCGGTATTATGAAAATGCGTGGGTCATCACTGTGCGGTGGCCCCCCATGTGGCTCTATGTGGCCATCAGCAGTTAGATTTTGGCATTATGGGAGCAGGGAGTAGGGCTCTTCCCATTTGCAATGGGAGGTTATGTGATTTGAGGGTACGATGCGGCTGCACACTTCAGATAATATATGCAAAACATGTGTCGCAAAGGCTGGAAATGGAGTAGGTGGAGAATCAGTGCAGCAGGGTAGAGCAGATCACAAACAGTACCAGTTACCTTGGGTTGCTAATCTGGTCACATGGAATGGTATCTGCAGGTAGAAATCCGGCTAGATAATGTGTCCACCTTGTCAAAGTTGCAGGCTACTTGCTGGGGTTCAGTATACAGGTGAATGTCTGCCCAGGGAAAAGTATATCTCTAGCCAGGGACAGAGACAATTCAGCTGGAGGGTCTAGATGATAAAAAGCCCCAGGCACACCGTCTCACCTAGCCTGTTGTGCAGCCCCTGCAGTGACCAGAGTAAAGATGGCTGCCGCTGCTCTCCCAGCCAGGCCTTCAAGCTGCTCCCTACACTCTCACCTCTGTTAAGCTGCTCTGCCCTTTACTGCACAGCTCCGCATTTGCTGCATGCGCTGGGGAGAGCTGGCGTCTGCTCCCGGTCACCTCCTGCCCGCTGCCGGACCTCCGGCTCGGTGGATGTGGACAGGCCGCAATCTGCAGGAGAGCATGGACACGCTCCCCGATTCCGTGGACCCGCTCCACAGTTGCAGGACAGGGGACAGTGCAGGCAATGCAGGGAGGGCTCCAAAGGGGCTAATTCTGGGTTAAATTGCTCCAAAATCCCGGAGCTCAGAACAGGCACTGCTACTCAGTATGGTGTCCAAGCCACGCCCCCGGTTAAATAGTTTTGACTCTGAAGCAAATACTTGCAGCTTTGCAAGATACCTAAAATGAACCAGTCTTTTAGGGACTATGAACAAAGTAAGACGAGATGTTCCTGCGCAATTAAAACCTATGAAAGAACCGCTATATTCGACAAAAGTATATAAAATTATGACATGACTTGCTGTCTATCAGGGCAAAGCAAAGAAAGATGTTGTTATTCTGAGTACCATTCATTCAGATGTACAGGTATGACATTATTGATCAGATGGCATGGAAATATATGGTTCTGACAAGCATTAGGTGATGGCCTATTCAGTCTTTTTAAACACAAATAATCAAGGTGTTTATACCAGATAAGTAAAGTATGTAATATCAGAGAGAATTTCTTATAGAGTTTTCCTGCAATGGTTAGCTGAAGAACTTGCAGAATATGAGGTCTAGAAATGTGCTTCTATCTCCAGAGTCTAATCAAGAATCTGGTCAGGAACCTACACAGATTTCTATATACTGTCAGGTCAAGGTACAGTGCAAACAAAAAAAACAGAACAGTGGGAACATGTATTACCTGTAAAAAGTATGCATGTGGCACTTGCACAGGTAAAACTGAATGATATTGCAGGAACTGTACAGAAATACAGTATAAGACAAAATAATATAGTATTACAGTTTTTTTAAATAAATATGTTGAATAATATTATCGCAGTATTTTTTTGTTAATAAATGTGTTTAACACTAGGGAGGCCAATCCCGTGCCATTTTTTCAATCCCGGGTATCGGGATTAAAAAATGGTCAATCCCCAGGATCCCTGGGATTGGCGTTTCCCTGTGTGGTCACCCCCCTCACCCTGCCTGCCCCGCAAACATAACTCACCATACACCAGGGGCGGGCGGGTGGCAATCATCAGCTGCTCTCTCCCGGCAGCTCTCAGCGGCATGTGACGACGCAGCGTGACCTCTCACTGCACGTCATGCTGCGCTGGGGAGCCGGGAAGAGGAAGTCGGGACTGGAGCTTCATTTTTGGGCCTAAATCCCGGGATTCCACTGATCCCAGGATTGGCCTCCCTATTTAACACTGTTTTGCGTTATCATTTCATATAAACCAATACAAATATATCATTATTTTAGGCAAGTACTATGGGAGTCTATTTGTCTCTTTGCCCAATACTAACAACCCCCTTAGATGCCCAGTCTAGTGTTAAACAGTAACAATTTGGATCGCTGTGTGCCTTGATTTGTGCCTAGTTTTCTGCTGAGGTGCATGGTCTTAAAAAATAAGATAGAAGCATTTACTAAGGAGATGTAAAGTATGCACAGTAAAGGGAGAACAGCTGAGTAGACTGAAAGTAAAAAAGGTATACTGGGGGCACAATGTTGCACCTCATTTAGGGGTATATGCAATTGCGGTCGAAGTCCCGAAAGTCCCGAAAATGTCGAAAAACGGGACATTTTCGCAAAAAAAAAAAAAAATCGATAATGCAATTCAGTACTTTCCGTTAAAGAAACGGACTTTCCAAATTCGACTTTTTGAAATTCGACATTTGGCAAATTCGACATTTCTGCAATGGTACAAATGCGGCAATTCGCCAAAAGTATATTTAATTGAAGTTTGGAAATTCGACAACAGTGCTTTTAGACAGTAAATTCGTCATTTTCAATCCGCCACACTTTGTTGGCGGAATCTAATAAAATTTTTAAAAAACATGTTTTTTTTTGGTGTTTTTTTTATTGGTAATAGCATATCTATTTATATTAGAAGGGATTAGGTACTTGGTTTGTCTATTTTGGAGGCACAAGTATTATTTATATATTTTTAAAAATATTATTATTATTTTATTTTTTATTTTTTTAAATGGAATGGTAATAATCAGAAAAAAAATTGCGTGGGGTCCCCCCTCCTAAGCATAACCAGCCTCGGGCTCTTCGAGCCGGTCCTGGTTCTAAAAATCCGGGGGGAAAATGACAGGGGATCCCCCGTATTTTTAAAACCAGCACCGGGCTCTGCGCCTGGTGCTGGTGCAAAAAATACGGGGGACAAAAAGAGTAGGGGTTCCCCATATTTTTTACACCAGCATCGGGCTCCACTAGCTGGACAGATAATGCCACAGCCGGGGGTCACTTTTATACAGCGCACTGCGGCCGTGGCATTAAATATCCAACTAGTCACCCCTTCAATCAAGGGGTCCCCCTCCCAGCCACCCAAGGGCCAGGGGTGAAGCCCGAGGCTGTCCCCCCATCCAAGGGCTGCGGATGGGGGGCTGATAGCCTTGAGAAAATTGAAAGAATATTGTTTTTTTCCAGTAGTACTACAAGTCCCAGCAAGCCTCCCCCGCAAGCTGGTACTTGGAGAACCACAAGTACCAGCATGCAGGAGAAAAACGGGCCTGCTGGTACCTGTAGTTCTACTGGAAAAAAAATACCCAAATAAAAACAGGACACGCACACCGTGAGAGTAAAACTTTATTTCACACATGTCGACACACACATAATTACCTATGTTCACACGCCGACCTCTGTCCACTTGTCCAAGTAGAATCCACGTGTACCTGTGAATAAAATTATACTCGCCTGATCCAGTGTCCAGATTATAATCCACGTACTTGGCAAAAAAAAAAACGAACACCCGGACCAAACGGACTGAAAGGGGTCCCATGTTTACACATGGGACCCCTTTCCCCGAATGCAGAGACCCCCCCGTGACTGCTGTCACAGAAAGGTCCCTTCAGCCAATCAGCGAGTGCAACATCCTGGCACTCTGCTGATTGGCTATGCGCGTCTGAGCTGTCAGACAACGCATCGCAAAGCCTCTCCATTATATTCAATGGTGGGAACTTTGCGGTCAGCGGTGAGGTCACCCGCGGTCAGCGGCTGCCAGCAGACGCGCATACAGCCAATCAGAAGAGTGCCACGAAGTAGCGCTTCCTGATTGGCTGAAGGGACCTTTCTGTGACAGCAGTCACGTGGGGTCCCGGCATTCGTGGAAAGGGGTCCCATGTGTAAACATGGGACCCCTTTCAGTCCGTTTGGTCCGGGTGTTCATTTTGTTGTTTTGCCAAGTACGAGGATTATTTTAAAAGATCCGGACACTGGATTGAGGTGAGTATAATTGTATTCACAGGTACACCGTGGATTCTACTTGGACAAGTGGACCGAACGTCGTGTCAACATAGGTAAGTATGTGTGTGTCGACATGTATGTAATAAAGTTGTACTTTCAAGGTGTGCGTGTCCTGTTTTTATTTGGGTATTTTTTTTCCAGTAGAACTACAGGTACACATTTTTTCCCCGCATGCTGGTACTTGTGGTTCTCCAAGTACCAGCTTGCTGGGACTTGTAGTACTACTGGAAAAAACAATATTCTTTCAATTTTCTCAAGGCTATCAGCCCCCATCCGCAGCCCTTGGATGGGGGGACAGCCTCGGGCTTCACCCCTGGCCCTTGGGTGGCTGGGGGGGGACCCCTTGATTGAAGGGGTCCCCACTCCCCCAGGGTACCCCGGCCAGGGGTGACTAGTTGGATATTTAATGCCACGGCCGCAGAACGCTGTATAAAAGTGACCCCCGGCTTTGGCATTATCTGTCCAGCTACTGGAGCCCGATGCTGGTGTAAAAAATACGGGGGACCCCTACTCTTTTTGTCCCCCGTATTTTTTGCACCAGCACCAGAGCCCGGTGCTGGTTTTAAAAATACGGGGGATCCCCTGTCATTTCCCCCCCCCCGGATTTTTAGAACCAGGACCGGCTCAAAGAGCCCGAGGCTCATTATGCTTTGGAGGGGGGACCCCACGCATTTTTTTTCCGGGTTTTTTACCGTTTTTTTCAGGTTTTTTTAAATCGGATCAAAATCCATCAAATCGGCCGTTTTCGACAGTGGGACTGACTGTCGAATCCGTTTTTTATTGAATATGTTGAATTCCGGCACCCACTTGCCGGAATTCGACGGTCGAATTGTGTCGAATTAAAAAACGGGCGAAAAATTGCCGCGATTCGCCGGTAATTGCATATACCCCTTAGTGAAGCAATACAGAAACAAATCCTATTGTTGAATGAGATTTTTCCAATGCAGCAAAGTAGATTAGGGGCAAGATATTTCCACAATAGCTGTGTTATTCAAGTTTTAGCCTATACTCTAATAGGACCCATTTGCAAATGCACTATTGGCAATGTAATATAATGTTTCACACACAGCACTCATCCCAATATGCCCCACAGACCTCTCATTTGCTCCAAAATTGCTACCCACATGTCCTCAGATTTCACATGTGCTTCGAAACTTTTTACATACCATTTAGGCTACACAGACCCTTCACATGTCATGCCAACTGCACATATGCCATGTACACTTCCATTGATGTTACGCCTACCTAGCCATATTGACCAAAACACATGCCACTCAGACATCCATCTACACTACTTAGGCCACTCCACATGCCACACAGACAACTTCACATGCCACACAGACCTTTCCACTTGTCCATTGCCACTCATACTTTACCTTATGCCACTCATACTGTGCCTCTACAAAAGTCACTCAGACTTCCATACATGTATGTAGCCCTGCTTACATAACATACAGACTTATTCACATGCCATTGAAAACTTTTAGCAAATTATTTTATGATATGGGCACCAATTAGAAAGCTTTTCACCCATCATTAAAAAAAAACCCATTGTTAAACACAAATTAAAAATCAGTATTTCCCCTTTTAAATAATTAATAAATAATATTGCTCTAATAATAAAATGAAACTATAAATTACCCCTGAATATATTAATATAGTATTTATTCCAAAATACAATTATCAGTGTTATAGGCTTACTTATTCAATACATAATGATTGCCATTATACT
Organism: Pseudophryne corroboree; assembly: GCF_028390025.1. Classification (NCBI taxonomy): domain Eukaryota; kingdom Metazoa; phylum Chordata; class Amphibia; order Anura; family Myobatrachidae; genus Pseudophryne; species Pseudophryne corroboree. The sequence continues at coordinate 640,525,559 of NC_086444.1, forward strand.
GTAAGCGTATTATGATTCCTCTGCTTCTGAGCTGTCTCACCTGTCACAAGCACATCATTTTTATAACTAGTTTGCCAGTGGGTTTTCATTGGTGTCTATGGGTCTTATTCAGGGTTGTTAGCAAACTACAAAAGCACACTAGTACCGCTTTCAGATCGCAAATGCCCAGTCGCACCTGGGAATTGGAAACGGGTCCCTCCTGGGTGTTACCCAGCATTAGACCCTGAGAACTGGCTGCAGGGTCAGGTAGCCATTGGAGGCAGAGACTGCGGGACCATCGGAGGCGGGTGCAGAGGTGGTGCTGGGAGATGAGATCATCTCCCTGCCACCTCTCCCTATGCTGTGAACGGGTACAGAGTAGAGATGAGTGGGTTTGGTTCTCAGAGTACCGAAACCCCCCCACCCCCCCCCCCACCCCCGAACATCCCGTTCCAAGCCCGGATCCGAGTCTGGTTCCGGACTTCCCACCAGACTCAGAAACCAGAACGAGGCAAAATGTCATCATCCCGCTGTCGGATTGTCACGGGCTTTGGATTCCATATATACAGCTGTGCGTCACCACCATTTTCACTCCAGACTTGGAGAGTGAGGGAGACAGACCTCTGTCTCTCTGTGGGTGGCGGTGTCGGGTGGGGTTAGTGTGTGCTCTGTATGGGTGCTGATGTAGTCACTGTAGTGTACCTGTGCTGTGTTAGGGGTGCTGTCCTGGCTATCACTGTTTCTGTTTCATGTGCTGTTACTGGTGCTGCAGCTGTACATGGGTGTAGCTGTCCTCCTGTATGCTGTAAAATATAGGGGTGCTGCTGTTAAAATAACATTACACTGGCCCTGTATGCTGTTTAAAATTTTAACAAATGCACCCTTGAATTTTAACAGCATACAGGGCCAGTGTAATATTATTTTAACAGCAGCACCCCTATATTTTTTACAGCATACAGGAGCAGTGTGCTTTAAATTTTTAACAAATGCACCCCTGAATTTTAAGCACACTGCTCCTGTATGCTGTAAAAAATATAGGGGTGCTGCTGTTAAAATAATATTACACTGTCCCTGTATGCTGTAAAAATTCAGGGGTTCAGTAAAATCAATGTACACTGGCCCTGTCTTGTATGTTGTAAAAATTCTGGGGTGCAGTGAAAATAAATGTACACTGGCCCTGTATGCTGTAAAAATTCTGGCGTGCAGTGAAAATAAATGTACACTGGCCCTGTTTTGTATGCTGTAATAATTCTAGGATGCAGTGAAATTCAATGTACACTGGCCCTGTTTTATATGCTGTAATTATTCTAGGGTGCAGTGAAAATCAATGTACACTGGCCCTGTCTTGTATGCTTTAAAAATTCAGGGGTGCAGTGAAAATAAATGTACACTGGCCCTGTATGCTGTAAAAATTCAGGGATGCTTGGGATGCTGTTGTTAAAATAAAAGTACACTGGTCCTGTATGCTGTAAAAATACAGGGTTGCAGTGAAAATAAATGTACACTGTTCAGGGGTGCTGTTGCCTGTCTGCTGTGCTGTGTAATTCTCCAGGGGTGCTGCCTATGCTGTATAAGTCGAGGGGTGCTGCCGTATAATTCCAGGGGTGCTGCTGTACTTGATTCTAGGTTTAAATGAAAGCCTAGAGCAGATATGATACAAGCGTCAACATCACAAACAGATTTGTGAAAACTAGCCGCAAAGATGGAAATAGAAATTGCTGAAGTGTTTTTAAATAAAGTGGGGAGAGACCACATTTGTGACCAAAGTCAGTGTGACTCAGAAGAGACTGAATCATAATCCAGCACAACTGCCGGAGAGGTAAAAGTGATATTTTCTGCTGGAGCATTAGAGAGAGATTCTTCTCAATTATTTCATGTTAGGGACTCACTCAAATGAATGGCTCCAATTAGTCAACCTTAATTTTGATTTATTATTGATGTTTCACATTTTTTGATTATTTATTTAAAAGATGCGCATTTGTTGTATGGGGATCTTCTTTTCCTAAGGGCTGTGTAGGGTTATCGTAAAACCTCGCAGTGTTAGAAGACTTTCAGTGATCTTGCATTGCATCAGCTTTCCATTGAACTGCAGCACTAGATGGGCCAGGAGCTCCTGTGAGGCACAGTTACTGAATAAGGCCCAGTATGGAATATCATGTGGCTTACAGCCAGAAAGATATCTGGCTTGCCAGGCTGAGGCATGCTGTGGGCACAGAGGTTAGCATTGCTTCCTCCCACAGTCCTACTTATAGTATGAAATGAGTTTGGACTGTAGAGTGGTAAGCTCCACTAGGGAAGGGGCTCAATAACAAAAAAAATTACTGCACAGTCATGCTTAGTACTTTACTGAACCCACCCGAACTCAACATGCCCCATCCGGGGCTGCTGTGGGGGCTCAGGAGGGGCTGCTAAAACATCTGAGGGGCTGTTTTATTTAAAAATAAAATATGAATAAAATAAACAAGACACACAGGTATGCTCACATGCGTGTAACTGGGAGCTGTGTAAATCAAAAATAAGGAATCTGCCACAAAATATGTAAATAAAAATGCAATGAAAAAAATGGAAAAAAAAGAAACCCACGAGATTTTCACAAAATAAGTCTCCAGACTCCATGGTGGTGAAAATATCCAATCTTGATCCTGTGGTATACACCAGTTTATTTGCATCCCAGCATTAAATCCGAGATTATCTTAATCCCTGAAAATGGAGAAGTGGGTACAAATTTGGAGGCTTTGGCCCCTAGATTTTCAGTTTGTCCAGTAATGTGGTAATTATAGATTTGCTTGGTTGAAGTCCTTTCTTTTCCACACCAATATAGGAGTGGAGGTGAAAGCCTGTGTGTTGTTCCTGATTGCGTGTGCCTCTCTAATTTTTAATCAACTTCTTGACACTGTCCTCTTCCTCTTGCCTCTTCTCATAATGTGAAAAGTCATCAAATATGGAGGTGGTATGTTGTAGCTAGCTATGATTCAGAAAACTTGGCAAGCTCTTTTCAGGGGGACTACCTGTCGCTAAAATAATGGGTTTATTAAACTGTGCATGTCCTGTTTTAACAACATAAGGATGGGAGGGAGGGCCCAAGACAATTCCATCTTGCACCTCTCTTTCTTCTTTGCATCATGTGCTCTTTGGGGCCTATTTTTTTAAACTGCCATCCTGTCTGCCACTGCAGTGCCACTCCTAGATGGGCCAGGTGTTTGTGCCGCCCACTTGTGTCGCTTAGCTTAGTCATCCAGCTTCCTCGGTGCAACCTTATCGCCTAAAAACAATATGTTGAGGTGTAAGATGTTCAGAATAGACTGGAAATGAGTGGAAATAAATGTTATTGAGGTTAATAATACCGTAGGATCAAAATTACCCCCAAATTCTGTGATTTTAGCTGTTTTATGGGTTTTTTTAAATCTTTCAGATCCAAAACCAAAGCCAGATCCAAAACACGAGCAGGGATCCAGATCCAAAACACAAAACCTGAAAAGTGTCCGCCGCACATTTCTAGTACCGAGTAGCATAGACCCATCTAACACGTTCACACTGCACCTGACCCGGGAATTTACCCTTCTTTATTCCCAGTTGAATTACCAGGTCAGGCGACCTGGGAATTCTGGAGTGACCCTTTCAGACTGCACAGCGACCTGCGTCAACCCGGCAATATACCAGGTCGATACCGGATTATTTGTGCAGTCTGAAAGGGGTATAATGGGCAAAACCATGTTGCACTACAGGTGGTGCAGATGTAACATGTGCAGAGAGATTATATTTGGGTAGAGCGTGTTCAAACTGAAATCTAAATTGCAGTGTAAAATAAATCAGCCAGTAATTACCATGTACAGAAACAATGTAACCCACCAAAATCTAACTCTCTGTGCACATGTTACACCTGCCCTGCAGTGCAACGTGGTTTTGTCCATTAGTGTGCTTTTTTGACTTGCTAAAAATTCTTAATATCCCCCTAAAACCACTGATTAGTAAATACTTCTAACAGTAAAATTATCAATTGTGCTCTGATGTTCTGTTGCATACATAAGTGCGGCTTTTATGCAATTTTCCATTGGTTTGGGCATTAGTAAATCAACGGGATGCAATCCTGCAGCTAAACCATTGGAAATGCAAAACCAACACTTACTAAATATTCCCCCATGATTTTTTGATGCAAAATGTATGATGTCTTCTTGATTTTAATTTGTTATTGCTTTTAGTACTAGTTCAATAATGATCTATCTCATTTACAACAAATGTGTCAACAGCAATTCTGTAACATTTGCTACATTTTGCTACCACTAACACGCCTATTGTATTTTTAGAATTTATTGTCTGTCAAATAGAAATAATTAAACTTTTCTTTAGAAGATTCATACTGAAGATGTCTCTTAATTTGTGCTACTTGACACAATACATAATAAACTAGTAACGTTTTTGTGATAAATGCCATGTAAATGGCGCATTTGTATATTTATCATCACAAAAAGAAAACAAAGCTGTTAAGAAAGTTTGGCCAAAAGAGAAACATAGTTTGGCTTAGTGTCTAACAGCCATTATGTTACATCTGCTAATCATTAACATATTGATGTTTGTTTTGTAAAGGTTTCATAATTGCATAGTAAAATAATGTGGCCCAATAAATAGAACTTTTCATGATGTGCTAATCAGATAATTAAAACTTTATTCCTTGAGTTCCAATTCCAAAATAATTTAATATTTGGATAAAATATGCTGGCTATGGGGGTCATTCCGAGTTGTTCGCTCGTTATTTTTTTTCGTTACGGAGCGATTAGTCGCAAACTGCGCATGCGCAATGTACGCAGCCCGCCTGCGCCAAGTAAATTAGCACAAAAGTTTGGTATTTTACTCATGGCATAACGAAGTTTTTTCATCGTTCTGCTGATCGTAGTGTGATTGACAGGCAGTGGGTGTTTCTGGGCGGAAACTGGCCGTTTTCTGGGAGTGTGCGGAAAAACGCAGGCGTTTCAGGGAAAAACGCGGGAGTGGCTGGAGAAATGGGGGAGTGGCTGGGCGAACGCTGGGTGTGTTTGTGACGGCAAACCAGGAACGAAAAGGACTGAGCTGGTCGCAATGGCAGAGTAAGTCTGGAGCTACTCAGAAACTGCGGGGTAATCGTTACGAGAAAATTAGCGAATCTTTCGTTCGCAATTCTGCTATGCTAAGATACACTCCCAGAGGGCGGCGGCTTAGCATGTGCAATGCTGCTAAAAGCAGCTAGCGAGCGAACAACTCGGAATCACCCCCTATACGTATTGCTTTTTATCACCATGATCGTCAATCAAATAATTTTCTGGCTGATTTGCCCATATATATATAGAAGGCAAAATGGAAAGCTACAGCCATTTGGTTGTCTTCCAGCAAAAGGCACAGATGAATATAGACCACAATTGTTTTCTTGTCACCCCCTTGTGTAGTAAATCATCAGCTGATTTTTGTTACAACCAGTATTTCAGAGAATTGTTGTTTATATTTATTTTATTTATTTATTTATTTATTCTTTTTTTCTCTAAAATAGGCACGTGTGACTATCTTAATTCTTCATCAGCTTTTTCTGGAAGCTATTCTGTCAGAATGTATGTACAGAGGCCCTCATTCCGAGTTGTTCGCTCGCTAGCTGCTTTTAGCAGCATTGCACACGCTAGGCCGCCGCCCTCTGGGAGTGTATCTTAGCTTAGCAGAATAGCGAACGGAAGATTAGCAGAATTGCTACTAAATTATTCCCTGCAGTTTCTGAGTAGCTCCAGACCTACTCCTAGACTGCGATCACCTCAGTCCGTTTAGTTCCTGGTTTGATGTCACAAACATGCCCTGCGTTCGGCCAGCCACTCCCCCATTTCTCCAGCCACTCCTGCGTTTTTACCTGGCACGCCTGCGTTTTTTAGCACACTACCTGAAAATGGCCAGTTTCCCCCCAGAAACACCCACTTCCTGTCAATCACACTACGATCATTCAAACCATGAAAAAAGGTCGCTCGAGCTTGTGTAAATCTACAAAATTTTGTGTGAAAGTACTTAGAACATGCACGCTGCGTACCATACGCATGCGCATTTTTGCCGTTTTTTACTTGATCGCTGAACTGCGAAAATCGGCAGCGGGCGATCAACTTGGAATGACCACCAGAGTTAGTTGCAGATTCCATTCCCAGTCTCCTGTCTGCTGTGCCTGGCAGGAAGAGTGCCGAGAGGTATCTTTGCAGATCCGTCCCCCATTATTTCTGTTGTGCCTGGAAAGAAGGCAAAGGAGAGGGATCTTTGCAGATCCCTCCCCCATTCTACCCTGCCATAACACACAAGCACACTAGCATATCTTTAATGGGTGCACTGTATGCGGTGCACATGGGCCCCCTGAGTCTAGGGGAGCTCACACCGCACATGCTACACCTATTTCTGTAATACTCACCTCTCCGGAGTCCCCATTGGTGGCAGCAATAATGCACAAATCCTCGGGGAAAGGGCATAGTGGCATTTTCCCAGCTATTTGTGCCTGTGCAGTAGACAAATCACCAGGAGAATTGCCACTACACCATTTTCCAGATATCTGGGTATGTGCATTAGAGTCTGAGCTATTAGAGCTCAGACTCTACTCAGCACTGCCAGCTAGAGAGGAGGGGACCAAGACAGAGGTTGCCCATGGGCCTCCTCCTCTCTTACGATGCCCCTGCGCAGGCACAGTACACCTGCTGATAGTACAAATCCTGTGATTGAGCTACAAACAGCTCTGCCTCCATCCTGTGTGATGCTGATGCTAGCTCATATGGGGTGTAGAATGTTATGCTGGCGATCGGGCTCCCGGCAACCAGCATACCAGCACCGGAATACCGACCGCTGGCATACCAACAGCTGGGCGAGCGCAAATGAGCCCCTTGCGGGCTCGCTGCGCTCGCCCCGCTGCAGGCACGGTGGCGCACGTATTCTCCCTCCAGGGGGGTCATGGACCCCCAAGATGGAGAAAAACTGTTGGTATGCTGGCGGTCGGGATTCCGGCACCGGTATACTGGTCACCGGGAGCCTGACCACTGGCAAAGTGAAGACCACCCCTCATATGGGGCAGCTCTCCTGCTGGGCATGCCCGGTGTAATAGAGGAGCATGCGAAGAAAGATTGCCAGTTTTTGAGAAATCCTTCATCGGCAAAGTACAAGTGCCGAGAGGTGATTTTCTTGTGGTAAAATGTGCCCCTTCTATCAATGCAAGAAACCTCTCCCCAAGTGCATTTCATATATGGATTGTGAAAATTTCACCCACCAGTTTAAAAAGAAAGCAAAAGATACCACCCTGTTGTGTAGTCACCAGACCACTACGAGAGCAGAACAATGAGATGCGTTTCTCCGCCCGTAGCACTCGGCGGCTTCCTCAGTCATATCTGACTGAGGAAGCCGCCGATTGCTACAGGCGGAGAAACGCGTCTCATTGGTTCCTACTTACCTACAATCATCATACCACAAGTTGGCCTCATTAAGCTGGGAAAAATCTAAAGACCTCCGGATAAGGCTCTTATAAAGGCACTTGAGCACCAGAGCCGGGAGTGAAAAAGAACTTGAACCCAGGAGGAAAGGTGGTAACTATCTTCACAAAACATGGCCATGTTTTAAATATCAGCTGAGATGCTTCTATTTCTGCACGCTAATCTATGAGCAATCAACTTGTTGCTGCTATATACTAAATTAAGTTTTAAAATATCAGCTGAGTTGCATAAACTTTTATTATTGCTTTGAGTGAAGCATATATCTGTCTCTGCACGCTAATCTACGAGCAAATTAATCTACTGCTGCTGTGTACCAAATCAGTGATACTCTCCAAATGGAAAGGAGCAGTTATTGAGACTGTGCACACGGTTCTAATTTACCTGGAAGTTAAGTTCATTGCGGTCTATAGAAGTGTGGACTTGGGAATATTAGTATACATCTTGAATGAGAAACTGTGTAACAGTCATTTTCCAACACAGTAACAAATCATGAAAGTTTCCAGCACAGGCTGAGTGAGTAATCTTGTATCAATCCTGAGGCTGGAGACCTTGTAATACTGAAAGTAAAAAGTGTAATCTTTGCTCTGTGTGGAAGAATAAACAGTTAGAGTATTGTATTGTACTATTAATGTGTTATTATTGCTTTTTATGGTTGCCAGATTTTTTAGATAACTATATATAAAAATAAAAATTCTGTAATGTGAAATTAGATATATAGGTAAGAAAAGGAGCTATTTTTTATAAGCTAAGAAAAATTAAAATAAAGTAAAAGTATTTTAATAAAAAAAAGAAAGAACAGACAGCGCTAGTACATTTCTTATGTGCATTGTGGTGAGGGGGCAGAGAAGTCCCCCTATTTACAGTGAGCTGCTTGTAAAAATTTTTAAACGAATTTTGAGAGAAAAAAACGCTATAGAACATATACACGTATTAATTATAAATTATCAATTAGCGCCAGGGGGTCAATTCATTGTGTTTTTTTCCAAACTATTTTTATTATAATCTCACACCATACAGAGTAGATATACAGCATTTCGAGACACAGAATGGAATATATAGTTAGCATTGTATAACATAATATGCATTATACATAAACCTCTTGACAAGAGACAGGGAGTCATAGATTATTCGGTCTCATATAAAACCTGGTAGAGATCAAAACATATTTTCAAACTTTTCTTCACATAAAACCTTTATACCCTTCCAAGAAAGGGAACATATGTATAACTAATGATATCAGGGAATTTAGGATGTGCTTTAATTACCAAAGTGGAGCAGACTATAGATGAAAAGGGGTGGATCAAATATCGGTTCTCCGCCAGCATGGACAAATTATTTTAAAATCCCTAAACATATACATAATACCTAAAACATAAGAAAATAAACTAACATGTAATGCCTACTATGGGACACGGGCCGTCGATCCATCCACAGAACAATCTTCCCAGATCGGGGGTCTATATTTCCAGTCAACCCGGTAGACGATTGAATATAGAAGGGAGTGGAGGAGGGGTCCAGAAAAATGAAAGGAGAGAGGGTAAGTCAGATGTTCAAGGGGTTAGGTTGGGTTAAAGTGTGGAGGAGGTACCATGTGGTAGATTGAAAGCATTTGTCAATGGCTTGTTTAGTGTGTAAGGGGAGTGTCAAAATGTAGGTGTCCCAACATTGGAACAAGGCAGGGGTGAGCCTCTCTTTATGGATAGAGGCCTCCAGCCAGTCCATGGTGAATAGAAAAAATAGTCTAGAGGTCACCATCGAAAGATTAGGAGGTATGTTGTGGATCCACTGTTGTAGGATTGCCTTCCTGCCAGCCGCTGATAATATCATAAGCAGTTTTTTGTTAGACCTAGGGATGTCTGGCTGGTCAGTCAAACATCCGAACAATGCCCAGGAAACAGTGCAACTAAAGGATATGCCTAAGGACGTGGTTCCATAATGATGTACCTCATGCCAAAACTGTGACACCAAAGCGCAGTCCCAGAAGCAATGGAAGAGGTCGGCCCCCTCCATTAGGCATTTAGTGCATTTACTGTCGTCTGAGATGCCCATTAAAGATCGGCGATTAGGTGAGATGTATGCCCTATGGAGCATTTTATAGGCCATCTCTTGATAGGAGCTTGCAGGGATCAGTTTTAGGGTTAGTTGAAAGTGATTTAGGAGGGAGACAGGGGTGACCGTTGAGATGTGGGAGGACCACTGGGACAGCTCCGGAAGGTCCGTGTCAGGGATAAGTTCATGACGAATACGTGTATAGATGGTTGATATAGAGTAGCATGTTGATTGGAGTAATGTATCTAGAGAGTTAAGAAAGTCGTTCCCCGTCAATTTAGATAGTACATTTTTAAGATAGTGCATTGCCTGGAAATAGGCAAACTCGTGGTGGGGAGGCAGGCCATATTTTTCTCGTGCCTCTGCGAAGGACAGCGGGACGCGAGAGGAATTAAGCAAGTTGCGCAGGTTGCGGATACCAAGAGAGTGCCAGGCAATGAAGGGCTGTAGAGCCTCTCCCTCCTGAAACTCCAGGTTACCTATAAGGGGCAGTGAGAGTGAGTATAGATATTGAAGTTTGAGAGATTTCCTCGCCATTTTCCACGCCTGTATTATGGGGAGTAGTAACGAATTAGTGGTGATATGTAACGCCAACTTGGAGGGCTTGGCATGGAGAAGATAACTGAGGGACAAGGGAGCGCAAAGTTGAGAGTCTAGGCTGGAATCCGTGTAATAATTATTGTCTCCAAGCCAATCCATAGCAATGCGGAGGAGGCACGCAAGATTGTACTGTTTAACATCAGGTAGGTTGATTCCCCCTCTAGGTACCGTCTGGGATAATTTTTTCATGCTAATCCTTGGGCGTTTACCAGCCCAGATGTATCTGGAGATAGAGGTATTCAGAGAAGATAGATCCGACTTGGATAATAAAAGGGGGGTCATCTGTAAAACATAGAGGAGTTTTGGGAAGCTGGCCATCTTAAATAGGTTACATCTCCCTAGCATGTTAAGGGGGAGGGATTGCCAGAGACCAAGTTCGGTTCTAATCCTATGGAGGACCGGAGTGATATTAAGCCTATATAGGTGGCAGGGGTGAGCAGGGAGTGCAACGCCTAGATAGGTAATATGTGTATTCGCCCATTTAAAGGGAAAGGTGGTCCCCCAACCTAGTCTCGCCTGTCCATATATGGCTAGCGCCTCCGACTTACTGTAATTAATGGAAAACCCTGCAAAAGAGGAAAAACGATCAATCACAGCAGTAAGCTGCGGGATCGTACGGTGAGGGTCTGATATAAAAAGGAGGAGGTCATCTGCGAATGCCACCACCCTTAATTCCTGTGTACCCACCTCGATGCCCCTATAGTTCTTGTGTAACAGAATATGGCGTATAAGAGGTTCCAGTGCTAAATCAAAAAGGAGGGGAGATAGAGGGCATCCTTGTCTAGTGCCTCTTTCCAACGTGAAGGATGGAGATGTCACATTGTTGACTAAGACCTGTGCCACTGGGTTATTATATAGGGTCTGTACCAAGTTGCAAAACGCTGCGCCGAATCCCTGGTGAGCGAGTACTCGAGATAGGTGAGGCCAGGCAATTTTATCAAATGCCTTCTCTGCGTCCAAATTTACAATGATGTTGTTTTTGGCCTGACTGAAGCGGGTGTGAGATATCGCAGTCAGGGCCGCCCGCACTCCTCGTGTGGATTGTCTACCCTTGACAAATCCCATCTGCGCGGGTGAGATAAGACGGGGTAGGTAGGCTTGCAACCTATTAGCTATGATTTTGGTCAAGATTTTAAAGTCCTGATTGAGGAGTGAAATGGGGCGATATGACCCTACCTGGGCAGGATCTTTACCCGGTTTTGCGAGCACTATAAGCTTGGCTTCGTTAAAATGAAGGGGAGTCTCCCCTGTTGTTAGGATGTGATTATATAATCGTGTTAATGTAGGGAGTATATCGGCATCTAGCATCTTATAAAATTCGGCGCTGAAGCCGTCAGGGCCAGGGCTCTTTCCATTGGGGAGGGACTTAATGGTGGCCCGCACTTCATCGTCAGTTATGGGAGCATCCAGCGAGTCCCTTTCCTCCACCTCCAGCCTCGGTAACTGCGCCTTATCCAGGAATAATTGACCATCAGTTGTGTTATCAATGTCGGCAGTATATAAGGACTTATAGAACCTCATAAAAGCCGAGCAGATGTCAGTGGGATCAGAAAGAACACCTCCAGAGCTGTGCAATGAGTCAACCCATGTTTTGTTTCGGGGCCCCCTAACTAAGTTGGCCAAGAGTCTGCCGGACTTATTCCCCCACCTATGAAACCTGTTCCTGCCGTAATCATAGCTGATCTGGGCCTGTTCGGTGAGAAAGGTATCATAAATTTGTTTTGCCATGAGGTACGTTTCTCTATGAGTAGGATTGTCGCATTGTTTGTAAGTGCGATATGCAAGTGTGAGAGCCGCGCTAAGTTCCTGCAATTTTGTGTTGAATTTCTTACGCTTAGAATTAACATAGGAAATAATATGGCCTCGAAGGCTGCCTTAGAGGCCCCCCAAAAGAGTGGAGTGTTAGATACTTGATCCAGGTTGTCAGTAGTATAATTATGCCAGGAGTGTTTGAGATGTAATAAGAAATCCTCTGAGTGTATGAGATATGCTGGGAATCTCCAACATTTAGATATGTTCTGGGGCAGGGACAAATGTAGGGACAGGGTGATGGGGGCGTGGTCCGAAATAATTATGTCCTTAATTGAGGTGTGGGTGACTTTAAAGAAAAGGTGTTTAGATAGAAATAGATAGTCAATGCGAGAGTGAGTAGAGTGTGGGTGTGAATAAAAAGAATAATCTCGTTGAAGGGGATGGTGTGTACGCCAAGGGTCCAGTAGGGTAAGTTGAGAGCAAAGAGAGGAAAGCAGAGTAGAAGAGGATCCGGGTTTTTTGGTACTCACCCCCGACCTGTCCATGGATGGATCAACGACCGTGTTGAAATCTCCCCCTAGGATTAAGTTTTGGCCGCCCCAGGACAGAACTCTCTGAAGGATATCTGCAAAAAAGAGATTGTTAGATCCAGTGGGTGCATATAAATTCAAAAAGGTATATATCACATTGTCAATGGAGACATCTAGGAGGATAAATCTGCCCTCGGGGTCGATATATTTTTTAAGGATGGAGAATTGAAGATTCCTATGAAAGAGGATGGCAACCCCTCTGGTTTTATTGGTGTAAGGAGCAGATATACATTCCCCAATCCAAGGGGCTTTTAGTGACACAGGGGAATTATGCACCCAGTGTGTTTCTTGTAGGAACACGACTTGAGGGGACAAGCGAGAGAGATGGGCAGTCACCTTCTTGCTTTTAATGGGGCTATTGAGACCCTCCACATTCCAAGAAACTATATTAAAATCTAAAAGTGGGGTTGTCACCGGGGTTGAGGTCTGAGAAGCAGCATGGTCAGCCATGCTATCCTACCCCCATAGATGGAGAGCAGAATATCAAAATCGTATAGGTGAAATGGTGCCTCCCCCCGTCCCAATGAGCAAGGAGGGGCCAACCCATGGAGGATCGAGACACATTATCCCAGCAGGCAGAACGAGCAGACAAACAAACAGACAAAAACATCAAACTAACAAACATGAAACAATGGGAGGTGGAGCCTCCAGCATGCGCAAATAGCATGCCTATATCATATCCCGGACACTGTGTGACCTACTAATCAAGGCAAGTGTAAAGATAGGCAAACGTTAAGTAATGGTGGACAGTCAAGTGTCAGGGTGTGCAAAATGGGTCTTTGCCGCTATCGGATCGTCAAAGAAGCATGGTTTTCCATTGACAAAGACCCGAAGACGGGCAGGGTATAATAGTGAGAACTTGACGTTGTCTTCAAACAGCCGCTTGCATATCGGAGCAAACTCTCTGCGCTTGTTGGCGACATGAGTGGAGAAGTCCTGGAAGATAAGCAGCCTTTCTACCTTATAGAGGAGATTCTCTGACTTTCGGTAGTGGTCTAAGAGCTTGGCTTTATCCGCTTAGTTTAGAATCCGTAGGATAACAGGTCTAGGGCGTCCAGCGGAGTCTCTGCGTTCAGGGCCAATCCTGTGTGTCCTTTCAATGGCCAATGGTGAGCCCTGAAGGTCCATACCTAATTTGTCAGGCAGCCAGTTGGATAAAAGGTCCAGCAGTGCGTGGCCCCTCACCGACTCCGGGATGCCCACCACCCTCAGGTTGTTTCGACGGCTCCGATTCTCCAAATCATCGAGTTTTTCGGTGAGGCCTTTAATTTCTGTGGTCTGGGACTTTATAGTAGACTGTGCGGCTTGTAGATCATCCTCCAATGTTGAGACCCTCTGCTCGACTTCATCCAAACGGCCACTGTGTTGAGTCAGCTGGGCTAAGGTGGAATCAATGGCTTCTTTGATGCCCGCTAGTTTTTTGTCTAGGAGAGGTCCAAGAACCGCAGCAATGTCAGTGGGTTTCATCTTAGGCTGCTTAGTAATCGTAGTGTTAGTACGTTTTCTTTGGGATCGAGATCGGGTGGTGGAGCAATCGGAGTCAGAAGAATTTCTGTGGGATGTGTCCTCGCGTGCGCCTGAAACAAGACTAGTCGAGGACATTGGAGTGGACACCAGGAACTTTTCCATATGAGGTCGCTAGAAATAGATATGTAGAATAGAAATAATGTAGGGCGCAGAGAGTAATTTAATGAGGGTCACATCAGTGTAGGGGAGACCTTGGAAAGTTACATTGCTATGAAGATAGCAGGCATGTCAGGGCATTGCGGAGCAGATTTACAAGAAATAACATGTTAGAGGTGTCACAGTGTGACACTCCAAAATGCCACAGCAATGTGATGTATATGTCAAAAGGTTCGAGGTGACGTGGTAGGAGCTAGACATCCACCTCAGTGAGTCTACAACTTCAGGACACAGCAGATTGCGACAGGGTTGTTGAGGTATCACACCTGTTGTTTCAAGATGAAATATAATGATTCCCCTCCGGCTGTCAAATAGGAGACATGGGGACAGGCAAGATTATAGGAATAAATGTGTAGCAGCTGCAAATCTGGAAGTTACCACCAGAGGGAGCTCGTGTTACAGTCTATCTCCAGCCATGAAGCAGGATGAGTGCCATGCCAACCATAAGATGGCCGCCGTCAGTCGATGAGACCAGGTCCCTCCGGAGGTCTCCTGGCTGTCAGCTCCCGCCAGCGGGGGGGGGGGGATCCATCGGACGGGGGCGCGTGAGGCGGGGGTCGGATGTCAGGCGTCCGGAGAGGCCGGGGATCGGCGAGGCAACGCAGATGATGAAGTCCAGGCGGCGCCAGCCACAAGATGGCCGCTAGCCGCCAGTCCCATGCGTCCCGGCCACTACCTCCTGCAGGCCGCCCGGTCTCCGGTCTTCCGTGAGGTTTAGGGTCTGATGGGCGAGGTATCCGACCTCAGGAGCGCCGTTTAGGTGGAGGGGGAGGTCCGCACAGTCGTCGCACCGGGCTCGATGAATCGTCGTCCTCACCCCAAAATCGAGGCCCCGGCTTCTGGAGCAGAGGTAGGCCGCAATCCGCAGGGGGCAGCGCAGGGCCCCCCCGATTCCGCAGCCTCGACCTCCGAGTGCAGGGTGGTTCAGCAGGGCTTAGGGGTCTGTGTCACTGTATATGGGCCCTCAAATCCAGGTCAGGGGATTATTTTAAGATGTTGCTGGCCGGAGCTCTGTAGGAACTCGACCTCTCCTGATGCCAGCCAGGCCACGCCCCCTTCATTGTGTTTTTGTGTTTGTACTGGCGTATAAGTCCAGTGATACTGCCATATAAATCTAGTCCAGTGGTACTGCAGTATAAATCCAGTGATACTGCTGTATAATTCCAGTGAAACTGCCGTATAATTCCAGTGGTACTGGCGTATGATTCCAGTGATACTGCGTTATAAATCCAGTCCAGTGGTACTGCCATATAAATCCACTGGTACTGCCGTATAAATCCAGTGGTACTGTCATATAATTCCAGTGATACTGCCGTATAAGTCCAGTCCAGTGGTGCTGCCATATAAGTTCAGTGGTGCTGTCCTGTGCTGTATATTATTTACTCCAAATAAAGGGGTTATTAATATTTAATCCAAATAATTTTCACAGAGTTTGTGTGGTGTAGAGGTATGCTCTCCTGTACTGCATATTGTTATAGAACTCCAGAAAAATAATGGAAAACAAAAATTTGGAGGATAAAATAAGAAAAGATCAAGAACCACTTCCTCCTAGTTCTGAAGCTGCTGCCACTAGTCATGACATAGATGATGAAATGCCATCAACGTCGTCTGTCAAGGCCGATGCCCAATGTGATAGAGGGCATGTAAAATCCAAAAAAGCCAAAGTTCAGTAAAAAGACCCAAAAAAATAAATTTAAATGGTTTGAGGAGAAACAAAAACTTGCCAATATGCCATTTACGACACGGAGTGGCAAGGAACGGTTAAGGCCCTGGCCCATGTACATGACTAGTGGTTCAGCTTCACATGACGATGGAAGTCCTCATCCTCCTGCTAGAAAAATGAGAAGAGTTAAGCTGTCAAAAGCACAGCAAAGAACTGTGCGTTCTAAGATGGTATCACAAATCCCCAAGGAAAGTCCAAGTGTGTCGGCGGTTGCGATGCCTGATCTTCCCAACACTGGACGTGTAGAGGTGGCTCCTTCCACCATTTGAACGTCATCTGCAAGTGCTGGAAGTAGCACCCACAGTCCAGTTTCTGATATCCAAATTAAAGATGTCACTGTTGAAGTACACCAGGATGATGATATGGGTGTTGCTGATTTGAGTTGACAATGAGGATTCTGATTGTGATGTTGTTTGTTTAAATCAGGCACCGGGGAAGACACCTGTTGTCCGTGGGATGAATAAGCCCATTGTGATGCCTGAGCAAAATACCAAAAAAAAAAAATCTCTTCGGTGTGGAATTATTTCTCCCCAAATACGGACAACAGGTGTCAAGCTGTGTGTTGCCTCTGTCAATCTGTAATAAGTAGAGGTAAGGACGTTAACCACCTAGGAACATCCTCCCTTATACGTCACCTGCTGCACATTCACCAGAAGTCAGTGTCAAGTTTGAAACTTTTGGTAAGAGCGTAAGCAGTCCACTGACACCTAAATCCCTTCTTCCTCTTGTACCCAAGCTCCTGCAAGCCACAACACCAACTCCCTCAACGTCAACTTCCTCCTCAGTCAGGAACATCAGTAGTCCTGCAGGCCATGTCACTGGCAAGACTGAGGAGTCCTCTCCTAACTGGGATTCCTCTGGAGGATCCTTGAGTGGTGCGCCTACTGCTGCTGTTGCTGCCGCTGCTGTTGTTGCTGCTGGGAGTTGCTTGTCATCCCAGAAGGGAAGTTGGAAGACTACTTGTACTACTTCCAGTAAGCAATTGACTGTCCAACAGTCGTTTGTGAGGAAGATTAAATATGACAGCAGTCATTCTGTTGCAAAGCGGATAACTGAGACAGCTATGTTGGTGTTAGACGTGCATCCGGTATCCACCATTAGTTCAGTGGGACTTAGAGAATTGATGGAGGTAGTGTCCCCCCGGTACCAAATCCCATCTAGGTTCCACTTCACTAGGCAGGCGATACCGAGAATATATGGAGACATCAAAAAAAGTGTCCTCAGTGTTCTAAAAAATGCAGTTGTACCCACTGTCCACTTAACCACAGACATCTGGATAAGTGGAACAGGGCAGACTAAGGACTATATGACTGTGACAGCCCACTGGGTAGATGTATGGCCTCCCGCAGCAACAACAGCAGATGTACCAGTATCTAGCAAATGCCAATTCGTTCCTAGGCAGGCTACGCTATGTATCACCACTCCTGAACCTGCCCCGCCATCACCTGAAGCAAGAGGTGGTAACAAGGTGGAATTCAACACTCTATATGCTTCAGAGGATGGAGGAGCAGCAAAAGGCCATTCAAGCCTATACATTCAACTATGATATAGGCAATGGAGGGGGCATGCACCTGACTCAGTGGAGAATGATTTCCGTCTTGTGCAAGGTTCTCCAACCCTTCGAACTTGCCACACGTGAAGTCAGTTCAGACACTGCCAGTTTGAGCCAGTTTGAGTCAGGTCATTCCCCTCATCAGGCTTTTGCAGAAGCAGCTGGAGAAATTGAAGGAGAAGCTAAGACAGAGCGATTCCGCTAAGTATGTGGGACTTGTGGATGAAGGCCTTCGTTCGCTTTGCCAGGATTCAAGGGTGGTCAATCTGTTGAAATCAGAGCACTACATTTTGGCCACCATGCTCGATCCTAGGTTTAAAGCCTACGTTGTATCTCTCTTTCCAGCAGACACAAGTCTGCAGAGGTTCAGAGACTTGCTGGTGAGAAAATTGTCAACTCAAGTGGAACTCAAGTGGAACGTGATCCATCAACAGCTCCTCCTTCAATTTCTCCTGCAACTGGGGCTGCGAGGAAAAGGATAAGATTTCCGAGCCCACCCGCTGGCGGTGATGCAGGGCAGTCAGGACCGAGTGCTGACATCTAGTCCGGACTGAAGGACCTGCCAACAATTACTGACATGTCTACTGTCACTGCATATGATTCTGTCACCATTGAAAGAATGGTGGAGGATTATATGAGTGACAGCATTCAAGTAGGCATGTCAGACAGTCCGTATGCATACTGGCAGGAAAAAGAGGCAATTTGGATGCCCTTGCAAAAACTGGCTTTATTTTACCTAAGTTGCTCCAGTGTGTACTCCGAAAGAGTGTTTAGTGCAGCCGATAACCTTGTCAGTGATCGAAGTAGGAGGTTACTTCCACAAAATGTGGAGAAGACCTTGACCAGCAATTGCCTCCTGAAAGTACACAGGGACCTGTGATGGTGGATTCCAGTGGAAACTAATTAATACTCTGTGAGGAGGAGGATGTACACACTGAAAGGGGTGAGTAATCGGAGGATAAGGTGGACATCTTGCCTCTGTAGAGCCAGTTTGTGCAAGGAGAGATTGCTTCTTTTTTGGTGGGGGCCCAAACAAACCAGTCATTTCATCCACAGTCGTGTGGCAGACCCTGTTGCTGAAATGATTGGTTTGTTAAAGTGTGCCTGTACTGTTTATACAATGTAAGGATGGGTGGCAGGGCCCAAGGACAATTCCATCTTGCACCTATTTTCTTCTTTGCATCATGTGCTGTTTGGGGACTAGTATGGCAGTGTCAGACAGGATGGCACTTTAAAAAACAAGTCCAGAGGTACTGCCGTATAAGTCCAGTCCAGTGGTGCTGTCTTGTGCTGCATCAGTCCAGTGGTGCTGTCTGTTGCTGCCATAAATCCAGTGGTGGTGTCCTGTGCTGTATATTATTTACTCCAAATAAAAGGGTTATATAAATTACTTATATTATTATCCAAATAATTTTTACAGTGTTTGCCCTGTGTGGTGTAGGGGTACGCTCGCCTGTGCTGCATATTATTATAATAGTTCCATATAAAATAGTTATTATTATCCAAATTAATTTTACAGGCTTTGCCGTGTGTGTGTTGTTTAGGGGTACGCTCTCCTGTGCCACCAATATTGTGCATGTATTACATATGGGCAAATTCCAGCACGTCCCATGTTGTTTGTGCCGCACACTTGTGTCGCTTAGCTTAGCCATCCAGCTACCTCATTGCACCTTTTTTTCTTCTTTGCATAATGTGCTGTTTGGGGCCTATTTTTTTAAATCTGCCATCCTGTCTGACACTGCAGTGCCACTCCTAGATGGGCTAGGTGTTTGTGCCGCACACTTGTGTCGCTTAGCTTAGTCATCCAGCCACCTCGGTGCAACCTTTTGGCCTAATAAAAAATATTGTGAGGTGTTCAGAATAGACTGGAAATGAGTGGAAACTAACGTTATTGAGGTTAATAATACCATAGGATCAAATTTACCCCCAAAATCTGTGATTTTAGCTGTTTTTGGTGGTTTTGGTAAAACCAATCCAGATACAAAACAAGAGCATGGAACCAAAACAAAAACACAAAACACGAAAAGTTCCCACTGCACATCTCTAGCAAAAACCAATGAGTATAATTTGTGTATATTAAAATGTATTTCTTAGATTATATTGGTTCAATATAAATTGTTTTAAACAATTAAAATAAGTAATTCCTAGTATTATTTATTAAAAATGTAATTCTGTTGTTTCAGGTTAAAAAATTTTCATGATAATATAGATCTTACATTTGTTAAGGTTACATTTTTTATATGAAAGAAACTTCAATGTTTTCAAGAGAAAAGTTTTTTTTATTCACTAACTCTAAAGTGCATATGCTTTATTTACTATTGTTTCCATTAGTTCTTGGACAGTAGCGGCTCTTGCCACGAGCAAGCAGGACTTTTGCCCGGTACGCCGCTACTAACTAGGATGGCGGTGGCGGTGGTTATTAAAAGGTCCTCTCCGCGAATGGAATCTAGACGCGCAGTGAGGTAGCATCTAGTTTCCCTTTGCGGAGAGGACCTTTTTGTGCAGCACTATGGGAGAGACATTATGACATCTCTCCCATAGATTAGAGGAGCAGCGCTGATGGCGGAGACAGAGTGCAGTGGTCAGGAAGCAGGAACTGGGCTGGTAAGTATTTTTTAAAGGAAACTTTCGCCCTGGGTGCCACAAGGTCTAGAACCGGCCCTGTTCTTGGATTTGTTATAGACCAAGTCAGTTTATTAATAAAAAAAATTGTGAGCAATAAATTTGGTGTTTATTTTATTTATACAAAATTAATTAATATTACTTATATATATTTCACTTGCATTAGGTAAATTAAATTTCGCAGGTATTTCTGATAGCAAAGAGTGACATCCTGTTGACACCTCCACACGTGTTTATGTCACCTTGATGTGAAATGCACTCACTCACCTACATGCATCAGCATGTCACAGCCAATCTAGTAAGTGAAGAAAAGCAACAGCTGGGCTTAACACAGAATGAATTACCAACACTGTTGGTGGTTTCAAATAAAAATTTCTGTATAAACACCACATAAAATAGGGTTCAGTTATCTATAAAATGTTAATTCAGATAATTGAATTAATTAGCAGTCATTGAATTATTTTGTGTGAACTTTAAGAAAAAACAAATAAAAAAATAACAATACAAAGTATATATATAAAAATTAACAATATTGTTTTCAAGATCGCCAAGTTTAATATTTTTGTGAAAAATTCAAAATTATGAAAAATAATTATCAGTAAAATTTGGACACCATTGATTTCCTTGGGTGGTCTTCAGGTTTAAATGGAAAAGGAGGGTTTTTGATCCTGCACCAACCTAGATTCAAAGTACATAGGTAATCATATAGAAGCCAGAGATGGACAATGTATTGGAAATTCCTATCTGTCCGTATGGCGGTGCGCCCAGAGTCAAAGGAAAGCAAAACAGCAGTATATGCACAAGGAGAAAAGTATGACTCTTGTTTGGGCGCACTCTTATTGTATTATCTAAGTATTGGTTAAGTGATATGCCTAACAGTTAGTAATGTAGTCTTTATTTCTACTCTCAAAATACAAGGGAACTCAAATGAACAAATTATACATAAATGGCCATTTATGTATAATTTGTTCATTTGAGTTCCCTTGTATTTTGAGAGTAGAAATAAACAAATTATACATAAATGGCCATTTATGTATAATTTGTTCATTTGAGTTCCCTTGTATTTTGAGAGTAGAAATAAAGACTACATTACTAACTGTTAGGCATATCACTTAACCAATACTTAGATAATACAATAAGAGTGCGCCCAAACAGGAGTCATACTTTTCTCCTTGTGCATATACTGTGGTCTTCAGGTTGCCGGCTGTCGGGATCTCGGCGCACAGTATACTGGTGCCGGAATCCCGATAGCCGCATACCGACACTTTTTCTCCCTCATGGGGGTCCACGACCCCCCTGGAGGGAGAATAGATAGCATGGCGGGGGCTCATTTGCACTTGCCACACTGTCGGTATGCCGGCGGTCGGGCTTCCGACGCCGGTATGCTGGTCGCCGGGAGCTCGGCCGCCGGAATACCTTACTACACCCGATTTCCTTGTATGGTACCGAAATAATTTTCCTCACTGACATTGGAATGATTTTGTTCAGTATAAAAATATATTTACTTCCCAAACCATATTGTACTGCAGAGCTCCTCCCGATTTGGATAAAAACCTGAACCTGCTGTTTAACAAACCATTACCTGCATTCCGAGTTGATCGCTAGCTGCCGTTGTTCGCTGCGTAGCGATCAGTTAAATAAATGGCAAAACTGCGCATGCATATGCATCGCAATGTGCACGCGCGGGGTACGGGTACAAAGAGGATCGTGGTTTTGCACAGGTTCTAGCGACGCTTTCAGTCGCACAGCCGATCGCAAGGAGATTGACAGGAAGTGTAAGTTTCTGGGTGTCAACTGACCGTTTTCTGCGAGTGTTTGGAAAAATGCAGGTGTGGCCGGGCGTTTGCTGGGCGGGTATCTGACGTCATTACCGTGTCATTCATCGCAGCAATCATCGCACAGAATAAGTAACTACATGGCTGGTCTTGTTCTGCACAAAATGTGTTTGTACCGCTCGGCTGCACAAGCATTCAAAGTGAAAATACACTCCTCCATATGCGGCGACTACCTGATCGCAGTGCTGCAAAAAGTAGCTAGCGAGCGATCAACTCGAAATGAGGTCCCATGACAAGACCTCTGGGGGTAATTCAGAGTTGATTGCAGCAGCAAATTTGTTAGCAGTTGGGCAAAACCACATGCACTGCAGGGGGGCATCTTCGGACATTGGGGGTAATTCTGAGTTGATCGCAGCAGGAACTTTGTTAGCAGTTGGGCAAAACCATGTGCACTGCAGGGGGGGCAGATATAACATGTGCAGAGAGAGTTAGATTTGGGTGGGGTGTGTTCAATCTGAAATCTAAATTGCAGTGTAAAAATAAACCAGCCAGTATTTACCCTGCACAGAAACAATATAACCCACCCAAATCTATCTCTCTCTGCAAATGTTATATCTGGCTCCCCTGCAGTGCACATGGGAGTTTATTCCGAGTTGATCGCTTGCAAGCTAGTTTTAGCAGCCGTGCAAGCACTATGCCGCCGCCCACTGGGGAGTGTATTTTAGCTTAGCAGAAGTGCGAGCCGAGCTCTGCAAAAACAGTTTGTGCAGTTTCAGAGTAGCTCTGAACCTACTCAGCACTTGCGATCACTTCAGCCTATTCGTGTCTGTTTTACGTCATACACCCGCCCAGTGAACGCCCGACCACACCTGCGTTTTTTCGGGTACGCCTGC
This sequence comes from Pseudophryne corroboree, assembly GCF_028390025.1. Taxonomy (NCBI): domain Eukaryota; kingdom Metazoa; phylum Chordata; class Amphibia; order Anura; family Myobatrachidae; genus Pseudophryne; species Pseudophryne corroboree. The sequence goes on from NC_086444.1 coordinate 640,548,243, forward strand.
GTTTTTGCAAACACTCCCTGAAAACAGTCAGTTGACACCTAGTAACGCCCCCTTCCTGTCAATCTTCTAGCAGCTGCCAGTGCGAAGAAAAACTTCGCTAGAACCTGAGCACAACCACAAAGGGCTTTGTACCCGTACGTCGCACGTGTGCATTGCGGGGCATACGCATGCGCAGAAATGCTGTTTTTTCACCTGATCGCTGCGCTGCCAAAATCGGCATTGAGTGATCAACTCGGAATGACCCCCTTGGTTTTGCCCAACTGCTAACAAATTTGCTGCTGCGATCAACTCTGAATTACCCCCTCTATGACACCACATGTTGCTTTATGTGACTTATTATATTTTTTTGAGACTGTCCCCTTGGTTGTAAGAAGCCAATGTCGACAGCCATATCCAGAATCACCTAAGAGAAAAAAAAATTTTTTTTTATTTTTTTAAAGAAAATTTGGTTTACCATACTTCTACATTTAATTTTTTTAAAGGACTTTAATTACCAAAACTATACAAACAAATTAGCTGTTCATACATGTTTTGGGTAAATTAATGCTAATTTATATTTTAATTTCCTTCTTTCCATGTTAGTTTATAATTATAGTTAAGTTCATTTATTAATCCTTAGGCATAATAATCTTAATGATCTTTTTCTAAACCAAATTGGTACATTTCCCTTTACAATGGTTCACCAGGCTACTCAATGAGCACACTCTGTAGAACAAGTCACATTGACTTGCCCATGTGATATAAAGACCTCAGTCAAGTCAATCCGTGTCAACAATGCCACACTTGTGATGGAGACAATATAAAGTTACTGTCTACATGGTTTTTGAGCCTCTCCTATCTCATTGATCATAGTAAACCAATGGCTATGAAGGTACTCAACATAGCTGTAGTAGTTTTGCCCCTTCACTGTCATAGAACATGATGGAGAAGTCCTCCCAGTATACACCACATGCTTATTGATTACATCACGCACCTTTGTAGACAATAGCTAAGTGTCATACATGAGATTTGAGAGAGTCTAAAAAAGGCAGATGACAAACACCTGTGATATAGACAATGTAGTGAGGCACCTTATTTTTTTAAATATTAATAATAATAATTTTATTTATAGAGCTCTTTCTCCAACAGGACTCAAGGCGCTTTACAGACATCAAAAGTAATGCACATAATAAATAAGATTTATGTAATACAGCAATAGACAAGCCACACAGTTATAAAAAGAAAATGTAGAGTTACAAATAAGCACAATGCAGGTTTGGTGCAGGCATTTTGGCCAATAATTTCCATGGGTTGTATAGTCCACTCTCACAAGTTACCAGGTGAAGTAGCCATCTTGGGTGCACTGCATAGGATTACCCTGGGTGGAATAGGTTATCCCTAGAAGAGATGACACAAAATGGGGTGATGCCTAACACTAAGAGTAGGGTCCCAATAAAACTGTCAGGGCCATGTATTGTTCATATCATCCACAAGCATACCAAATGAGATAGCCATGTTGGGCACACTACGAAGGTTACATTGTGGAAGGTGAGTCATCAAAGGACCCAAGGCATATATGGGGAAACTGACACTTGTGTCAGTAGTATGATACACCCTGCACTGAACATCCACATGAAGTACATACTGCCCGCGGATGAACCATTTAAGACAACCATCTGGGGTGCACTGCATAGGTTGCTGCTGGTAGTATGTACAATCAGTGGAGGTAGACATTACAGGAATATCACATGGTGAGGCCAGAGGTATGCTGTAAGAAAGAAAAAAACAACATGGTTTCCTGAAAATGTGTTTTTACCAACGGAACGGAAGACGGAAAATTGAAATATGTATTTTAATCACAATTATATGCTACTGTATGAATGTCCTGGTCTCATGGGAGCAGTACAGGTGGGTGTGAGAATGTTTGTAGCAACTTATGTCCATTAGAAATGTCCCTGCTGGTCCTGGTGCTCTCCCTCCACTGCTCCCTGCTCACTTTGGGGGGTATGCCTGGTAGCAGTCCTGATGTTCTAAGCAAGAGAGCTAGTAGGTCTGGTCCCAGTGTTCTCATGGCAGATGTGAGAAGAAGCCACATAATGATCCTGAGCTGCAGTGTTTGAAAAATTGTTTCATTCATGATTCTAGAATAGTTTAAAGTCCAAATGCAGATCAAACTCCAGTTATAACTCTGTATCCTTGAAATGCCATCCTTTGAGTGCAGTCTATCTGAGTTCAGACCAAGGACCTTGGAAATAGTTATCTTAAATACAACACACTGTCAGCTGGCATAGGGGGAGATGTGTTGTTCAGAAACCTAATTAACAGAGAGGGTGTTGCATTTCAGTCAGAATCACCATTGCAGACAGTCAAACTTTTGTGGGGTGTGTAAAGTGTAGCCAGTGAGATGAAGAACTCAGATATATCAATTTGAAGATGTTTTTTACCTGTGAAGAAAGAAGAGATGGATAAAGTCATAACTCTGCGTCCTTGAAATGCCATCCTTTGAATGCAGTCTTCCAGACGATATTAAATAACCCCTGAATGTATGTAGGAGGGACTGCAGCTGATATCTCTGATTTCTTGGCTGCAGTCCCTCCTCCAGCAGCCACATCACCAATAGGTTTTTATGAGGGTTATGATGTTGCCAAATTCACAAACTTTCCAAATTGTGAAGCACCCCGAAGATTGAGTAAAAGCAGCAACTGCCATCTGAGGATACTGGTATCCCATCGAAGCCAAAGGGGTACACTTTGCATACCTAGCTGGCAGTATATTCCATGGGGGGGAGGGGACAACTTTGGACTGCATATCTCATAATGAGAGGTGCTATATTGCTGAGACTTGTAGTTCCACACAGTAAGAACAAATGTAGATGCACATTCTATAGCACCAAAAACTACTAATCAGAATAATTCTAATAAACTCTGCAATCTAACAGAGAAAAATTTAGGTGCTTTGCATACTTTTTGGCCAAAAAATATGGGTGTACTGACCAATGTCCACGGGACCTCATCTGCTGGGTTCCTAACACTAAGGTTCAAGTCCAGGGCAAGGGATAAAACTCAGTCAGCCAAGGCCAGCCTCTTAAAGGCACCAAACTGGTGAAAGTAGATTAATTCAGAATCTTCCACGGAAGTGCCCGCAGAGCATTTGTGGTCATCAGGACTGTTCATGCATATAAGCCACAGCAAGCCATCATGTTACATTGTAGGGACTGGATTCTTTCAGAGTCTCTGTCTTTGTGAGTGCACCATGATACTGGTGCCAATGTGGTCACACATTATTGCAATGCGATACTGGCCGCTAATGCAGCCAGATCATATTGAATCTTAGTTTAATGATAAATGGGCCCATTAGTCCAGGAGTTTGTGCTGGGCATTTCTAGGTAAGTAAGGGCATTGGTTTTTAACTTTACAAATTTCCAGATGGATGGCTGTTAGGTGTTTTCAAGTTTCTGAAAAATGTTGGAATGCCTTAAAATATATGCATCATAAATAGAGCCTGAAAATGCTTCAAATATATTTAGGAATCCATATTTATAATGAAACATTGCTTGAAAGTTTTATCGAATGTTTCCAATTTCTACAAATATATCTTTTATCCCTTCACTTGATAAGAAATACATGTGTGCATGTGCAATCTATGGCCCTGACAATATTAGGAAATATTGTTATTTTAAAAAATTCCTTTTTTTAAATCAATCCAATCACTTATTGACTTTAGGGAAAATATGTACTCTTGTTATGTTTAAGAATTGCATCCAAAACGTTTACCCAAAAAATGCCTAAAATCCAACTGGCTCACACCACTTTTTGTAGAAACAGAATACTGAAATAACCTGAAGTGGGGCCAATAATTAAGACCAGAAAGTGCCCGACTCCATTTGGTACTTGAGGAAATACTGTATCACTTTTAATTTTAGTAAAAAGGTCTATGGCAGTACTTGGCAATCTGAGCAACTACTTTGCTCTCATGCGATCCTGTAAAATTGATCCTGGATTTTATCTCCTCTGTCAAAGAATTCTTCTAGAAATGTGTCTACTTTCATTTTATTTATAACTAATATTAGAGCCTGTTCTTGCTGAAATCACTGCAATTATTATTTGTTAAATATTTAAACTTAATTCCATCTGAAATAAAAACTTAACAATTCAGATTTCTGCTTGATAAACAATAAAGAACTTTTTATTAATACAACCAAGACAGTACCTAAAACTTGCTCTGGAAAGCAGAGACTAGTGTTGACATTCATCATGTCCTTGTGCATATGATTTCCACCCAGAGCTAGCACCTTTGCTAAGGTGAGGGTGGGATCTATTCTAGCATTTGTACCCTGACATGTACCTGTATATGGATTCATTGGTGTTATGTAAAACAAAATAATTTAAAAAACATAGATTAAGTAAAGAAATATGTATTTTAGCAAATATGTATATCTGATTCATTTTCTTTTATCTGGGTGATTTCTTTGGTGAGAGAGTCTATCGTAGGGTATATTGCATCCGACCCATTGAACAAGAAAACCCTGATGGGCTAAACATTGAACTGGTCTACTGTGGCACCACTGAACTGAATCTACAGTCCTGTACATACTGTACATACATATGCACAGAGAAATTGTTTGTATTTTTATGATTATTCTAGGTAGCCACTAACAGTGGCTCCATCTCAAGTGCAGGTTTTAGTTCAGCGCAAAATAAGAGTAAAATCACCATTATATATATATATATATATATATATATATATATACACAGCATGTAAATATATACATATATATATATTATGTATGTACTATGTATATAATTAATACAGCATATATACTACAAGGGCATGCAAGGGTTAAGGGGGCATAGCCCCTCACGACAGTGTGAACAGCACCCGTAGGGTGCGATGAATCACCTAGTGTGTGTATATGTATATATATATATATATATATATATACACACACACAACATGCAGTATCTCCACTATGTGGAAAAGACAGCACTCTCCAGATTAAATTTTCAAAAATCAAAAAAGTGGATATTTATTATAAAGTCTATCTCACAGTTTCCAGGAAATGTCCAACGTTTCGGTCCACACCGGGACCTTTTTCAAGGTATACAGCAACAAAACATGCTACACTGCTGTACTGGATAAGTCAAATCAAGTAGGGAAACTGGAGCACCGAATGGGCCTCACAGCCCCCTATTATATACCCTGGAAATGGCGCCATTCCCGCCTCCAATGTCACTGGAGGCGTGGTGGAACGCATGGTGGAACGCAAACATCACTTCCGGTAACACAGGAAGTGAGTCGCGCTATATTGATAAAACATACATGCTCTTTAAATGTCTTTATGTACCCATGGTGTGGAGCAGAATACTCAAAAGTACCCGGAGCCCAAGGAGGAGCTACTCTTGGTAGCACCCTCGCGCCGGGGCCGGGTGATGTGTCCGGCGGAATGCATGCTGAGACGCAGGCGTCACTTCCGGTATTGACCGGAAGTGAGCCGCGCTAGCAGCCGGACAGTGGGGTTTAACTTATCAGAATGGGGCATCATAAGGGGACATGTATTGGGTACACAACAAGGATGATGTATAATATTAAAGTGACGCCATTTACATTGAGCTAAAGAAAAACCATAGTGGACCGCAGATGTTATTTCCGGCGATACCGGAAGCGGGCTGCGTCATACTAGGTGTAGCAAGAGTAAATGTCCAGATTGCATTTACTTCTTAATAGGCAGTGGGCTTAGAGATCCATATGTGTTTACCCATTAATAATGGGTCTCCCAGTGGGGTCAATATGGATAGGGTATATATAGAGACCTGTGAGATCACTTCAGGATAAAACTTGCGTATATAGTGCTATAGCAAAAAAGTGCACATAATTACAAAAGTGATGTTAAACTAATCATACTAAACATACTGGAAACATAATGTGTGTCCACAAGGGTACAATGAATGGGGTATTAATGAACATTAAGGTTCAAGGTTATTTAAAAAAAATTGACAACGGATTATTTTCATTCATGCCCCTAGGGGCAATAGTGTCCAATCTGTAGATCCATGAACTTTCTCTCTTCTTGAGCAGCAGGGTACGGTCTCCCCCTTGAGGTGGTGGGGGTATCCAGTCTATAAGCTTCGATCTGAGGTCCGATACCTGATGAGAGCGTAAGGCCCTTACTACGTTAAAGAAAGATACTAGCATTGTGATTAGACCAGTCGACAAGGGTGGTGCGGTGGTGGTGCAAGATTGGGATGATTACAACTCAGAAATAGTGAGACAGTTGTCCGATGAAGTGACCTACACCTGCCTCCAGGGCAACCCCATTCCTAACATAAAAACCAAGGTGGATGACTTACTATACCTAGGGTTCCAATCATCACATATCGACAAACGCACATACGAATTCTTAAGTGTTGACTTTCCAGTGTGCCCTATCATCTACACCATTCCCAATATCCACAAAACCCTGCTACACCCACCAGGCAGACCAATCATCTCAGCTAGAAACTCGCTTTTACAACCACTGGCCATGTATCTAGACACTTTCTTACAACCCATAGTACAACTCAGTAGTAGCTATGTGCGGGACACCTCGGATTTTCTGCAGAAATTATCCAATCTACCTCCAGATTTGGATAATATTCTACTGGCGACAATGGATGTGTGTTCCCCATATACCATCATCCCTCATGATCAAGGACTCCAAGGACTGGAAAGAGCATTATTACGTCAACCTCCCACCGGACCACCAGTGGGATTCCTCTTGGATCTAGCTAGTCTAGTCCTCAAACAGAATAATTTCTTGTATCGAGGAAAATACTATCTACAACGTGAGGGGACCGCCATGGGATCCAATCTGGCACCGGCTTATGCGAACATTTTCATGACCGAATATGAGCAATCATACATCCTGTCCAACTATGGGACTGAGATATTATTTTATAAACATTTCATAGATGACATTTTTTTAATATGGAAAGGTAGCAAAGACACATTTAACCAGATGGTGGGCTCCTTGAATGGTCTTGAAAGGCCGGTTAAATTCACCTGTCAGAGTGACCTGCATAGCATCAATTTTTTGGACATAACTGTCACCTTGGTTGAGGGCCGTATTATCACTAGTCTGTATAGAAAGCCCACAGACAGAAATACTCTGTTGGCTACTAGAGAGTAGCATCCACCAGCCTTAAAAAACAACCTCCCAGTTTCGCAATTCCTCAGGGTGATGCGGAACAATTCAGAAAAGGACACCATGGAGAGCCAACTATCCGAGATGACCACGCGATTTATACAACGAGGCTACAAGAAGGAAATAGTATCCGGGTGCCTGTTGAAAGCCAGGAAGAAATTTGCCGAGCCGACTACCAACACACAGGGCACAGCAACTGCAAATTGGATGGTATTTACTACCACATACAGTAATCAATCAAACAAGATCGCCAGGTCCATCCGTAGACATTGGCCGATCCTCACAACAGATGACCACCTTAAACTGAAAAAAAGTACTCCCCCGATGATGGCCTATCGCAGAGCATCAAACCTGAAACAGCTACTGATGAGACCCTTGATTGAACACAGTCCCTCCATGACACATACATGGCTTCATGAACAACGCCCAGGTTGCTTCAAATGTACAGGCTGCACTACCTGCAGAGGTATGCTCACAGGATCATCTTTTCCGCATCCCCATTCTGGACGACCGATAGCGATTAAATACAGACTACACTGTTTGATGGACCACCTCATCTATATCCTAACCTGCCCGTGTGGACTCTACTATGTTGGGATGACCTCCAGGCGATTCAGAGATAGGATGGCCAACCACAGAACCTCCATCCACCAAGCAATCACAACTGACACAGCTACATTGCCAGTAGCCCGGCATTTTATGACATCACGACATCAGGTATCGGATCTCAGATCGAAGCTTATAGACTGGATAGCCCCACCACCTCGAGGGGGAGACCGTACCCTGCTGCTCAAGAAGAGAGAAAGTTCATGGATCTACAGATTGGACACTATTGCCCCTAGGGGCATGAATGAAAATAATCCGTTGTCAATTTTTTTGAAATAACCTTGAACCTTAATGTTCATTAATACCCCATTCATTGTACCCTTGTGGACACACATTATGTTTCCAGTATGTTTAGTATGATTAGTTTAACATCACTTTTGTAATTATGTGCACTTTTTTGCTATAGCACTATATACGCAAGTTTTATCCTGAAGTGATCTCACAGGTCTCTTTATATACCCTATCCATATTGACCCCACTGGGAGACCCATTATTAATGGGTAAACACATATGGATCTCTAAGCCCACTGCCTATTAAGAAGTAAATGCATTCTGGACATTTACTCTTGCTACACCTAGTATGACGCAGCCCGCTTTAGGTATCGCCGGAAATAACGTCTGCGGTCCACTATGGTTTTTCTTTAGCTCAATGTAAATGGCGTCACTTTAATATTATACATCACCCTTGTTGTGTACCCAATACATGTCCCCTTATGATGCCCCATTCTGATAAGTTAAACCCCACTGTCCGGCTGCTAGCGCGGCTCACTTCCGGTCAATACCGGAAGTGACGCCTGCGTCTCAGCATGCGTTCCGCCGGACACATCACCCGGCCCCGGCGCGAGGGTGCTACCAAGAGTAGCTCCCCCTTGGGCTCCGGGTACTTTTGAGCATTCTGCTCCACACCATGGGTACATAAAGACATTTAAAGAGCATGTATGTTTTATCAATATAGCGCGACTCACTTCCTGTGTTACCGGAAGTGATGTTTGCGTTCCACCATGCATTCCACCACGCCTCCAGTGACATTGGAGGCGGGAATGGCGCCATTTCCAGGGTATATAATAGGGGCCTGTGAGGCCCATTCGGTGCTCCAGTTTCCCTACTTGATTTGACTTATGCTACACTGCTGTACTGGATGTTTTGTTGCTCTATACCTTGAAAAAGGTCCCGGTGTGGACCGAAACGTTGGACATTTCCTGGAAAATGTGAGATAGACTTTATAATAAATATCCACTTTTTTGATTTTTGAAAATTTAATCTGGAGAGTGCTGTCTTTTCCACATAGTGGAGATACTGCATGTTGTACTATGGGCCCCATCTTTCACGAGATTGGACCCTGATTGGCACCCCAGTAATTGTCTGTATTATGTGAGAGTGCAGGGATTCCCACTGTGTGTATATATATATATATATATATATATATATATATTATTGTGAATGAAGACCTCCAGTGCTTACTCGTGGTACACATTAAAGTGCAAGCAATGCACTTCAGACCATATGCTGATCCGTGTAATACGTATCATAAGAGATGGATAAAAGCAAAATATGCTAAAACCATTGTGTGTATTTCCTATACTATGTGTGTATCCTTACTCAAAAGTAGTTTCATAGGAATTATTTATAGCGTAGGCAAACCTACACCCTTAGAGTAAGATACTCCAACTTTGCTTTATATTAAAAGCATTTTAATAGAATATAAAAAGTGAAAAGCAAAAATAAATTCTTCAGCAATGGCTAGTAGCACACGCGTATCAAACTAATTTTTTTAAAAGCTTATCTGTCCAATATTGGAGTCAGAGGACATCAGGGTAAGTAGTTCTTCCCAATGTGTTGACTTCATCAAGGGAAGTTTACACCATAGATGAAACGACCCTGTCTGAGTAACATGGGTTAGCACTAGAAAGGAATGATATTGGAGGATATTGGACTTGCACTGACGATAAAGAATATTGAACTTGCACTGATGGTAGAGAATATCAGACTTGCACCAATAGTAGAGAAAATCAGACTTGCACTGATGGTAGAGAATATCGGACTTGCACCGAAGATAGAGGCTATTGGACTTGCATCATTGATGGAGAATATGCACCGATGGTTGAGAATATTAGACTTGCACTGATGGTAGTGGAGAGCGGACTTGCACCGATGGTAAAGAATATCGGACTTGCACCGATGGTAGATAAAACACTGGAATATACTTAGAGAGAAACTATGCTAGGATCATGATCCCCCGGACCTGGATAGGATTGCTGGAGATCACAGAGATGATACTGCGCAGAGCTGTGTGACTTATGGCACTGAGAACGTTGGACTCGCAAACCAGGATGCTTTATATCCAAGGGTTCTCTATTGGCTGGAAAATGGCGACTCCCATGCCGCTGGTCTGGCGGGAACTGCACCATATGGAACACCACAGTGTGCCCTGAACCCCACTCTGCACATACACGGGCATCATGCGAGGCAATCCTGGAATCCTTCTCTGTACACCCCAGTGCAGCATTCATGGAACAACTGGACCTGGCTGCAGAAGCGATCACCACTGCACGAATCCTGCACCTTCTGGCTGTTATCACATGCTGGCGCCTGACCAGGTAAGAATTATGGATGGGCTTTGGGAGCATTACTCTTGGCCGTAACAGTGGCTATATACACTGCTCAAAAAAATAAAGGGAACACTTAAACAACACATCCTAGATCTGAATGAATGAATGAAATATTCTTATTAAATACTTTGTTCTTTACATAGTTGAATGTGCTGACAACAAAATCACACAAAAATTATCAATGGAAATCAAATTTATTAACCCATGGAGGTCTGGATTTGGAGTCACACTCAAAATGAAAGTGGAAAAACACACTACAGGCTGATCCAACTTTGATGTAATGTCTTTAAAACAAGTCAAAATGAGGCTCAGTATTGTATGTGGCCTCCACGTACCTGTATGACCTCCATACAATGCCTGGGCATGCTCCTGATGAGGTGGCGGATGGTCTCCTGAGGGATCTCCTCCCAGACCTGTACTAAAGCATCCGCCAACTCCTGGACAGTCTGTGTTGGTGGATGGAGCGAGACATGATGTCCCAGATGTGCTCAATTGGATTCAGGTCTGGGGAATGGGCGGACCAGTCCATAGCATCAATGCCTTCATCTTGCAGGAACTGCTGACACAATCCAGCCACATGAGGTCTAGCATTGTCTTGCATTAGGAGGAACCCAGGGCCAGCATATGGTCTCACAAGAGGTCTGAGGATCTCATCTCGGTACCTAATGGCAGTCAGGCTACCTCTGGTGAGCACATGGAGGGCTGTGCGCCCACCCAAAGAAATGCCACCCCACACCATTACTGACCACTGCCAAACCGGTCATGCTGGAGGATGTTGCAGGCAGCAGAATGTTCTCCTTGGTGTCTCCAGACTCTGTCACGTCTGTCACATGTGCTCAGTGAGAACCTGCTTTCATCTGTGAAGAGCACAGGGCGCCAGTGGCGAATTTGCCAATCTTGGTGTTCTCTGGCAAATGGCAAACGTCCTGCATGGTGTTGGGCTGTAAGCACAACCCCCACCTGTGGACATCGGGCCCTCATACCAGCCTCATGGAGTCTGTTTCTGATCATTTGAGTAGACAAATGCACATTTGTGGCTTGCTGGAGGTCATTTTGCAGGGCTCTGGCAGTGCTCCTCCTGTTCCTCCTTGCACAAAGGCGGAGGTAGCGGTCCTGCTGCTGGGTTGTTGCCCCCCTACGGCCTCCTCCACGTCTCCTGATGTACTGGCCGGTCTCCTGGTAGCGCCTCCATGCTCTGGCACTACGCTGACAGATACAGAAAACCTTCTTGCCACAGCTCGCATTGATGTGCCATCCTGGATGAGCTGCACTACCTGAGCCACTTGTGTGGTTTGTAGACTCCATCTCATGCTACCACTAGAGTAAAAGCACTGCCAGCTTTCAAAAGTGACCAAAACATCAGCCAGAAAGCATAGGAGCTGAGAAGTGGTCTGTGGTCACCACCTGCAGAACAACTCCTTTATTGGGGGTGTCTTGCTAATTGCCTATAATTTCCAGCTGTTGTCTATTCCATTTGCACAACAGCATGTGAAATTGATTGTCAATCAGTGTTGCTTCCTAAGTGGACAGTTTGATTTCACAGAAGTGTGATTGACTTGGAGTTACATTGTGTTGTTTAAGTGTTCCCTTTATTTTTTTGAGCAGTGTATATATATTCTATATATATATATATATATATATATATATATATATAAAAGAACAGAGTGCGCTAACAAACTATGATGTTTGAGTGATAATCAATTCATCCACATATAGTAGGTTATCTTGGGGTCTATTCCTCTCAGAGTCTTCCCAGTTGGGGCCTACAGAGAAACCCACTCACCAGAAATAATCACCCAACAGAGAATAACAGATTAATAACAGAACTTTTTGTTAAAATATTATTTTAATACAAAATTACATACAATGTAATCATTTAATTACATAAAATATTCTGACCAATTGGACACATATCAAATTGCTGTGATGTTAAACCAGGAATGGCCCCCTCACCTAATGGTGTGAGCTCTAGGAGGACACTTGAAGCAGAGATAGTATACAATGATCGATGAACCCTACGCGTTTTGTCCTAAGCGGACTTCTTCAGGGGATAAAAAACTGTCTGGGTGAAGAGAAATATAAGTTTTATGAAAGGAAGGGAATATAAGGAGGTAAGGATTTCAATGAAATCTTTAAAAGTGATATTGTTAGGTTTCTGGTGCTCAGAACAAGGGAGATGTTGCGTAGTGAGTCCAGAGCACCAGAACGTGACGCTGAAATAAGGTGTGGTGTGGAAATAGCCCCTAGCATCCTACCTCCATTGTTTCACCCGTGTGGTCAGTTCACGCCTGAGTGACTATGGTTTCTTGGGCCCACGGCAGCCGCGTTTGAAGGGCGGATTAGGTCTGCCTAACTCCGACGCCCCCAGATCTTAGAGTGAGACAAGGCGTGAACCGAGACAGGATAATAACAAGGGGACCTCTAACTAAAGCAAACAGAAGGCTAGGGGCTACTAACAACCCTAAAACTAAATAAATGTGCGGCACGCCGCCAAAGGAAAAGAACAACAAAGGAAATGCTGTCCACACGCCGACACAATACTGTTGTGTACCGGCGGTGACAGCATAAGCAGAACCCTCTGCAAAACACCAGTAACAAAATATAACCAAAGAATACTGCGGCCTAGGCCGACGGACGCGGCAAAGCCGCTACTCACGGAACCTGTACAAATACTGGCAAACGGACAGGAACCCCCAATGCAGTCGACACAGTCTCTCAGAACTGGAGGACAGGCAGAATCCCAAACGACAGACCGGTGGACACCAAGAAGCCAGACACTCGACCAGGCACAGACAAAGCCACAGGACTTCTGGACAGGAACGCTTCACGGCAGGACACGGGATCAGACACTGGAACCGACATTGGAACCGACACTGGAACCGACACTGGAAGCAGCTAGACAGACACTGCTAGACAGGAGCTCAGGAACTGGCAGGGACTAGCTCAGAACTCAGGAACTCTGGAACTATCACCAGCGTCTGTGTATTGCACTGAGCCAGAATATAACAGAGAGTCCTAATTAATTATGTCGTGCAGCTGCCCTGCTGCACAACTGAGAGGTGCAATTAACAGACAGGTGAGGCTGAACACATGGGAACAAGCTGCAATTACACAGACTCACCACCGGCAGCAAACAAGAGTCTTCTTAAACCAGAGCAACGGGAAATCCTGGCCTGCAAGACAACTATAAACATAAAATATGGAAAACAGGAATGAACCACTACCTGTGGTTCATAACAGTACCCTCTCCTTAAGGGTGAGCTCCGAACACCCCATGACACCCACGAGGAACATAAACAGAAGTATAACATAAAATACATAACCAAAATGCAAAACAGGAATGAGCCACAGCCGTGGCTCATAACAGTACCCCCCCCCCCCCGCCCTTGAGGAGGGGTCAAAGGACCCCAAAATTCAGGTTTTCCAAAACAAGGTATACGTTAATAAACCTGACACTGGAACAAACAGACAAAGACAAGAAACAGAAACAAGCTGTGGCAACAGCTTGTAACAGTGCCCCCCTCTTGACGGTGGCCACTGGACACAAGACAAGGGAAAAAAAATCTTTTTTTTTTAATATATATCAAGGCAAGAGTCAATAATTATTTCTTTTTCTTCTTCTTATTTTTACAAAGTTCTTAAAGTCTGACCAAGGTAATTCCCCAAACATTGTCTGAACTGATGGTACCTCCCAGCAAGGCTGGGTTCAAATCAGAGATTGGTTTCTTAACCTTGGGAGCTGAACTTTCAGGCAAAGTACTACTATTAGAAGAAGACAGAAAAGCACATCCTGCAGTCAAAACAACGGGCTGAGACTCTTGTGCCGAGTTTACAGTATACGGTGAACTCTCAGCAGATAAGACGGGTGACCTAGAGGAACCTGAACCAATTTCTTTGGAACCATATCTTTTAATAACTGCATCACTGAATGCTGGGGGATCCTGAAGAATGGGATCTTCAGTTTTCATTAAATTGGATGCCCACTCAAAAGGCTCCCCTCTAAGGGAATATATCAGATAGAGCACAAGGTTCTCTGAAGTGATGCCCAGAAATGGTCTAGACAACATAATGATGTAATAGTGTTTGTAAAGCACCAGAAATTGGACTAAGTCCCCATCAAAGATTATAGATGTTGAGATATCAACAGAGTCAGGATCTGCTTCCTTCCCATCTGACTGACTAGAGTGCTTTGCTAGGACCTGGTCACTATTGACCTTACTCGAGGCTGAGACTTTCTGAACCCCACCTGGGGCAGTGACTTTCTGAACCCCACCTGGGGCAGTGGCCCTCGGAACCCCACCTGGGGCAGTGGCCCTCGGAACCCCACCCGGGGTAGTGACTTTCTGAACCCCACCCGGGGCAGTGACTTTCTGAACCCCACCCGGGGCAGTGGCCTTCGGGAACCCCGCTGGGGGCAGCACCTCGGATTCTTTTACTGGGACCGGGCCGTCAGCCTCCCTCTCTGGGACCGGGCCGTCAGCCTCCCTCTCTGGGACCGGGCCGTCAGCCTCCCTCTCTGGGACCGGGCCGTCAGCCTCCCTCTCCGAGTCGATAATTATCGAAACTTCTCCCGGGACAACGACTTCCGAGACTTTTGCTGAAGCTATAACCTTCAGAACTTCCACTAACGCTATGCCTCTTGAGTCCTTTCCTGGGGAAGCGACTTCTAGACCCTTCTCTGGGGCTGTGTCTCTCGAGACCCCACTTGGGGATATTACTTCAAAGATCCCTTCTGGGGTTTTGCTTCTCGAGTTCCCTTCTAGAACTATGGTTTTAGACACCTTCTCTGGAGTTGCGCTTTTCAAGTCTCTACCTGGGGTAACAGCTTCTGAGACCCCTTCTGGTATTGACACCTGAGCTATAATATTCGATGTCCTTCTATGACCCAGGGCATCGGGTACCGCTCCAGGACTCTGGGCATCGGGTACCGCTCCAGGACTCTGGGCATCGGGTACCGCTCCAGGACTCTGGGCATCGGGTACCGCTCCAGGACTCTGGGCATCGGGTACTGCTCCAGGACCCTGGGCATCGGGCACTGCTCCAGGACCCTGGGCATCGGGCACTGCTCCAGGACCCTGGGCATCGGGCACCACTTCAGGACCCTGGGCATCGGGCACCGCTCCAGGACCCTGGGCATCGGGCACCGCTCCAGGACCCCGGGCATCGGGCACCGCTCCAGGACCCCAGGCATCGGGCACCGCTCCAGGATCCCGGGCATCGGGCACCGCTCCAGGGGTTTGCAACTCTGCTTCAACAGGAAAATCAAGAGAGGAGAGAAACATTCTCCTTTGGATCCTGAATCTATAATGGGGCTCCCTAGCCCAAGGACCCCAATTATAGGACAGAGTGCTTTTTAGTGTGGGTTGTGTGACAAGTACCTCTGCCACAGTAGAGACAGGAGTAGGTCTTGTATCCTGACTCAACTTGGCCAGAGGGCAGGACTTGTCGCCACACTTTGGCTTGCGCAACTCACAGGTCTGCAGATAGTGGCCTAAACCCCCACAATATAGGCATAAATTTAAGTTTCTGCGACGCAGACGCTCCTCTTCTGAGAGCCTGGGCCGCAGAAAACTTTTAAACTTTTTCTCTCCAACTGAACCTGAGGATTCTCTTGTCACCATATTGTGAGCAAGAGTCTCTTTAGAGGTAGATGAACTCTCAACGACTTCTGGCAAGATAAGCAAAATTTTAGTCAGAAGGTTTTGCAGTTGCTTTAAGGATTGCTGCAAAACTTCCAGTCGCTCAGGTTTCAAAGCACTGAAAGCAGAGTTCAGGGCTGGGAGAGACGCCTGCAGGGCTTGCATAGTTGGCATAGGAGGATTTTAAACTAGACAAGACAAGACTAAGCTAAACTAGACAAGACAAAACTGGACTGGATTTTTTTTTTTAAACTAGACAAGACAAGACTGGATTCTGCACACCGGACTGGATTCTGCACACTGGACTGGATTCTGCACACTTAATTCTAGACAGGACTGGATTATAAACATCGGACTGGATTCTGCACACTGAATTCTAGACAGGACTGGATTCTAAACACTGAATTCTAGACAAGACACTGGACCAAAAAAGAAAAAACTACTATTTAGCTTTGTTTCTTTTTTGTTGTATGGCTGGTGATAATGTTAGGTTCCTGGTGCTCAGAACAAGGGAGATGTTGCGTAGTGAGTCCAGAGCACCAGAACGTGACGCTGAAATAAGGTGTGGTGTGGAAATAGCCCCTAGTACCCTACCTCCATTGTTTCACCCGTGTGGTCAGTTCACGCCTGATTGACTATGGTTTCTTGGGCCCACGGCAGCCGCGTTTGAAGGGCGGATTAGGTCTGGCCAACTCCGATGCCCCCAGGTCTTAGAGTGAGACAAGGCGTGAACCGAGACAGGATAATAACAAGGGGACCTCTAACTAAAGCAAACAGAAGGCTAGGGGCTACTAACAACCCTAAAACTAAATATATGTGCGGCACGCCGCCAAAGGAAAAGAACAACAAAGGAAATGCTGTCCACACACCGACACAATACTGTTGTGTACCGGCGGTGACAGCATAAGCAGAACCCTCTGCAAAACACCAGTAACAAAATATAACCAAAGAATACTGCGGCCTAGGCCGACGGACGCGGCAAAGCCGCTACTCACGGAACCGGTACAAATACTGGCAAACGGACAGGAACCCCCAATGCAGCCGACACAGACTCTCAGAACCGGAGGACAGGCAGAATCCCAAACGACAGACCGGTGGACACCAAGAAGCCAGACACTCGACCAGGCACAGACAAAGCCACAGGACTTCTGGACAGGAACGCTTCATGGCAGGACATGGGATCAGACACTGGAACCAACACAGGAACCGACACTGGAAGCAGCTAGACAGACACTGCTAGACAGGAGCTCAGGAACTGGCAGGGACTAGCTCAGAACTCAAGAACTCTGGAACTATCACCAGCGTCTGTGTATTGCACTGAGCCAGAATATAACAGAGAGTCCTAATTAATTATGTCGTGCAGCTGCCCTGCTGCACAACTGAGAGGTGCAATTAACAGACAGGTGAGGCTGAACACATGGGAACAAGCTGCAATTACACAGACTCACCACCGGCAGCAAACAAGAGTCTTCTTAAACCAGAGCAACGGGAAATCCTGGCCTGCAAGACAACTATAAACATAAAATACGGAAAACAGGAATGAACCACTACCTGTGGTTCATAACAGTACCCTCTCCTTAAGGGTGAGCTCCGAACACCCCATGACACCCACGGGGGACATAAACAGAAGTATAACATAAAATACATAACCAAAATGCAAAACAGGAATGAGCCACAGCCGTGGCTCATAACAGATATAAGTTTTATGAAAGGAAGGGAATATAAGTAGGTAAGGATTTCAATGGAATCTTTTAAAGTGGGTACCCACCTAGCAGCGTTTGGCCGGCTGGTATCCACTTATAGAGCTATCAGAAGATTTTTAAAAGTGATGGGGAACCTATAACCGAGGGTAATCAACAACATATTTGTAAATGAATGACAATAAAATATTTTATATTAATTCTTTGTGAGAAATTTAATGAATTAACTGACCTATAAATTCAGGTGTATTGGCTATGTGATCCTAATTGAAGTTAATAGTGAATAACTCCCCTATTAAAGGACAATTGATATTAGTCTTATATATCTGAGGGGAATTAGTATTATTCACACCGTGATATATCAACTTAGTGGGGATTAGTCGGATCTGATATGATCCAATATCTTATGTATCATATGTGCATCATTCTCTACTAGAAAGGGTAAATAAAATAAATATAAGGTGAGCTAAATTAAAAGCTACTAATTAATTAAAATATTGATTTAAATATTACCTATAATGGTCTTTAGAACCGTTTAGGCTTTTATAAACCACTTTGCAAAATGGGTCTGTGCTTTTTGGAACAGCTGTCGCCTCTAGTTATTAAGACAAGAATTAGTGAGAGAAAGTGAATTTTTAAAATGTGCATTTAAAGTGTAAAAATTTAGAGTATTACTTAATAATTATTACCTATATAGGATCCCTATTCGGTTATCTTCAAACATGAGTCAGAACTCTGACAGAGTGGGGAATTGAAAACTTCTTTACTAAAAGAAAAAAATAATTATTATTATTCGTGAGAAAAATAATTGCTAAATGAAATTCTCACTAAAATGCAAATAATTAAAAGAACTTTCCTTACCAATATACAATCCAAAGACTATACCGGTATTCAAAATAAAATAGACCCCAAAAATTGGTTAGAAAAACATCTCTCTTCTCTAAAAAGGAAAAATAAGCATAGGTTTATCGATCTATTACACACTAGTGTACAGAAACCAATATACAATGTATATAACATACATACCACAGCGTAAATAACAGATGTATTTAAAAATCTTCTGATAGCTCTATAAGTGGATACCAGCTGGCCAAACGCTGCTAGGTGGGTACCCACTTTTAAAGATTTCATTGAAATCCTTACCTCCTTATATTCCCTTCCTTTCATAAAACTTATATCACTTTTAAAGATTTCATTGAAATCCTTACCTCCTTATATTCCCTTCCTTTCATAAAACTTATATTTCTCTTCACCCAGACAGTTTTTTATCCCCCGAAGAATTAGGACAAAACGCGTAGGGTTAATCGATCATTGTACACTATCTCTGCTTCAAGTGTCCTCCTAGAGCTCACACCGTTAGGTGAGGGGGCCATTCCTGGTTTAACATCACAGCAATTTGATATGTGTCCAATTGGTCAGAATATTTTATGTAATTAAATGATTACATTGTATGTAATTTTGTATTGAAATAATATTTTAACAAAAAGTTCTGTTATTAATCTGTTATTCTCTGTTGGGTGATTATTTCTGGTGAGTGGGTTTCTCTGTAGGCCCCAACTGGGAAGACTCTGAGAGGAATAGACCCCAAGAGAACCTACTATATGTGGATGAATTGATTATCACTCAAACATCATAGTTTGTTAGCGCACTCTGTTCTTTTTGTGTTTCTATTGCTAAGTCCCTATTAGCAGGGGGGGCTTTCAGTTGTGCTGCTCATTTGTAAGAGCAGGAAAGGTATTGAATTTTTTGGTATATATATATATATATATATATATAAAGAACTCTGACACCAATACAAGTTTATTCTCTGTGATAAATACTACAGATTTAAAGTTATATTGAGACTAGACAGCAGAAACAAGAAGCTGCAATAGCACTATTAACATATATCAGTATATTGCTGTAATAATATAAGCAGACATGATAGACTTGAATAATATAAATAAACTATAAAATAACAATTTTGCATGCTGGAAGAGGCAAGAAAAAACACATCTGTCAGGGAAACTACCATGTACGCTAATGGTACATTTGAGAGAATAGCACCAATGGACAGAAGTTCCTGTGCGAAAGTATTGTAGAAATGAAGGAAATGCGGAATCCTATTTTTGGCCTGTTCCCATCATGCCCACATCCTCAATCCCTTATCATCAGGCACCCCCCTCTGCCTTCAAGCATGCCCTTGTCTCCCCATTCATAAAAATGATACTAACATTCCTACCAACTACCGACCCATCTCTCTCCTCTTGCCTCCAAACTCCTTGAGCGTATTGTCTACAACTGCCTATCCACCTTTCTTTCCTGCCTTACCACCTTTCTTTCCTCCCACTCTGCTGAAACTTCTCTCACAAAAGTCAACATTGATCTCCTTGCTGCTAAATCCAAGGACAACTACTTTCTACTCATTCTCCTTAGCCTCGCTGCTGCTTTTGACACTGGACAACCCTCTCCTCCTGCAAATCCTTCACTCCCTTGGTTTGCCTGATACTGCTCTCTCCTGGCTGTCTTCCTACCTCTCTGACCATTCCTTCTCTGTCTCCTCTCATGACTCCACTGTCCACCAAGGTTCCCTGGGAGGGTGCGTGACGTCAGCTCCGGACCCGATCAGCCTGTTATCTTCGCACTGTAGAAGTAGGTCCTGGGTTGCGCACAGACTGCACACACTGGAAAAACCATTAGATGGTGAGTGAGTTGTGAACAGATTTGCAGCTGTCCGCTGACTGAGGGACTTTTCGCAAGGCGTACACATGTGATCACACACTTGCATGGGCTGAATTTACAATACCCCTTGGGCAGCGACTATCTGATCGCAGGATAACAAAATTAGCAGCACAGCGATCAGGTCTGAATTAGGTCCTCTGATGTAACCACATTCAGGATCTACTGTAATTTAATGTTGACTCCACTTCACATGTTTGTTTCTGTATGAGGATTATTTAAGTCATGCACTCCTTTACCAGAAGGGCAATTTCTTCTCCTATGGTGTGTTTGGTTATGTTTTGTTGCTGTCTCAACACAAATTATTCTCTTCCATCCCCCATTTGTGTAGGTATGTCCTCCTCTGTGCTGTCATCTGAAAAACACTAAAGGATCTTTGGGAGAAGATATGTGTTACTACTAGATTGTGTTTTTTTTTTATCAGTCCCTAACTAAATTGCAATGCAAGGTCTACTATACATATTGCAGTACTGGATATCTGCTCCTCTTCTTGGTGTTTCTTCTATCAGGGAGTGTTACATTTTTCTCCTTTATAACATCTATGTATAGTCTCTGTCAATGTGTGAAACATGGCTATTGTTAGTATAATAAGGCTCATTACACTCATGTGTGTACTGTACCTGTAATTTCTTATGTTAGCTCTCTATCCACACTACCATCCCCAGTGGCCTCGGCATCTTGGCTTTCAGTGAATCTTTGACTTTGCCTCTGTTCTTCGGCCATTTGTTGTTCTAAAAATACACCAGTAAGCATACAGTATATCTTTACATGTAATGGTGGTGTTGTGCTTAGTAATAGAAGGTGGAAATGTACTTCTGATTCATCTCCTAATGCTGACAAATTTAGACTTCTCCTTTCTTTTGAGGTCCGACAGTCTTTTTGGGATTAGGTCCTTCTGGTGTCTGTGTCCATATTTTGTTTATAGTACAGTGTCTCAATCAGACACAGCATGATTTTGCTTTTATGTAGATTCACTCTCTTGTAGTATTTTTGGACACAATCATAGCAGCAGAAACATAAACCATGGTTGAAACTTCGATAGATGGTACTGTCATTGGTATGGCTCTGGTTCCAGCATTTTCTCCAGAATCATCTGTGGCAGTATTCTTAGACCTGTCCTTTTGCTCTTCCATGATCACTGTAGCTGTGATGTTCTTGCTCCATACAAGTTGGTTGGCACCTTGCCCAGATGAGCCTTTAGCCTCTGCCATGATGAGGTGTAACTGCAGAGCTGTTTTGGCACCAGTCATCTGCGGTATGGTGTAAGCGGGCTTTCTCTCTTAAAACATCATCACTAATTAATGATTGTTTGTGGGGGAACATGACAGAGAGAGACCGACCAGTGTGGCATTTGTTTGTGCCAACACTCTGGTGTATCTTTGACCGACTGCCTCTGAGGATTCAGACTACTGCTTGTGCAACCATTCTGTTGTATCTCTGACTGACTGCCTCTAAGGATTCTGTCAACTGCTCATGTTGACAGTCTTGGGGACCTTCAGATGACTTTTCGGCAGGTACTTCAAACTTATACCATTTTTTTCATCAGCTGTTTATACTATGACACCCCAAATGAGCAGTATTTTCTGTCTTTTGGGGTGACCTATCAGTGTTGTGTGTTTGTGTTCTCTACATAGTGGTTTATTCTGTTTTTAATTGTGTTGTATTACTTGTTATAAACTGTCAGCACCTATTTTTCAGCACAATATATACAGACTGTAAATTTATCATCTTTTCTCCTTCCACCATCACCATTTTGTCATAAAAACAGGTGTGGTGATTGAGTGAACTTCAACTACAATGTGAGTGCACACTCAAGCATGGCTTGCAAATTGTTGCTATTTGGCTGGGTATGCATGTCTTCTTTGTCATGCTGTTTTGTGTATTTCTACAGCAGGTGTAAGTTTCATTGATTTTCTTTTCTTTCTTTTTTTTCAATCAAGTATTTTTAGAATTTACAACCATTGTTCCATTAACGTGGACTGTCATTTTTCATGAATTATTTGTGGCACCTTATATTTCAGTACACGACAACTAAAGTACAAAATAATATAGTAAATAAACATGTGGGTAGTTTGTGTTTAATGTGATGTAATACAAATGAAACACCAAAGTAGTTTAAAAGTGACCCTAAAACATTTTCCTCTTGTCAGTCATATATGTGTTTTTAATAAATGTTACTTGTAGAGTTGGGCATGAGTGTATGTAGTATCGATGGCCACCATTGATGGTGTTACAAAATGTATCCAATAATGGCAAATGTATTGAAGACTTACCCTACACCATCGATGGGTAACTATTATTGATGGCCTATGCCCGTCCCTACTGGATAGGCATCTTGAGTGACAGGTAATGTGTGCAGCTGCCCTGGCTTCAAAAAATGTTTCATCACAACAGAAAGCAAACAACAATGTCTGCAGAGAGAAATAAAGACTTTATCAGACAATTTATTGAAATATACCAACAACATCACTGTTTGTGGCTGAACAAGTCTGCAGTTTCTTTAAATAAGCAGAAAATGGCTGCTACATATGAAGCCCTCATGCATGTATGCATACCATACCACCACATTGCCAATGTGTAACTTGTAAATAACAAGATTGCAAACTTGCACATACAGTAGTTTCTGAAAAGGAACTGGAAAAAAAGTGCAGAAGTCCAAAAGGTCTGGAGACCCTATGCCTTTGGAACTATGACATGCTAGCTTTTACAGCAGACCAGCAATTGCCAAGCACAATAATCTTCAACCTAGATGAAACACAATACATATTGGAGAGCCCACTAAATTTTCAGAACGCATAGACATATCTGGAATGGTAAGTAGCTGCAAAAATGACACAACACACTCCACTTTAACATTAATATATTTTAATGCTCATGAATTGACATAAATATGAAGTTTCAAGTGTATAATGCAACAAATAGATGGTCAGCATAACACACTTTGGCAAAATGACCTTTAACTTTAATCAACTGCCCCCTCACCATAAAGAAAAACAAATATGTGTTTCTATTTTGTTTAGCTTCTTCAGAGAAATTTCAGGTCTCCACTGACTTGAAGTACTGCAGTACAGTATATTAATGTGTAACCTTCTCTTTTCACACCCCACAGTTTTCAGAGACGAGCCTCCAGTAACACAATCTACAGCAGGGAAGGAAACAACCATATCAATACCCAGGCATCTAACCATGGGGGTGATTCAGACCTGACCGCTGGGCTGCTAATTTTGCTGTCCTGCGTTTAGATAGTCGCTGCCCAAGGGGAGTGTAAATTCGCAGTGCAAGAGTGCGATCCTATGTGTACACCATGCTACAAATATCCCTCAGTCAGTGGACAGCTGCAAATCCATTCGCACCTCACTTACCATTGAATGATTTTACCACTGTGTGCAGTGTGTGCGCAACCCAGGACTTACTCCTACAGTGCGATGAGAACGGACTGATCGGGTCTGGAGCTGATGTCACACACCCTTCCTGAAAATGCTTGGGAACACCCGCATTTTTCCAGACACATCCTGTAAATGGTCAGTTACATCCCACAAATTTTCACTCCAGCATGTTGCTGTTCAGCGATGCGTGTGCACATTGCAGTGCATACACATGCGCAGTCTGTCGATAATCGTCCACTGTACGAAAACGCACACCTGCGATCAGGTCTGAATCGGGCCCCATGACCACTAAAGTGCGAAAACATGGCCGCACATCTGGGGGAAGCCATGCTGTGATTCATAATTAAAATATTGCAGAAACATCAGGTCAGTACAATGGAAAAATAGATTTTTATTAATAACCTTTTTATATTTATCCACCGCCCTCCATATTGTGGCCTTTTTTTAATAAATTCATTATTTTCAAATAAAAAGTTCACAGTATACTAATGCAATTTTGATACTTTAATAAAAAATGCATGAACAACAATGTTATTTCATTAAGTAACATGGAACACACAAAAAGAGCAAGTTTGACATGAAACCTGTGTATACTAGATACAGTAGATTGCAAAAACACGAGCAAAGATTATAGCGATCACTGACAAATGTACTGTATAGTAGGGAAAGAATGACATACCAGGACCTGTGGTCATATATATTTACAGTTGCAAGTAAATGAAATTCCAAAATGCAATATTTGCTTATTAATTGAATAAAGTAAATAATGTTTTCTTATATATATATATATATATATATATATATTATATATATACACATATATATATGTCTGTGTATATATATATATATATATATATATATATATATACACAGTATATATATATATATATATATATATATATATATATACTATCTCTCCTATATATTTGCCCAAGTCTGTGACTCTGTGCCCGTAACGCTGGGCGGAGTCACAGGCACAGATCTGGCCAGGAACAGTCCCCTCCCTCTCTCCGCCCAGTCCCCTCCCCATCTCCGCTCAGTCCCCTGTCTCCCTTCTCCCCGTACACTCTCTCTGGTGACACCGCAGCCGCTGACTGTGAGCGGAACTCACGCTACCCGCCTCACAGACTAGCGGCTGCTGCAGAGTTCAGGGGGACATGCTGAGCACTGGCAGCTGCTCTCGCTCCCTCTCCCACCCGCGGCATCCACCCGTCACTTACCCGCGGTCGCGGGTGAAAATGGGGCGTGGCTTCGCGGAAGGGGGCGTGGCTTCTCATCCCGACCCCCGTTTTCGGCACAACTCGCCCCCCCTCCCACCCGCGGCAACCACCCGCATCTGCCTCCCACCCGCGGCATCCACCCGACACTTACCCGCGGTCGCGGGTGAAAAGGGGGCGTGGCTTCGCAGAAAGGGGCGTGGCTTTGCGTCCCGACCCCCCGTTTTCGGCACATCGTGGGTCGGGGCATACGGCCTTCACCCGGACACTGCTGAATCTGCAGTGCTGGCTTCTGCACTGTGACAGGAGCCGGCACTTTGGTGTCACCCCTCAGAGGGTAACACCCGGGTGCGGCACGCACCCACGTTGTGGCGCCACTGCTCCCGCCCCCACCCGTAGCACAAACACCCGCCGCATCCACCCACCACCCGCGGCACTCCCGTCCCCTCCCCCAGGGCCGTTTCTAGACAATTTGGCTCCCAGTGCGAGATTTCAAAATGCGCCCCCCCCCCCATTGCTATAAAAAAAAAATTGCGTGCCCCCCCCATATAGCCAGAAAAAAAGCATGCGCGCGCGCTCCCGACAAGGCTGTGTGGCCTGATTGAAATGGGCGTGGTCTCATTACAGCGGGCGTGGCCTCATCTGATATTACACCCACCACAGGGGGAAAAAATAAAAATAAAAAAGTCCCCTTTTTACACATTACACCAGGCAAGTGTCCCCATTTTACAAAGCGCGGCAGGCAGGTGTCCCCATTTTACAAAGTGCGGCAGGCAGGTGTCCCCATTTTACAAAGTGCGGCAGGCAGGTGTCCCCATTTTACAAAGTGCGGCAGGCAGGTGTCCCCATTTTACACAGTGCGGCAGGCAGGTGTCCCCATTTTACACAGTGCGGCAGGCAGGTGTCCCCATTTTACACAGTGCGGCAGGTATCCCCATTTTACACAGTGCGGCAGGTGCCCCCATTTCACACAGTGCGGCAGGTGCCCCCATTTTACACAGTGCGGCAGGTGCCCCCATTTTACACAGTGCGGCAGGTGCCCCCATTTTACACAGTGCGGAAGGTGCCCCCATTTTACACAGTGCGGCAGGTATCCCCATTTTACACAGTGCGGCAGGTATCCCCATTTTACACAGTGCGGCAGGTATCCCCATTTTACACAGTGCGGCAGGTGCCCCCATTTTACACAGTGCGGCAGGTACCCCCATTTTACACAGTGCGGCAGGTGCCCCCATTTTACACAGTGCGGCAGGTGCCCCCATTTTACACAGTGCGGAAGGTGCCCCCATTTTACACAGTGCGGCAGGTGTCCCCATTTTACACAGTGCGGCAGGTATCCCCATTTACACAGTGCGGCAGGTGCCCCCATTTTACACAGTGCGGAAGGTATCCCCATTTTACACAGTGCGGCAGGTATCCCCATTTTACACAGTGCGGCAGGTATCCCCATTTTACACAGTGCAGCAGGTGTCAAGTGGGGGGAGGGAGGGGGAGAGAGAGAGAGAGAATGAATACTTACAACTTGCCGCTCTTCGGGTCCCGCGCGCCGGCCGCCTCCTCTGTCGATGGTTATTTCCAGTCCTCCTCTCCTCCCTCTCTCTCCCCCCGAGCGCTCCTGCTCGGGGGGCGGGGCTTCGCGAAATGACGCGTTTGCGTCGTGACGTCACGACGCAAACGCGTCATTCCGCGAAGCCCCGCCCCCCGAGCAGGAGCGCTCGGGGGGAGAGAGAGGGAGGAGAGCAGTGGTCACAAAGTGCCGCGGCGGGCGTCCCGTGCGGTTGCACGGCTCGCCCGCCGCTAGAAACGGCACTGCGCCTCACAATCAGACTGCTGGCTTGCTGTGTTTTTTTTTTCAGGGAGAATTTGTGTCTTTCCAGGGGTAGGTGTGGGGGGGGGAGGTAGGTAAATGGAGGCTATAAATAGGAGCCTGCAATTTATCCCCCCTCCACCCAAAAAAAAGGGTGGAGAAATACATTGCAGGCTCCTATCTATAGCCTTCATTTACCTACACCCCCCCCCCCCCCCCCCCATCCTCCCTGGAAAAAGACACACTGCTGGCTTGCTGGGTTTTTTCTTAGGATGGATTTGTGACTGTGAGGCGCCCCCCAGAGCAACATGGAATCCCATAATTTTTTTTTATTTCCTCTCTCTCCTCTCTCCTCCTCCTCCTCCTCTCCCCCCCCCCCCCCACACACACAAAGACACAAACCCAGCAGTCTGACTGTGACTGGGTGAGACTGACTCACTGACCGCGCTTATTCTGCAGCCAACAGTCTCTCACAGTGAGAGACTGCTGGCTGCAGAATAAGCGTGGTCAGTGAGTCTGTCAGTGCTACGCTACCTTTGAAATGCGGCCTACAGCTAATCCTCCGCAGCCGCTCCACCATCAGCACACAGCCACTGCCAGCCAAATTACCGTCCTCAGCTCAGCTTGCCCCTGGCGCCTGACGGACTTACAATGGCGCCCACCCGCTCTTCCGCGGCGACTACCTAAACCGCCGGCGTTTCGCGTCATGACGTCACGGCATCATGACGTCGGGACGCAATCGCGTCACAATGCATAGCTCCGCCCAGCGAGCGGAGTAAAACGGAGGGGAGGGGGGTATCAAAATACTGAATGCAGCTGCTGGCAGCATGAGCCGCAGTGGGCGCCCCGTGCAAATGCACGGCTCGCACGCCTGTAGAAACGGCCCTGCCCTCCCCCACCCAGAGCACAAACACCCGCGCCACCCACCCGCGGAACTCCCGCCCCCTCCCCCACCGGTAGCACCAACACCCGAGGCAAACCAACCGCATTCGCCCCCCACCTGCGGCACTCCCACCCGCAGCACCAACACCCGCGCCACCCACCGCATCTACCCTCCACCCGTGGCACTCCACCCCCTCCCCCACCCGCAGCACCAACACCCGCACCACCCGTGGCAATCTGCCCCCTCCCCCACCCACAGCACCAACACCCGCTGGCCCCCCCTGCGGCACCCAACGCATCCCCCACATCCGCTCCCACCCGCGGCACTCACGCCCCCACCCGTAGCTCCCACACTTGCAGCACCCCCCGCCCCTCCCCCATACCCACCTCTCCTCCCTGCTGCACCCTTCACCCAACCCGCACCACCACCGCAACTGCCCCATCCTGCACCCACCCCTCCTGCACCCACCCCTCCCCCACCCGCACCACCTCCCCAACCCTCGGAACCCCAGCAGCTGCCTCCCACCACCCAACTGCACCACCACTGCTCCAGCCCCTGCCCCCCCTCCGCACCTGTCCCCCACCCACAGCACCTCCCCCACCCCCATCATCTACAGAAACCTCCCCCACCCCCAGCACTTCTACAAACCATCACCCAACCTCCCCCTCTGCAACCCCAACTCCCCCTACATCGCCCCTCCCCCACACACAGCACCTCCAGACCCCCTCCTTCATCCACAGCCTCCTGCACCTGCCCCTCCACCACCAGCATCTACAGACCCCATCCACACCCCCTCCCGCCCCCCCCCCCCAACCCACCCGCAGCATCCTCACACCCGCCCCTTCCCCACCGCTGCACCCCCTCCCCTGCCCCTCCCCTACCCGCCGCAGCTGCACCAACCGCCCTACCCCAACTGCGGTATCCCTGCACCGGCACCCTCCCCCACCCACTGCAGCAGCACACCTGGCCCACTACAACCGCCGTAACCCCACACCCACCACTCACTCATACACTGCGCCCACGGACCCCCTCCCCCATCCATGCCATCCCCGCACCCGCCCCTCCCCTAGCTACCGCACATCCACATCACCTACCCCATCCAGATCACGTACCCCACCCGCAACACCCCCGCCACTCCCACAACCACAGCACCTACTCGCCCGCATTATCTACAGGCACCCTCCACATCTGCGGACCTCCCACACCTGCCCCTCCCCTACCCGCAACACCTCTGGACCACCACCCGAACCACCTCCGGACTCCCTCCCCCATCCACAGCTCCCCCGCATCCACCCCTCCCCCATCCACAACATCTACATCCCCCATCCGTGCCATCCCACACCTCCCCCACCCACAGCACTTCTGAAACCCATCACCTAAGCTCACCCCCCCTGCACCTCCAAACGCACACCCCTACATCGCCCCTCCCACACACACATCACCTCCATACCCCCTCCTTCATCCACAGTCCCCCTCCCCCACCCCTCCCCCACCAACAGCAACTACACTCCCCATCCGCGCCCCCTCTACACCTCCCCCATCCACAGGACCTCTGCACCCTTTACGCCATCCATGCCCCTGCACCCACCCCTCCGCCACCCACAACACCTCTGGACCCCCTCCCACACCCAACCCTCCACCACATGTAGCACCTCGAATCACCATCCACAGCCGCTACAAGTGATTCCCACGGATAGGAACCTTACTGAACCCACCCCCTTTCCAAACCCCCCAAACTTTTGTGAGTATAGTTGCTACCAATGGACATTGGATTAATTAGAAACACTAATACTGTGGCCATTATGTGTATAAGCAACACTGCTACCTGTGCCCATTGTGTATAAGTGGCGCTGCTACCTGTGCACACTGTGTGTATAAGCGGCTCTGCTACCTGTGGTCACTGTGTGTATAAGCGGCTTTGCTACCTGTGGGTATTGTGTGTATACGCCGCTCTGCTACCTGTGGGTATTGTGTGTACACGTGGCTCTGCTACCTGTGCCCATTGTGTGTATAAGCACCTCTGCTACCTGTGGGCACTGTGTATAAGCGCCTCTGCTACCTGGGAGTATTGTGTGTATAAGCGGCTCAGCTAGCTGTGGGCACTGTGTGTATAAGCGTCTCTGCCCCCTGTGGGTATTGTGTGTATAAGCGGTTCTGCTACCTGTGGGTAATGTGTGTACATGTGGCTCTGCTACCTGTGCCCATTGTGTGTATAAGCCCCTCTGCTACCTGTGGTCACTGTGTGTATAAGCGCCTCTGCCCCTGTGGGTATTGTGTGTATAAGCGGTTCTGCTACCTGTAGGTAATGTGTGTATAAGTGGCTCTGCTACCTGTGGGTATTGTGTGTATAAGCGGTTCTGCTACCTGTGGGTATTGTGTGTATAAGCGGCTCTGCTACCTGTGGGCATTGTGTGTATAAGCGGCTCTGCTACCTGTGGCCACTGTGTGTATAAGCGCCTCTGCTGTGGGTATTGTGTGTATAAGCGGCTCTGCTACCTGTGGCCATTGTGTGTATAAGCGGCTCTGCTACCTGTGGGTATTGTGTGTATAAGCGCCTCTGCCCCCTGTGGGTATTGTGTGTATAAGCGGCTCTGCTACCTGTGGGCACTGTGTGTATAAGCGCCTCTGCCCCCTGTGGGTATTGTGTGTATAAGCGGTTCTGCTACCTGTGGGTATTGTGTGTATAAGCGGTTCTGCTACCTGTGGGTATTGTGTGTATAAGCGGCTCTGCTATCTGTGGGCACTGTGTGTATAAGCGCCTCTGCCCCCTGTGGGTATTGTGTGTATAAGCGGTTCTGCTACCTGTGGGTATTGTGTGTATAAGCGGTTCTGCTACCTGTGAGTATTGTGTGTATAAGCGGCTCTGCTATCTGTGGGCACTGTGTGTATAAGCGCCTCTGCCCCCTGTGGGTATTGTGTGTATAAGCAGCTCTGCTACCTGTGGCCACTGTGTGTATAAGCGGCTCTGCTACCTGTGGCCATTGTGTGTATAAGCGGTTCTGCTACCTGTGGGTATTGAGTGTATAAGCGGCTCTGCTACCTGTGGCCATTGTGTGTATAAGCGGCTCTGCTACCTGTGGCCACAGCACCTTCGTATCTTATCTACAGTGCATTGCTGTTACTCATCTGGTACTTCATAATGCAGACACTAGCAATATATACTACACTCTACACTATGTTATTCATTGTGCCCTGCGGCCACTCTGCACGCCCTCACAAAGGCCTACGCCCCCTTGACAATCGCACGCCCTCCTCCCTTACAATATTTACCCACTGCCATTAAAAAAAAACCAGGTAATACTCCATATAATAACAATTATAGCACAGCTGAAGCCCGTGCAGGGGATAATGAATCGTAGCCCCTTGCAACGGTATTTTCTGTCTAACACCTTCCCTCTCTTTATCCTCTCCATACCACCCTGCCTCTCCCTATCCTTTACCGATCGCACAGCGTTTCTGTACATTCCCTTTCTCTCCCCCTACGCCTCTCTATCTTATCTCAACCGGAACCTATTTCTGTATGTCCTCTATACTGCCCTGCGTTTCTGATTCTGTTATCTACCGCCCTGCGTATGTTCAAAGGCGTGCAGAGGTTAACGGGGCGTAGCCCCTAACGACGGTGTGAAGAGCGCCCGTAGGGCGCGATGAATCACCTAGTATATATATATAATCCAAAAACGTGTAGGTGGCACTCATGGGTCTATTACAGTAAATAAAAACACACTGCTCACCACCGCAGGTCTATCGACGTTTCAGATTTTACTACTTCAGCAGGATGCAAAAAAATATTGACACAATCTTACCTTAAATAGCTACCAAGTAGTGAGAGAAGTGCAGCTCACTGCGGTCAGACTCCAGGCTAGGGACTTTGATCACGGTGTGCTGCACTCTCACTACTTGGTAGCTATTTAAGGTAAGACTTTGTCAAAAAATGTTTGCATCCTGGTGAAAGAGTAAAATCTGAAATGTCGATAGACCTGTGGTGGTGAACAGTGTGTTTTTCTTCACTGTGTTAGACCTGTGAGTGCCGCCTACATGTTTTTGGATTAAGTCAAAAAAATTTAAGGAGGGCACCGAGGCACTTAAATTATCTGCTATTTGGAGTTCTGGTTCAAACGTTCTATGTATATATATATATATATATATATATATATATACTAGTTATAATATCTCTTTAATCTTGGACACCTACTGTATAATTTACACAGGTTCTGTGGATAATTAAAACCAGGTGAAGTACAGGCTTGAATTGGCCTGTCACAGAACCTGTGTGAATCGTAGGTGTCCTGGATTAAAGGGATTTTTTGGTAAATCTATGAATATATACTGTATGGAACATTTTTATAGCTATATCTAGCTGAGTAAAGCTAGATATAGTCACAGCACTAACTTCAGAAAATAATCAATGGAATTTGTCATTATATTATACACGAATCATAAAAAGAAAATCTATTTAATCAACAAAAACAAAAATAATTAAATTAATTTATTATCATAATAAAGGTGTTTCATCAAAATTGTACATAGAATGTCATGTGTATTTAGTTCTTATATTCAAATGTATCACTGGAGGATTAATCCAATAATTACAAAACAATAAATATAAACAGTTTCCAATATGAGGTGAGTATAGCACCATCTTCTCTACATAACTAGATCGATGCTAGATGCCACTATGTGATTCTAACTATTAAATCTTTTATAATAAAATATTATAATAAATGACATGTTTAAATAATGTGTGGACATTTAATTAATATACTTGTACAGATATATATATGATTTTGTTTTACATTTTGTAATGTACCAATTTGTCTTATGGCTTATGGAATTAAACAGTTTTTCACTGTTATTCTTGTCTTTACATATTGGGGTAAAGTTAAATTTTGTATTTTTTTTTTACATTTGATTTATATTGATTGAAATCAAATCAAATCGACATTATTTTCACTCATCAAATCCAACATTTCATAAGATTCAATTTTGAAATCAATTTAAAAATCAATTTCGATGTTCACTTTTTACTAGTGATTTTGTGTTCAGTTTAGAATATCCATTTTAAAATCACCTATAAAATCAACTATAAAATCGAATTCGTATTGGTCCAAATATATCACATGCAAGAGGCTGCTGTGGCTCCTCTAATTCTGGTGCATCTGCCTGTTATGCGCATGTGTAGAATAGGTCCGGTGCCATTGCACACAGTGACCAATAAGCCCCAGCCTATCACCATTTTGGGGGTGCAGAATCCAAAGATGCAGGAGTGATGTGCACTACACCCATCTCTGAATGAAGCCCATAATTCCTATGGCCACAGCAAACTACGTTTGCGACCCATTTTATTAGAGATGTGCACAAAACTTTAATTGTTTCTTGATTTGTTTTAAAATTCACAAAAACATCTAAAATTATGTAATCTGGACCTGTCATACAGAGTCTTTACAGTATTATTAATATCTGGTATAATTCATTGACAGAAGCTATGGTGATTGCAGCTTCAATTGTGCACATTGAGGATGCATGAAATTATTTAGAAAACAGCAGCCTTGAAAAGCTCAGTGGAGACATCACAAAGGCACAGCAACCGTGTACTTATTTCCAGAGCACATGCACATCCTTCGATAATCGGCAACTCAATTAAATCAATGGCCACGTAGCGTGGCATCCTAAACAGAGACGCCAGAGGCACGCTGCTTAAGTATGAATTTGCAAGGGCATCCAGGATCACGCCCCAAAAATGAGCAGGACACACCTCAGTT
This sequence comes from Pseudophryne corroboree, assembly GCF_028390025.1. NCBI lineage: Eukaryota > Metazoa > Chordata > Amphibia > Anura > Myobatrachidae > Pseudophryne > Pseudophryne corroboree. The sequence goes on from NC_086444.1 coordinate 640,581,726, forward strand.
TTGCCACCACTCCCCCATCAATGCCCACTAAATGTCAATGGATTTTACTAAACCTGTAAGAAATAATCCCACAGGAAAAAAGGAAGCGCTTGCTCAATTAATATATTTATTAGGTTTGAAACCAACTAAAATAGCACCTGAGCACATCATATAAAACATAATAAAAATACTTTTTCTGTGTATATGCTGAACCGAATATATGTGTTATACATATACTGTATCTAAAGTAGCATGATATTTTAATAAAAAGATTGAATTTGGCTGTTTGAATCCTTATATTGTGGCCACAATTATTGCCACTCTTTACTATAGAATTTGGAAGTGGCTTATAAATTCCTCTAATAAGATAGAAAGTTCACAAAGTGTACTCCTTAACCACTTAACTGATGATTTTTTTTTTTTTAATGATTGAATTAGGTTAAGAATATTTAAATAAAGATAGTCCAAAATGATTTTCTTAAAAAAAACCCCAAAACATTTAAAAAAAATGAATTGGTGCAAACATCAATGGTCGAAAACATCACAACCATTGATGATCGGAACATTGCAACCATCACGACTTCCGTTTTAGTCCTCAGTTTCTCTCAGCAGCCCCAAAAGCACTGCAGGAAGGTGTGGGGCTGTGTTTTTTTTTTTACATTTCCCCAGTGTCTGCTAATGTCTGCATCCGTTGGGTGAGGGGTGCTACTGGGATGACCAAACAGCAGTGAATGGCAAAACGGCAGGCACTGGGGGGGGGGGGGGGGGCAGGAAGCACAGTGAGCTTTCTGACTGGTCGCATCAGATGTAACCATGTCAGGGAAACCCAGCTTGGTGTGTTCGCATCTGATGTGACCATGCCAGGCAAGTGGTTAATTGAGGCAGCTGTTGAGATCATACAACTCTTTCTATACTCATAGGCCAGTATTTTCCAGGGAATTGCAGTCCCGCACAATTGCTGCTGCTTGGATTATTTGGTTGCAGCCTATTTATGCAGTCCCATGCAACCATCTAGATCAGAGGTTAGCATGTATTGTATCATCCACGCTAACACTTGTATATGCATCTGAGGAAACTACTGATATCGTTGGTTTACAGGTAGAGAAACACATTATTTCACTATCCCTTACCAGCGGGAGGAATACATCAAAACCATACAATGGGGTATATTTACTAATGTTCGATTTTGGGGTTTTATCTTTTTTGAAAAAACATAATAAGCACTTAGGCTACTTCCAGGAAGTAATAATATTCTGTTTTATAATTGTAGTTAATTAATTAATTCATTATTATTGTATTGTAATGATATTAACTTGTTATAACATGAGTAACAGAATGCATTATCTTGTTTCCCTACACGCAGACGCATTATTTGAGTTCCTTAATAATACGTGTATAGAATGATACATTTGAACACACATTATTAAGGATACTTACAATAGCTTTAAAAATATCTATAATTTCATACACATCGTTGTTTCATAATATGTTGAGATATTGTCTGTATGGGGCTGGTTCTGAGTTGAGAGCAAAGCAAAAAAAAAGTCACTTTGTATCTGAAGAAGCTATGTTGCAATATAAGGGATGAAAATATATTGATTATTTTTGCATGCATGGTAAATACTGGCTGCTTTTGCATGTAGACCTCAAATACAGGACAGATTTATTTTTACATGCAATTAAGATTTGAATTTGGATAGACCTTTTTAAAATCAGAGGGGTGAATTCAGTTGGGTGCAAAAAATGTTGAAAGTTGACAAAACTGGTAGCAGGGTTTTCAGCTCTGAGAACACCAAGGCATGAATAAAAAAAAATAAAAAAGATACCTGCCCAATGGTTTCCCTTCCATCTTCCCACTGGGGAGGGGGCTGCTGGGTGGCTCCAGGTCAGCTAAGAGATGTAGCTCTCCATGCTGCTGCCTCCAGAGGAGGAATACACTAAACAGGGGGGTCACATACACTGGGAGTCACCAACACATACTATTACATGCTCACAGACAGACACCTCACATACTCACCCTGCTGCAGAAGACCCAGATCCTGACACTGGAGAAGACAGCACTTTGGAAGGTGAGTAATTACAGACTAATTAGGCTCATTGGAAAATTCTAATTGCTAAATTCATCCTCAGAGGAGGTGCTGCCAGGGTCCCCAGAGCAAGTTCTGCTGCTTTTTCTAAAATTACTGATTTTTTTACGAAAAATCAGATTTGCTCTTAAGGTTCGAGAAAAAAGATGCAGAGATTTCTATAATAACCACATCCCAATTTATGTCCTCTAATTGAATAGCAAAACACAGCAGATTCAGATTTTTTTACATTTTGCACTGACAATTGAATTCCCTCTTAAATCTCTCTGCACATTTACTATCACAGCTATTCACAGCAGTATGAAATTACAGATTGCCCTGATGTACTATTAATCACTTCCAGGGACAGGCGCTCTGGGATGCAATTAATATATCAGCTGTCGGGATCACAGCATTCAGGAGACCGACACCTTATTCCCGACAGATGGTGAAATGCCGCTGGCCAGAATCCCAACAAATGTGGGGTATTCCCACTCGTTCGTGGGTCCACACTCCAACTGAGTGGGAATATAACCTGTGGCAAGCAAATGTAAGCCACTGGGCCCATATCGTACCGAGCGCAGCGAGCCTGCAAGGGGACTCGCTGCCGAGATTCTGATGGATGGGATGCTGCTGTTAGTATAGTGACTGCCAGTATCCCATCTGCCGGTAAATCCCATGTATTCCGGTGCTCCAACAGGAGTCCATCCCTGTGATGTGTAAAAAGTTAAATGATTGCAAAAGCAATCATTTCACTTCCCCCTTGGGAACCGTTCCATGCAGGTGCAGTCTGCTGACCACATGTGCAGTAATTTTTGAAAAATTTAGTTAATTGGCTACAGCAGCTAATGTCATCTTCAGATGGCATTAGCTGCCAGGGCAAAACTTGGTAAATCTACGGAGGCTGTGGCTGCTGTAGGAAATGGAAGGCTGCAGCAGATATGGAGATATTGGCCGCAGTCTCTCCTTCATACACTCGGGGAATCGTGAATATTTATGGGATATGTGGCAAATATTTTTTGAAAAAATATGCCACTGAGGGGCAGAGAGTGATAAAGTTGAAAGAAATAATTTGTGTTTGATAAAATGAGTTAAGAGCAGATGGTTGGCAGATTATTGAATCTACCCCCTTTCTTTTGTGTTATCATTAACAGGATCTTTTACAGACAATCCAATATAACCAATTTCTATGTCTATCAAACCTGTGAAACTCTACAACGTGATATTCACTCCAACTATATCCGTGAGTTGGCAATAGACCGGATAGGTCTTGACTGTAACACTTGTACATTGGGTCCAAAGGATTCAGAATAAACTGGTACAAACCTTAGATATCTGTACAAATCTGATGGACCATAGACGTAAAAAGTTTTAAACTATATGTGTTGCTTTGTTGTTTGTTTGTCTTATTGGATACACCTTAATCATCTTTTTTAAGTGATACCTAATAAAGCTTATTGATTTTAATCTCACTCATGACCTAACTACTTCTAACTAGTTTCAAGAGTGCGCGCACACAAGAGTCTTCGTTTTCTCTTTGACCATATGTGTTTGAAAAATGCAGTTAAGAGCTGGTTGGCTGGTCATTTATCACTCCTAATACATCTCAGATGTATCTCTTATTAAGGCTTCATACATTTGAGCCATTGTTCCAGCGTTCCTCACTGCCACTATTGAACTCTTACACAATTATGTACAATCTCTCTGGAACATTAATTTCCATAACACCAATTTACACCAGCAATTTAAACAAAACTTGTTATTTAGAAAAGTAAATAGCGCTCCATGTATATTAATTACCAATTCATTAATGGATTAATCTTTTTGTTACTTGGGGCATGAATGACAAACTACAGTACAGTAACTTATCAAAGGTCATAAGTAGTGGCTTCATGTTGACTTCTATACTGTATATATCAAATTCGGTCCCCCTTTTAAAGAAACACATTTTCTTAGTCAAAGTGGTCACAAAAGAAACAGGAAACACTTAAATAAAAGTTTCTGCAATAATAATAATAATAATAATAATATTACTACTTAATAAGACTTCGAGCAGAAAAATGACAAGACAATAACAAGAATGTTGTTATTATAATGGATTGTGAGCCAGAATATGACTGTTGCTAGCTATTGAAGGCTGCCATCATCACAGCTTTTCCTTTGCAAGCCATAGAGGTGAATAGAAATATCTGCATTGGTACTGTACTGTAATTTTTGCCAACGTTTGCATTCATGCACATTACAGAGAATTGAGTTGTCATCAGGTGATCTAATATTTCATAGCTGGGTTCAGGAGTCTTTAAGAACCCAAGTTCCATTTTTCTAGTAAAAGCAAGAGTTGTTATCTGGCATGTGATAAATATATAGACATGCTTTCCATATATTACAGTAGCATTTTAAGGGCACTTTTTGTCCTAAAAACCATGTGAATCATGTTGTTGGTGCTGAAAGTGGAGTGTGCTGCTGCACAGACTGCGTGTTGCTACTCCTCCAGGGAAACTTCATTCCCTGTATCAAGATAACTACTGATGCTATTACTGAGCATGTACGGAGCCATCTTGAGATTGTGTGAGAGTCTGACAGCGAGAGACAGTAGAGATGCTGAACTGTATGACACCCCCCTCCGCTCAAGCTCGGCTCCATCTACCAGTGTGTATAAGAGTTGTACCTGCTTTATCTTCAATAAAACCAGATAACACTAGAATGGCCAATACTAACGACCCCCTCAGATGCCCAAATGGAGTCAAATAAACTCCCATAATACTTGGCTAAAATAATTATATTTTTGTATTGGTTTATTTGAAATGATAACACAAAACGTTGTTAAACATATTTATTAATAAACACAGGCCCTCATTCCGAGTTGTTCGCTCGCTAGCTGCTTTTAGCAGCAGCACACATGCTAAGCCGCCGCCCTCTGGGAGTGTATCTTAGCTTAGCAGAAGTGCGAACGAAAGGATCGCAGCGCTGCTACAAAAAAAGATTGTGCAGTTTCAGAGTAGCTGCAGACCTACTCCTAGCTTGTGATCACTTCAGACTGTTTAGTTCCTGTTTTGATGTCACAAACACGCCCTGCATTCGGCCAGCCACTCCCCCGTTTCTCCAGCCACTCCTGCGTTTTTATCCGGCACGCCTGCGTTTTTTCACACACACCCCGAAAATGGTCAGTTACCACCCAGAAACACCCACTTCCTGTCAATCACTCAACGATCAGCAGTGCGATTGCAAAGCGTCGCTAGACCTTGTGTAAAACTACATCGGATTTTGTGTAAGTACGTCGCGCGTGCGCAGTGTGCACCATACGCATGCTCAGAAGTGCCGATTTTTAGCCTGATCGCTGCGCTGCGAACAACGGCAGCTAGCGATCAACTCGGAATGACCCCCCATATTGCAATAATATTATGAAACATATTTTTTTTTAAAAATGCAATACTATATTATTATGTATTATATTTCTGTACAATTCTTGCAATATCATTCAATTTTACTTTAAGTGCCACATACAGACTTTTTGCAGGTAATACATGTTCCCACTGTTCTTCTTTTTTTTTTGGGGGGGGGGGGAGGAGGGGGTTTGCACTGTACCTTGACTTGGCAGTATATCTGTGTATATTCCTGACCAGATTCTTGATTATAATCTGGAGAAGGAGGCACATTTCTAGACCTCATATTTGGTCCTGCAAGTTCTTCAGCTAACCGTTGCAGGAACACTCTACAGGTTCATTCTCTCTGACGTTACATCCTTGTATATGATCCGGGCATTTATACCAGCTAAATTAAGAGTGTTTTGAAATAAGTGAATAAGTCATCGTCTAATGCATGACCGAACCATATATTTCCATGTCATTTGATCAATAATGTCAACTCCGTACATAGTCTCATTATATAATTTATCACTTTCAGGTGTTTTCTTTGCAGTATCACTGATTGTCACATCTGAATGAAGGGTACTCAGAATAACATCATCTTTCGTTGCTTTGCCATGATAGACGGTGAGAGTCATGTCATCATTTTTATATACTTTTGTCGAGTATAAGGTTTCTTTCATAGATTTTTATTTGCGCAGGCACATCTCGTCTTACTTTGTTCATAGTCCCTAAATGACTGGTCCCATTCTTTTTTAGTTTTGCAAGTGTGACAGATGTGAAATAATTATCAGTAGCTCAAGGGGTAATTCAGACCTGATCGCTAGGGTGCATTTTTTGCAGCCCTGCAATCAGATAGTCACCGCCTACAGGGGGAGGGGGATAGGTCTGTGCAGGTGTGCATATGCATTTGTAGCAGAGCTGCACAAGCATCAGTTTGTGCAGTCTCTGCTCAGCCCAGGACTTACTCTTTCTTTGCGATGTAATCCTGCTGATTGGGGCCGGAGCTGACGTCAGACACCCTCCCTGAAAATGGCTGGTCCCGCCTACGTTTTTCTGGACACTCCTGTAAAACAGTCAGTTGCCACCCACAAATGGTCTCTTCCCAGGGGTCATTCAGACCCGATCACACGCTAGCTTTTTTTGCAGCATCTGAACTGCGCATGTGTATGCTCCGCAATGCGCAGGCACGTCGGCCACTACTGACAGGGGTCGCTGGACAGCAACGGCTTTAACGAAGAATGTTATCGCACCGGCAATCTCAAGAAGATTGACAGGAAGAGGCCATTTGTGGGTGTCAACTGACCGTTTCTAGGGAGTGTCCGGAAAAACGCAGGCGTGCCCAGCTGTTTAGAGGGAGGATTCCTAACGTCAGCTCCTGGCCGGATCATTGCAGCAGCTGAGTAAGTCCCGAGCTGTGCAGAGACTGCACAAACTTTTGTTTGTGCAGCTCTCTGCACAAGCGATCGCACCCATGCACAGCAATTACCCCCTCCCCCTTTAGGCAGCAACTACCTGATCGCAGAACTGCAAAAAACTGCCTGCGTGCGATCAGGTCTGAATCAGGTCTGCTTTACATATGGTAAAAACATGGGGGGTCATTCCGAGTTGTTCGCTCGTTATTTTTTTGTCGCAATGGAGCAAATAGTCGCTAATGCGCATGCGCAATGTCCGCAGTGCGACTGCGCCAAGTAAATTTGCTATGCAGTTAGGAATTTTACTCACGGCATTACAAGGTTTTTTCTTCGTTCTGGTGATCGTAATGTGATTGACAGGAAGTGGGTGTTTCTGGGCGGAAACTGGCCATTTTATGGGAGTGTGCGAAAAAACTTTACCGTTTCTGGGAAAAACGCGGGAGTGGCTGGAGAAACGGAGGAGTGTCTGGGCGAACGCTGGGTGTGTTTGTGACGTCAAACCAGGAACGACAAGCACTGAACTGATCGCACTGGCAGAGTAAGTCTCGAGCTACTCAGAAACTGCTAAGAAGTGTCTGTTCGCAATTCTGCTAATCTTTCGTTCGCAATTTTGATAAGCTAAGAATCACTCCCAGTAGGCGGCGGCTTAGCGTGTGCAAAGCTGCTAAAAGCAGCTTGCGAGCGAACAACTCGGAATGACCCCCCATGGTACATAGTACAAAGGCATTAGAATTACATCAAATTGAAAAACATTCAGATAAAATTAAGAACAATTAAACCTAGAGAGCACAATAAGCATACAGCAGTTTTGGTACAGACATTCTAAGTAATAACTTATAGGGATTATATATTCTACCCATGAAAGGTACCAGATGAAGCACTATCTAGAATTATCCTGGATGGAATAGGTCATAACCAGAAGATGATGTAAAATGGGTGGTTGAAGCGTCCTTCCTATAGGGGTAGTGGTGGTCATTCCGAGTTGTTCGCTCGCTAGCAGTTTTTAGCAGCCGTGCAAACGCTGGGAGTGTATTTTAGCTTTGCAGAAGTGCGAACGCGGCGGCAAACTTTTTTCGTGCAGTTTTAGAGTAGCTCAATACCTACTCAGCGCTTGCGATCACATCAGACTGTTTAGTTCCTGTTATGACGTCACGAACATGCCCTGCGTTCACCCAGCCACACCTGCGTTATTCCTGGCATGCCTGCGTTTTTCCGTACACTCCCTGAAAACGGTCAGTTGACACCCAGAAATGCCCTCTTACTGTCAATCACTCTGTGGCTAGCAGTGCGACTGAAAAGCTTTGCTAGACCTTGTGTGAAACTACATCATTCGTTGCTATTGTACGACGCGCGTGCGCATTGCGCCGCATACGCATGAGCAGAAGTGCTGATTTTTTGCCTCATCGCTTCACAGCGAACGAATGCAGCTAGCGATCAACTCGGAATGACACCCAGTGTCCCATCATAACTGTCATATCTATGTCATTTTTCATTCTACCCACGAGAATACCAGATGAGGTAGCCATGTTGGGCTCACTATGAATGTTATGTGTCTGTATAAGCTTATCTCCAACAACATATGGGAAAACTGATGTGTATAATAGTATGCAATACCTTGTATGAGTAGATCCATATGTTGTACATACCACCCACGGAACTCTAATCCGAGGCAGCATCTGGGGCGCACTGTGTAGGTTGCTGCTGGCAGGGTGTAAAACTAGTGGAGGTACAGCATGGAGTGGTGAAGCAAGTTCAGTACAAGTAAAAAATATGGTGAAGAAACAGTGAACAGCAAAGTAATGCATAGCTTTCACCAGCTCAGAGACAGAGAAAAGAAACAAATAATAATACTGTAACACATATTGGGGTGTATTCACTAAGAATCGTGTTTCTGCCGATGTCAGTCGAGATCACTCTTGGCTGACATCGGCCATTTGATATTGCAACGTTTTTTGGAAAAAACAGTAATTTACTAAACTACCGTCTTTTTTTTTTTTTCAATTTGAACTCACCGATGTCTATGTCCTTCGTATTTTCCAGCAGTGTTTTACAGGAGAGATTAGTAAAACACTGCCAGACATCATACAATGAAACCCAGCCGGATCAGTGAGATTCATGCAGGGCTTTATTGTGTACAGTATTTAAATAGTTAAAAGTAAAAAAAAAAAAATTCCGTGGGGTTCCTGCTCTAAGTATAACCAGCCCTGGGCTCTTTGAGCCGGTCCTAGTTGTTTAAATACCATGGGAAAATTGCACAGGGGTTCCACGTATTTTAACAACCAGCACCCGGCTCTTGGACCAGTCTTGTTTCCAAAAATACGGGCAACAAAAGATGTAGGGTGCCACATAATGCCACAGCAGGGGGACACATTTATGTAGGTCCCTGAAGCCGTGGTATTACCCCCCCCCCCCCAATTAGTCACCCCTGGCCAGGATTCCCAGGGGGAGTGGTGACCTCCCCAATAAAGAGGTCCCCCCTCCAGGCACCCAAGGGCCAGGGATGAAGCCCAGGGCTGTCCCTGCCATCTGAGGGCTGTGGATGGCAGGCTGATAGCCCATGTTTTAAAAAAGATTGAATATTGTCTTTTACCTGTGGAACTACAGATCCCAGCACACGTCCCCCGCATGCTGGTACTTGGAGAACCACAAGTACCAGCATGCGGGGCATTACAGGGCCCGCTAGTACCTGTAGTTCCACCTGTAAAAGAAATATTACAATAAAAACAGTACACACACACCATGAAAGTACAACTTTAATTACACATACATACATACATACATGCATACTTACACATGCACACATACTTACCTAGTGTCCCACGCAGTCCCTCGGTCCCCTTGTCCATGTAGAATCCATTAAGGCACCTGTAAAAAAAATCAACAATACACTCACCTAAAATCCGGTGTAGATCAGTCCTCTTCAATCCATGTAGGCATCCATAGGGTTGCCTAAATGGACGTTTTCAACACAAGCACGGGGATTGGCAGCTATTCCGCCGATCCACGTGCTTTTCGACAAGTCAAATTCCTCAACTTGACAAATAATTTGGGGTTAGATTGAATAGGTCGGAACCCCTTCCGACCTAAAAAAGTTAAAAACTGCCATCTTTTTGACAGACGGCAGCTTTCGACTTCAATTGAATATACCCCATTATCTCCGTGGCTAGTGGAGCCCGGTGCTGTTTAAAAAAATAAGGGGTACCCTATTACTTTTTCCCCTGCATTTTTGGAACCAGGACCAGTCCAAGAGCCCGGTGCTAGTTGTTTAAATATGGTGAACCCCTGTGCAATTTTTTCACAACATTTTAACAACCAGGACCGGCTTAAAGAGCCCAGGGCTGGTTATGCTTAGGAGGGGGTGTTAAGTTTTAACTCTTTCACACTTTCTCACTGATCCATGCATGATTCCCCAAACATGCCAGCCAAAAGCAGGTCTATTTGAAAGTTCTATTTCTGTATGAATTTCATACTTTTACGGCAGTATTTGGCTATTGTTGGCAGTGATAGAGAACACAAATTCTTAGTAAATTCCCATGTTATATGAGGTGTATGTGAACAAACAACTGCGTTTGACCAATTGTCTATTCATTTGTATTTGTGTAGTTAGCCATGAAAATCAATACAAATGGGCCAAACACTGCCAAGTTTACCGTTTACTAAATTACTGAGATGCCACTTCGAAAATTAACCCAACTCGAATGGATTCAGAACCTTAGTAAATATACCCCATTGTGAGTGGGCCCAAGTCCAAATCCAGTTCCAAACTCCAATCATAACTCCATGCTACAGATTACATGCTTAAAATGCAGGCTTTATTTATTTATTTACTTACAGATTCTTATATAGCGCAGCATATTCCGTTGCGCTTTACAATTGGAATCACAGTGATAAGACAAACTGGGTAATAACAGACAGACATAGAGGTAGGAAGGCCCTGCTCGCAAGCTTATAATCTATAGGGAAATAGGAAGGATACACAAGGATAGGCTCTATCTATAGCAAATCAGTCACCAGATTGCAAAAACAGTCCTGACGGGATGTAATTAGATATGAATGCTTCTAAAGGTTAAGTGGGCGGTTCAGGAATTTGATAGGCTCACCTGAATAGATTAGTTTTCAGGGAACACTTGAAAGTTGGAGGATAGAGGAGAGTCTTATTGTGCATGGGAGGGCATTCCATAGGGTGGGTGCTGCCCAAAGAAAGTCTCATAATTGTTTATGTGAGATGAGAGGCACAGATCTTGTGCAGAACGGTCGAGTTGGGAGATATTTTGAGATAAGCGAAGAGATATATGTTGATGTAGTTTGGTTAATAGCTTTATATGAGTAGAAGTATTTTATATTGAATACGTGAGAATATGGGCAACCAATGGAGGGACTGACAGAGAGGATCAGCAGATGATGAACGTCTTGCTAGGAAGAGTAGCCTTGCAGCTGCATTCAAAATGGATTGTAGTGGTAAGAGTCTTTTCTTGGGAAGACTAGTAAGGAGACTATTGCAATAATCAATGCGGGAGATAATGAGAGTATGGATTAGAGTTTTTGCAGTGTCTTGTGTAAGATAAGGGCATATTTTGAATATGCATGTAACATGATTTAGAAACAGAATGAATGTGTGGAACAAGGGACAGTTTAGAGTCAAGGATGACACCTATGCAGCGAGCTTGTGGTGTAGGGTGGATAGTCGCATTGTCAACAGTTAGGACAATATCAGGTTGGTAGCTACTCTTGGCTGGTGGGAATATAGTTAATTCTGTTTTGGAAATGTTGACTTTGAGGTGGCGAGATGACTTCCAAGATGAAATGGCAGACAGGGGAGGATAGGTAGATTTGAGTATCATCCGCCTGCAAATGATACTGAAATCTGAAGGTGCTGATTTGTTTACCAAGAGATGAGGTTTAGATTGAGAAAAGAAGAGGACCTAAGACTGAGCCTTGCGGTACTCCAACTGATAGAGGTAGCAAAGAGGAGGTGGAATCAGAGAAGTGAACACTGAAAGAGCGATTAGATAGGTAGGATGAGAACCCATAAAGGGCTGTGTCCTGAAGACAGGAATTTTAGTGTTTGTATGAGAAGAGAGTGGGCAACAGTATCAAAAGCAGCAGAGAGATCTAGAAGAATAAGAAGTGAGTAATGGCCTTTCAATCTAGCAGTCATCAGATTGTTCAGTACTTTGGTCAGTGCTGTCTCTGTGGAGTGTTGGGTATGAAAGCCTGACTGAAGTTGGTCCAGTAAGCTGTGGGAGTTAAGAAAGTGTGTGAGGCAAGTGTAGGCAAGTCTCTTAAGTAGCTTGGAGAGACTTGGGAGCTGAGAGATGGGACGGAAATTAGAGAGAGTGGGTCAGAATTGTGTTTTTTCAGAATGGGAGTAATCACTTCATGCTTGAACAGAGAAGGAAAGATACCAGTAGAGAGAGAGAGATTACAGATTTTAGTTAAGGTTGGGATAAGCAAAGGAGACAAAGTTTTACTGACTTCTGAGGGTACAGAATCAAGAGGAGAGGTAGTGGAGTAGGAGGATGAGAAGAGTGTTGATACTTCATCTTCACTTGTGGGATCAAATGAAGAGAACGTACCAAAGAGTTTAGGTACGGAATTGAGCAGATCACTGGCTGAGTTAGAGCATACCATTTCATCTCAGATTTTATCATACATATCCTTGAAGTAGGAAGCAAGTTCTTGTGCACTGACAGTAGCTAGTGGGGGGGAGGGGGTGTCAGGGAGGGTAAAGAAGTGATTTAAATGTATTAAAAATTCACTTGGGGTGGTGGCATAAGAGATGAGAGATTGGAAATATGTTTGTTTGGGCGTGTCGAGGGCCTGACGATAGGAGTGGTAGGTGGTCTTATATGTGAGAAAGTTTCAGGGATTTACACCACTGACGTTCTACTTTACGTGACAGTATTTGTAGGTCTCTTGTTGATTTAGAGTGCCTCGGTTGGCATCTAAGTGTACGTGTAGTGTGAAGGGTAGCTGGAGCCACTTCATCAAGGGCTCTCTCTAGGGTCTGGTTCAGGTGGGATACAGCAGTCTCAGGAGAGGTGAATGTAGAAATTGGTGAGAGCAGTTGTTGCAGAGAGATGGAAAATTGTTGAAAATTTATATTGTTAGTATTTTTGTGGGTTAGAGGAGGCTTGCTTGGTTTTAGTGTCATAGGCTTTAAGATGGCAGGTAAACCTGTGTGACAGAAAAGTGAATGATTTGGAAGCCTATGTCAGCTGGTAACAGGGGAGTGGTGTTTAAGTAAATTTTGAACAAGCTAATTAATGGTGGGAGATGTTTCAGCCTCACAATTGCAAAACGAACTTTCAAAACAAACTATTCTTGCAATAAAAAGCATCCTGTTTGGAAGGTGGAATGAATGTACTTGTGAATAGATGAGATTTTTTTTTTTAAACTTTAGTCCCATCATAACCATACTTCAGATGACATGCTTAAGATGCAGGCTTTAAGATGGCAGGCAAGTGGCATTTACGCCACAGCAGCGGAAGAGGGAAAAAAAATATTCCATCTCTCACCCTGGACAACTGTTTGGAGTGGGATTACGGATCACTCATTGTTTATCATGATTATTATTTCTTTATTGTACTAATATTATGATGGAGTAAAAGTTTTAATGTTTGCATATATGTTTGACGATGTACACTAAGATAATTCATCCAAATTACAAGGATACAGTATGTATAATGATATAATAAAGAGTCAATAGAACTCTCTTGGGCATTGAAGGTGATAAAAACTAAAGCATAAAATTCTAGTAACTCTAAAGGGCCCTACACACTACCCGATCCCTGCCGACGCCGATATTGGTTGCAGTGGTGACCCGGCGGGGGGGGCGGCATCGGCAAGTGCATACACACTTGTCGATGCAGCCGGGACAGGCAGCGACGGTGGGAGGTGGCGGGGGGGAACGACAGCTGCAGCATGGCTGTTGTTAACGAGGACCTCCCTCGTCCATACATGTTCGGACAAGGGAGGGGGTCGTTAATGATGTGCGGGAGAGCACATCGTTAACGACATTTATTGTACACACTGGACTAGGTTGTCCATTCTGAGCGAGATCTTTAAAAATCTTGTCTAGTGTGTATGTCAGTGCTTTTGTTGTGTTAAGTCATACAAATAAATAAAAGTCACCAGAAGTTATTCTGCAAAAGGAATTAGAAAATAAATTAGATGACAAAAAAGGTTTGCACAGAGAAAAAATTACTCTGTTGGGCATTCTAGTGTTAAGTAATTGGGCTTTTCATAGTTGTAAGGCATCCGATGGTGTGTACAGAAACTCTGCTACATCCTCAACCTGTGCACACAGTTGGAAAAACTGCATATGGTTTTGTTTTAGGATGTTCTAAGGTATGTATTCAGTTTAATTTTTTCCTATAAACAATGGATTTCATGGCACTGGCATATTTATAATGGGTGCAGTTTATACAGTGCACACGGAGCCCACACAGCACACCCTACACTCATTATTCATAATACTTACCCTCCGTAGTCCTGCGGCGAAGCAGTAGCACTGCAGAAATCACTAGGAACATGGCACAGCGCCATTTTCCCAGTGTTTTGCACATGCACAGTAGGAAAATCACTGGGAAAATGGCCACCGCGCTCTGGGACAGCGCTAGGGATCCTAGTGCCCAGAGCCACTTTGCTGCCGCCGGCTAGAAAGGAGGGGCGCAGACAGAGCCTGCACTTGGGCCTCCTCCTCTCTAGATACGCCCCTGTTTCATAGATTATAAACTAGTAAATATAGCATTTTGCAGGACTACTAAATTATTGAACAAGGAAGCACACTACAACAAATCACGTCCTGTTCTTTAGACCTGTCACACTGTATCCCGTAGCTTGTCACAACACATTTGCATGGTAACCTCAGACTTCTCTCCCACTCCTAAGTAAAACCCCATTCAAAGCTGTGCCCATCTGCAACTGGTACATACATTGAAGGGGCATCACTCAGTGGAACATATCTCCCAATTGCCCCCAGATAATTAGTACTGTTTCTAATAAAAACAACCCAAACGCAATGTTTTATAATCTGCAAATGGGGTCAATTCTATTGTTTGCAAAGGGTGCTGTTGCAGTGGCATTTCAATGCACCCCTCGTGGGCTGATTTCAGCCCAAACTCACACAAAATTGCTCAAGCACTTTTGTGTGAATTCAGACCACTGCAAAGTGCAGCTGCTGCAGCGATGGATCGTGGGTGCAAGTTTATCACATATAATTGTATTGACCCCTTTGTGTAGAAAACCCCCTAATTATATATCAAACCAAAGAATGGGGGTATATGCGACCAATGATGTTTCGGACCAACAAATATACATAAGGTACCCAGTATATAAAAAATATTTGACAGTTTATTTCAGAAGACTATGTATATATACAAGAAGGGGTTATTTGATACAAATATGGGATAAAAAGCTTATAAAAATATATAAATATAAAATAGTAATAAAAATATCAAACTTAATAAAAATACAGTACTTAAGCAAAACAAGTAAAAACTTAAGCAAAACAATCTTATCTGATTTAGAGGACAGTACAGGCTTGCCCAATGCATTTCGTCACACTGACTTCATCAAGGGGTGAGGACAGAATGAACATGAATGTCTATTTATACTAGTAGTGATTGGACACATGTAATGACTATAGATATAATTAGTGTCCTCAGGTATTATCCAGTTTAATTACTGAACAGGATGTGATGTCATAATAGATTAATGGCATGTCTAATCACTACTAGTATTTTTATTAAGTCTGATATTTTTATTATAAATAAATAAATATATATATATATATATATATATATATATAAAGATTTTTATCCCATTTTTGTATTAAATAACCCCTTCTTTTATTGTCTTCTGAAATAAACTTTCAAATATTTTTTATATACTCGGTATCTTATGTTTATTTGCTGGACCGGGACACCATTGGTCGCATATACCCCCATTCTTTGGTTTGATATTTGATTGTATAGGGATTTACCATCCCTTTCTCTTTGGGGGGCTGCAGACACCCTATACAGGTTTTGGGGAGTGTCCATATTACAAATCTGTTATTTAATAGTATTTATATATATTATCCTTCTGAGATACTGATTCTTCTTTTGTCTGTGGCGCAGTATTGCTCAACTGTTCATATATATATATATATATATATATATATATATATGTAATGATGTTATATAATGATGTTATATAATTATTATTATTATTATTATTATTATTACTACACAATTTAATGGCATGTTTCTATTGTTTCTTGTGAGTCATAACATGTTGTTGACTATTAAACAGAAAGACTACAATTAAAAGTGGATGGAACATGTAATATGTTCTGATTGTGTTTCAGGGGTGGTACAATCATAATTAGTGGATCACTAGATTGTTTTTTATGGTCCAAATAAATATTCTGTCAATCAGGCAGAGGCGTTCATGAGGCGGCAACGTTCCGTTTCCTAGATGGAGCGTTACAGGGGTGCTGTAAAGGAAATGGAGGCATGGTGGGGCAAACAGGAGGTGTGGCATGGACGTGATTGGGGCGGCTTCGTGACATCACACGCAGCCGCTACTATCGAAAAGATGGCAGGGGGCCTCCTGCCATCGCTGGCCAGGCTGTGCCGGCAGGAGGCATCCACAATTTCTGTGAACACACCAAAACTGCAGCACAACTGCAATTTCAACTTTGTCGCAGAGGGGGGGCAGTAGTTAGCCTGCTGGGCAGCCTTGCCCTGCGATGGGCGGCACGCCACATGCTTGCAAAAAGATTGCAAATTCTGCTAAAAAGTCTTACTGAATAGGGTCCTATGTTGAAGCACATGGTTCAAATAAATATACTTGCATACACAGTAAATATTAATTTATTTTGCAAAGGATCAGTACTGTATGTCATCTCAACACTCCGAATGGCGACAATGAGAAAGGGGACAGAATTTTGCCAAATACGTTAGTAATGTGAATACATCATAGTAATGCAATTGTAATACATTGTAATTATTCTGGCTTTAAACTTGCTAAACTATCATGTTCAAAGTTCTAAAGTTCTAAAGCAGGTATGCTTACAATGCTGTACATGGTATACAATGTTGGCATGCTGTCTTCAACAGGACACTGTCCTTTTTCTCACTGTCAAAATAATTGTGACTTCACACCATTCTCAGTTAAGTCACATTGATGCACTGATGCCAATTTATAAATATGCCTGCAGGATACTGCATTGTGGTATTGTAATCTTGCTGTGACTGAAGACTCTTCTGTAATAATGGAATTCCAAGAAAAACAATTTATAAGGCATTCCGGCTAATATATATCTGTGGGGAGACTGGGCAATTATATACATTACATACAAATGTAAAGAATAAATATGGAACATAGAATTCCTAGACTCAAATGGTTAAATAATCCAAGGATGTGGGGTAATTCAGGAGGAAATTGCAACAAAAAAATGTGTTTAGGCATTACTCATGTCAGTAGCTTTCAATTATTATAATTAGTTATGATATTTCTGTGTAAAGAAAAAAGTGTAAGGGATTCAACAGCTATCCTAAGACAATTTATGTTCACCTGGAATTTGTAGGTGAGTTTTGGTACTTCATGCCACTATTGTTCATTGATGAGAAAAAAAGTGGAGTTGTTCCGCACTGGTAAATGATAACAGACAAGACCTTATTACCCGGTTTTATGTCTGAAACCGACTATAGACAATATGACACAATGTGTAAATATAAAGTCGGTGGTGCTCCCTGAGTCAGTAGGTTTACATGAGAAAATAAAAGATAAAAAGGAAGACTCTCTGCCGGGGCACTCTTATTTAAAAAAAAGTGATAGACAGTAAAAAGTAACTTTTATTGAGAATCATATAAAATATAGTGTGACAAACAAGGAATAGTATTAGAAGTAAAAGAATGTATACAATAAACAGTAAATACTGCCAAGGTGAGGAATTATTTAGTATAGTAACAGGAGTAGCCTTGCATATATCTACAATTAATGAGTAGATGGCTTTATTTCTCCTAAAAAGGTGTCCCGTATGATAGTCTTATCACCAAAATAAATAGTTTGTTGCCTAGTTTGATGTTAATTCACCTTCTGATTAAATGTCTAACAGTGGTGTCACCATAGGCATTTTAATTCAGCAAATTAAACAAGAGTATATAATCTGCTAGGTAAGTATGATAAAAAGTTATCAATATTATAAATTTATACTGTTGATTAGACAGTGAGGGTGTAGTGCTTATAACAGAGATGGGATGTTGTGTTCCCAAAAAGTGCTTATGGGCTCACCTATTGGATCTTATAGGTGTAAATAAATTATATAGAAAAAATGTGGAAAGAAAAGGAGGAATAGGGAATTATTCCTTCTGCTTTCCAGCAAGGATGTTTACTGCACCTGGTATTCCTTGGCAGTCTCCCAAACAAGTACAGGTTGAGTATCCCTTATCCAAAATGCTTGGGACCAGAGGTATTTTGGATATCGGATTTTTCCGTATTTTGGAATAATTGCATCCCATAATGAGATATCATGGTGATGGGACCTAAATCTAAGCACAGAATGCATTTATGTTACATGCACACCTTATATACACAGCCTGAAGTTAATTTTAGCCAATATTTTCAATAACTTTGTACATTAAACAAAGTGTGTGTACATTCACACAATTCATTTATGTTTCATATACACCTTATACACACAGCCTGAAGGTAATTTAATACACTATTTTTTATAACTTTGTGTATTAAATAAAGTTTGTGTACATTGAGCCATCAGAAAACAAAGATTTCACTATCTCACTCTCACTAAAAAAGTCCGTATTTCGGAATATTCCGTATTTCGGAATATTTGGATATGGGATACTCAACCTGTACTGACCAGGCCTTCCAGAGCTTTGCTTCCAAGATCAGACGAGATTAGGCATCTCCTGTGGAGTTTGGCAGTAAACAGCTGGATGAGAGAGTACTCATTTCTAGTAATTAAAAAGTGTGCTTCTGCTGTCCAGAAATGAATTTCCACACAAAATGACCTCTAAATATGTAGAGACGAGGACTGGATGAGAGAGCACACTAGCACAGATGTGCAAGAGTATAAAGAGAGAAGATAATAGCAATAAATGCCTATATGGCATCAATTGGGTATATAAGAAATTAAAAGAGAAAAATTGGTTGCAAATGAATATTTGCTGTGCAGAATGCACATATATAAGAAAAACACCTGTCAGAGGATCCAAGTATGGTGAGATTCCATAAGTGTACAGAAAAATCTATTGGTTGTTCACAAATACAGATCATTGAGAGCATACAATTTGTTGGACATAAATCTAAGAGTACATAAAGAAATAGCCAGGATATCCCTGTAATAAATGTATATCAAAACCAGGTGTTGCCAATTCAAATCAACAAAACAGAAATAATAACAGTTGCTCATGAACACAGATCATGGAGAGCATGCAATGGTTAAACATCACCTAAGAGTACATGACAAAAGTAGCCAAGTGGTCTAAATATTGGTTTTTGATATCCATTATATGGACAAAGTGTTGCCCTAGGGCTAGCAATAGTGCATGTTGTTTGTAAGGAATCACATATGTGTCACTGTCTATCATCAATACAGATCAACAATATAACAACAGTATGAAAAAAAAATTAATAGGATGGAAACAATTCCTCTTTTACAAGAGAAACATATAAGTCACAATCTATTATAGATTGAAATTAGTGGTGCATAGAAATTCTAGTAAGCTAATGTATATAATGATTCTGCCCAAGTGGGCGCTTACATAACTGGGATATCACCAATGAGATAAGGGCTGCACGCTGCCCTATATCTCCACCAGACGGACCGTTTCACCTATTACAGGCTTGTTCACTGGTGTGGTTTGAATTTTCAATAGGGTATATAAAGGGAATAAGGTGGAGGAGTATACTACCCACCCCTGTTTCCTGCATCCCCATTGGTGCTCAATGTCCTGGTAATTAATTTGCAGGTGTACCTGGTTGCGGCGTTCCTAGTGACGCGCTACTACCGGCAATGCATCACTTCCGGTAACACGTATAGCTAGGGAAAGGCTAACTAGAGTTTCCACTATAAGAACAGACTTATTTCTAAATAGGGAAATGCTGCCGGGTGTACTGTTCTTACCGGGTGTACCGGAAATGCGTCGTCATGGATGTCGCGCCTGCCGTGGTCCAGGATCAATATCAGCCAGCCCTCAATGGTTGGCGGAAGTACACCCTGGTTGGCATGGGGCAATGCTGGTTGACGGAAGTGTGTGCTGATTGATCATTCAATTATCGCCCCAGGCCAAACAAGCCCCTCCAAGTGCATATCAAATGGTTGGCAAGATGGCCGCTGCAGTGTTCGCAAACGATTGGCAAAGTTTATGTGGAGGCTCTTATCCTAAAATTGTTTATCTTTCCATTTTTTATTATTTCAAATTGTGTCTGACGTGAATTACTGGTACCTATGAAACACCAGTATTTGGATTTGTATAGAAAAAAGGGGGGGGGATTTAAAAGTGATGTCTGTATGGGTTATATTAAATAAAAAGAGCAGTTTTATTGATGTAATGGATATAGGAAACCAGTGAGAACCTTTGTGTTTACCAACAGAAAGATAATGAAAAGGGGGTAGTGTGAGCATGTAATGTGAAGGATATATTAAACCTTTATAAAGAAAAAACCTAATGTAGTATTGTATTGTGTTTGTATATTATGTGTCGTTACTTGGTGTCTAAGGGTCATTACTATGTGTGTAGGATAGATGCCCGTGTTGGTCAGTGAATGAAGACTTAATAAATTAATGCAATAATGTAAATCTTGAGAAGAGACATTTCATGGGAAACGTGCGACCTTTGATGAGGGGAATTATTACGTTGAAGCCAGATAGTGGAAGTAATGTGCTCTTTATGTGTGTGAGGTGTTACTGGATGTGTTAACCCAGGTGGGTGAGAGGTGAATTATCTACTGGGGTATTAAGTATTAATTTAACTAGGTGTGCCTCAGTGTAAAATATAAAAAAGTGTGCACACGTGATATACGGTCCACTGCAAATGGTTAAAACGTGCAAGTAGTGAAAGGTAGATTATTGCTGGGTGATGTTGGGGAAAATGTCTAAAACAGATGGAAGGAAGGGGGAAGAAAAAAAAGGGGGGGGGTTTGTGAAGAGGAAAGGAAGGGGGTTCTTTAACAGGACAGGTTAAACCTAAATCTCATTTATTCACTGAGATATTTGGAATAGTGGAGTACCTAGATTTCAAAGAAAAGCCCCATAATTTATATATTCATTAATTCCAAAGGGGGTGACACTGTTCAGATTGTAGGTCCATTCTGATTTCTTCTTGAGCAGTTCCTGAGTCAGATTGCCACCCCGTATGCCCAACTTTATCTGTTCTATTCCGAAGGCCTTCAGGTCTTTAGTGTCGTTGCCATGATGTCTATAAAAGTGTCTGGTCACGGAAGTGGGCTTCCTCATTCTCGCAAGGTCACTCGAGATATTCCTTATTGACCCTATATGTTCCAAGAGTCATTGTTTTAGACTTCTTGTGGTCATTCCCACATAGCGTAGGCCACAGGTACACACCAGACAGTACACAACTCCAACTGTGTCGCAGTTTATAAACTGGTTGATCATAGTTACATTGTTGTGCCTGTCTGTGATAGCATTCCTTCCAAGTCCCTCCAGTCCACCAATGAATCACTTAAACATCTCCCCATTTTTGCAAGTCAGCATTTCTAAAATCCAGCACTTTTGTTTTTGTGTGACAGGAGTTGGATCCTGTCTTTATACTAAACCATACCGCTTGATGATCACTGAATCCCAGGTGCTCACCCACATATATGTCAGATATCCTGTCACCATTTGTAACAATTAAATCTAATATTGAGTCTTTGCGAGTGGGCTCCCTCACCAATTGCTTGAGAGATGCTCCCTGTAAGGAATGTAGATATTTGCCACTTGTAGCTGAACTTGTAAATTGGAAGGGATCTTTTGCATCAGGTAAATTAAAGTCTCCCATGATTATGACTTCTCCAATTAAAAAGCCATTTTAGTGATGTCCAACAATAGGTTCCTGTCCAAATCCTGCCCCTGGCCTGGTGCGAATAATGTCCTTCTCCCCGGTTTCTATGGTGACCCAAAGGGCCTCAGTTTTGTCTTCAATATTTTGCATTAAAGTAGCATTTATGCTATGTTTCACATACATTGCTACCCCTCCTCCTATTCTTCCCATTCTATCCTTCCTAAATAAATTGTATCCTGGTATAGGTATGTCCCAGTCATGATTCTCATTGCACCATGACTCTGTATTTGCCACAATATCCAGGTTATCCCTTGTCATTATCGCAATTAGCTCTGGAAATTTGTCTCCTAAGCTCCTAGAATTTACACACATAGCTTTAAGATTTTTATCTGTGCATCTGTTATTAGTAGCCATGTCCAGACAGTACAAATAAATGACAAGTTTAAAGTTGAAAGTACCTGTTTGGTGATGTTGCTCAGTGTTTGGTATTTTTTTTTTACTAATCAGGAATCACACTCTGTCCTTTACATTCAGTGAGGTGTAGTCATGGTGTAAAGATATAGTAAATCTGACCCAGTAGCAGATCTTGCTACGGGCACACAGGATTTTTGCCCAGGGCTCCACCTTCCAGAGGGTGCCACTGCCATCCGGAGGGCACCGCCACAGTGGCAAGATCCACTACTGGTGGTGCCCTCCAATTCTGTGCTGTCACTGCTGTGTGGTGCGTGATGATGTCATCACGCATCACACAGCATTGTGGGACCGGCACATAGATGCTAGGGGTCATAACTATGCTGTGCTATGGGAGAGATGTCATGACGTCTCTCCCATAGATCTGAGGAGTGGCGCTGGCATCCGGAGACGGAGGTCAGCAGCGGTAGGGAATCAGGAGCGGGGATGGTGAGTATTAATTTATTTTTGTTTTATTTATTTTTTGTAAGCAGCACAAATCTACTGGGGGCACAAACGGGGGCACAACTCTACTGGGGGCACAAATGGGGGCACAACTCTACAGGGAGCATAACTGACCATGCCCCTTTATGAAGCCACACCCCTATTTTCACCCAGGGCACTACAAGGGCTAGAACTGGCCCTGACCTGACCATAAATGGCCAGACAGCATGCAATAATAACTATGTTTCACTGAGCAACTTCCCCACACATACAATGCCAATTACAGGCAAAACATTACATCAAAAAACATACATGAGTTGCAAGAAAATCATGATATAACAACTGTTCTTAGACTGCATGAGGATGTGAGAGAGAAACATATGTACATACGTTTAAATGGACCGACGAGTTTGCATGAGGATGAAAGGCATGTTGTATGTCTGTTCCTTTGCTGTAATGTTGTTTGTCTGTTTCCATCCTGTTTAAGTTCTGAATAAGTCCTTTTTATAATATTTCATAACCATTTTAAACAACCCTTCTAATACAACCCTGATCAGCTCAGTTGATCAGCCTAGCACCTCTCCTTAAGAATGGATTCTATCCAATAGTTCCAATCAAGGCCTAACACCCCACCCCCAGTTACAGAGGATACAATAAAACTTCACTAGCATAAACATTGATACTTCATTTCAACTTTCTGAATTGTTGATAATTTGCTGTCATCCTAGTATACAATGATAACTGCTGATGTGAATATTATTGGCGAAATTACCCAATATAATATATTTGCACTGCAGCATGAATTTTCTAAATAGACCAAAACTGCAAGGGACCGGTGAAATTACCCAGTATAATAAATATATTGTTGCCAGTGTTTGTTAACAGTAAGTTTGTATTGTATTCTATTTCATTTTGTTATGTTTTAAAGAGAATGTATAGTTAATGCTTTACATAAAATAAGAGGCAAGAGCAAAATAACTTTCTGATTTCTTTTTTCTTTCTTTTTTTCCCGTTTTTCTTTCTTTCAGGTACCGTACATTGAAGATAGAAAGAGAAAGCTAGAAAAAAGTGACCTTGGTTGGGAGCACTCACTCCCGGAGAGTAGCTTGAAATTGTTGATGTATGTATGAGTGGTGATGTAACAATGAGATAATTAAAACGTAACTTTTAATAGTGTATATATATATAAAAAACTAGGTACACCAATTGAAATTACAAGAAAAAAGAAAAAATACACAAATAATGACTGAATGGCTCTAAACTTGAGAACATACCTATAGTATACTGCAGGGCACTTGAAGTTGCAGCGCTGTGTGTTTTTTTCTTAAATTTGCACCTGGCTTCTTAGTATCAGTCTATGCAAAATTTATGGCAACAATTGTATCTGATGTAATGGCTGCCAGTATTTGACTGTTTACTATTGCAGCAAGTATTCTTTGTCCCTCCCCCTTTTCTTTTGATATATACTAAAAAGGTGGCTACAATTGTATCTGGGACATTGGATGTTAGAAAAATGAATGATTGAGTGTGTTTTTATGTTATTGTAGCTAGTCTTCTTTGTTTCTTCCTCTGACACAAACTAACACCACACCTGACATCTAGAATGGACAATATCTTTATTAATGTTGATGTATCAGAAAGTATTATCCAACCAATGCTTTTTTGACAGGTAGATCCAGTCTGCAATAACAGACATCTTTTCTTCAGATTTTGTGTTTGTTTGTTACACATGCCTTAAATTGTAATAGGCTATTTTCCTTGTTCTGCCTCATGCTATGCACAGGAAAAACAGAGGCTTGTTGTCACTAACCCCGGTTGACCATATGATTTAACCTCCGCATACCCATGTGTTTGGGCTGCCAATCGGTGCAATGACGGTCAACTAAATATCCTTAACGGGTTAGATAAATACATTTAATAAAACTGGCACAATAATAAACATCCCTCATTCTGTCACACAACAGCTGCACTCGTTGCTCTTTTCCATACTTAACCTACTACCATACCACACTGGATATGCCCAACCCCGTCTGATCTTGGAGGCAATACAGTGTTGGGGCTGGTCAGTACTTCAGTGGGAGACCACTTAGGAATACCAGGTGTTGTAGGTTACTGATGGAACTCAATTGGGGTTTGTGCTGACTCCACGGGAGGATGGGCATATGCTTGCCAGACACCTAATTACCACAGTAGTAATCCATCAATATGTTCGCAGACTTCGCTTTATGTGTGGCTTATAAAGTTTAGAGCCATTCATTCATTATTTGTGTATTTTTTCTTTTTTCTTGTAATTTCAATTGGTGTACCTAGTTTTTTATATATATACACTATTAAAAGTTACGTTTCAATTATCTCATTGTTACATCACCACTCATACATACATCAACAATTTCAAGCTACTCTCCGGGAGTGAGTGCTCCCAACCAAGGCCACTTTTTTCTAGCTTTCTCTTTCTATCTTCAAATACGTTTGGACCTTTGGGAGCACCGCTGACAATCACCATTTTTTCTACCCATAGATATTTAAAATTAATCACCTTCTGCCAGTGAGAATAGACTACTGTCTAACCTGTCAGCTTTTCTCGGAGACAACATTTTATTTATTATTATTCCTTATAATCCATTTAATCCTGTGCGGCATTCCCAACCCAACCCTTTTCAAGGTACCGTACATTGTTAGTTGAAGTTTCAAGTGATGTTTTTCTCTGGGAATAAGGATATACAACTGCTCCTAGTTTCAAGTGAGTTTTTAAAAACTGGTATTGTAATGTGCGTTACAAGAACTACTTAACATGAACCAAATGCTAGAGCAGGAAATTATTTTTTTATTGTCCTTAGATTGTTAGGTAGAAGATTGAAAAGACTGAAAAAAGTTTCAATACACTTTATAAAAATATTTGGAGTAAATGGGA
Source organism: Pseudophryne corroboree (assembly GCF_028390025.1). NCBI lineage: Eukaryota > Metazoa > Chordata > Amphibia > Anura > Myobatrachidae > Pseudophryne > Pseudophryne corroboree. The sequence continues at coordinate 640,607,370 of NC_086444.1, forward strand.
AAATGCTGATCTCCTCATTATAGTATTATGTGAGTTCTAACTTATGTATATATATATATATATACACATATACACACACATATACACACATACTGTGTAATATTAATTCAATATACAAATACATGAACTACAGTTACTAAATGTTTATATTTTGCAGAATTCATAGTGGATTCTATATCCAACATCTTCATTTTCAAACGTTTTATTCGTTTTTGTTAAGAATTACATCCAAAAATAATTTTTTTTGTTATGAATTTGGATAATGTCATTGAAAAAGGTTCCTGGATATGATAATATTGGGTAATAACCTATATGGGAGATGATGAAGGCATATGAAAATGAATGAGCATGTTAATGTGTTAAAATGACAGGCAAAACTAACCATGCCCCTTGTGTGGCACTAGCCATAACCACTCTGGTAGAGACCTGAGTTGGGGGACCCCTTATTAATTTTGCTATGAGACCGACAAAGTTCTAGTTACGCCCCTGGTTGGGGTTTTCTCATGTAGGCAAAGATGAGTGTTTGTACAAATGAAGGATGTGCAAACCTCGACAAAAGTCTCCAGGGAGAGTTTGTTTTGTCTGTCACTCTCACCAATTTATGTAGTTGCATTGCATGGCCATGGAATGAAGAAGAATTAAAAGAACAGTGGAATAAAAGCATGTGAAGTATGCAAAAAAGAAGTCAAAGGGAAGGGCAGGACGAGATGCTTATACCCCTTTCAGACCGCCTAAGGTGGGTCGCACCTGGGACCCTGACACGGGAGCTCCCAGGGTGTGACCCGCGTTGGGCACCCTGCCGCCGCTGTAAGCAACCTGACATATTGCCAGGTTGGTTTTGTCAGCGGTGATGCGGCGGGGGCGGCGCTTGGAGATCACATGATCTCCAAGCATCGCCCATCCACACACAGTGAACGGGAAACGGGTCCCATCAACTCGGCTCCCGTTCACACCGCACAGCAAGTCGGTATTTCAACCCTAACACCTTTCAGACTGCACATAAACACAGGTTATGCATGTTCATGTGCCACTAACCTGTGTTCATAGCTGGCGGTCTGAAGGGTATCTTTCCTCTATATGGTATATCTCAGCCCACCTTTTATGTATACATTGTTCTTATTTCTGTGTACTGTATATCTGTATCTTTGGTATATAGGAGCATATTAGCAATTATAAGAACTTGTTGGGGCAGATGTACTAAGCCTTGGAGAGTGATAAAGTGGACAGAGATAAAGTACCAGCCAATCAGCTCCTGACTGTCATTTCTCAAACCCAGCCTTTAACATTGCCTGGTACAATGGGGTCTATGGCCCTCATTCCGAGTTGTTCGCTCGCTAGCTGCTTTTAGCAGCATTGCACATGCTAGGCCGCCGCCCTCTGGGAGTGTATGTTATCTTAGCAGAATAGTGAACGAAAGATTAGCAGAATTGCTACTAAATATTTTCTTGCAGTTTCTGAGTAGCTCCAGACCTACTCCTAGATTGCGATCAGCTCGTTCCGTTTAGTTCCTGGTTTGACGTCACAAACACGCCCTGCGTTCGGCCAGACACTCCCCCGTTTCTCCAGACACTCCCGCTTTTTTACCTGGAATGCCTGCGTTTTTTAGCACACTCCCGGAAAACGCTCAGTTACCACCCAGTAACGCCCCTTTCCTGTCAATCACTTACCAATCAGCAGTGCGACTGAAAAGCGCCGCACAGACAATAGCAAAACTGCTAAGTTTTTAGTTAAATAACTAAGCACATGCGCACTGCGTACCATGCGCATGCGCATTTAGCAACAAATCGCAGCATAGCGAAAATCAGCAACGAGCGAACAACTCGGAATGACCACCTATATACTAAGACTTGGAGAAAGATAATTGGTTGAAACTTTATCACTGTCCATTTTATTTCCTAACTGCCATGTTGTGTTTAAAAAATGACAGGAGCTGGTTGGTACTTTATCTCAATCCACTTTATCTCTCTCCATGGCTTAGTAAATAGATGCTTTATTTCTCCACACTTTATCACTCTTAAACGCTGAGTACATCATACCCCTGGGGGATCATTTATCAAAGAGTTTTAGGTACTAAAAACTGCATATGATAGTTGGTGCTCCAACCAATCAGCTTCTGGCATTTTTCAAACATGACAGTTAGAAGCTGATTGGCTGGAGCATCATTTATCATACACAAGTTTTAAATAGCAAAAACTTGTTGATAAATGGGACCTTTGGTCCCCATAATTACAATTTCTTTTTGCTGTATATTTCAGCAATAAGAAACTAAGGATTTCAGCATTTAATAACATTTACATGAAGGGACAGGAGCTGCAATGTGTAAGATACAGGGGCGGAACTCTGGGAGGCAGTGGAGTCGGCTGCCGCCGGGCTCCTGACCTCAAGGGGGCACATTTCCTCCACTGTCTCCCGCTGCCTGACCCTGAAGATCGTTCACTGCGAGGAGCTTAGAAGCTGCCTCCTAGTATACACAGAGAGCTGGCTGTGGCTACAGCTAGAGGGGGAGCTCCAAAACACAGCTCCTGCCAGGCCCTTCCAGATGAGCTGGCCGAGTGAAGCTCTCTGTTCTTCCGTTGGGCTGATAGCAGCAGGTAGGCACTGGCAGCACTTGCCTCAAGCTGCACTGTGGGGAGGGGGGGGGGTGTAGTTGGAAAGGGGAGGGGTGCTGGGGGGTCTTTAATAAACATGTACACAGAAAACACAGTGCTGCCAACATTTAAGTGAGGTGTGTGTGTGTGTGTGTGTGTGTGTGTGTGCGTGTGTGTGTGTGTGTGTGTGTGTGTAAGTGAAGGAAGCATGTGTTTGTTTTTGTTTGTGTGTGTTTATAAGTGAAAGAGGCATGTGTGCGTGTGTGTGTGTGTGTGTGTGTGTGTGTATGTGTGAGAGAGGCGTGTGTGTGTGTGTGTGTGTGTGTGTGTGTGTGTAAGTGAAAGAGGCATGTTTGTGAGTTTAAATGAGGGAGGCGTGTGTGTGAGAGTTTAAGTGAAGGAAGCATGTGTAAGTGAGAGGCATGTGTGTAAGTGAGAGGCATGTGTGTTTAAGCGAAGGAAGCATGTGTGTGTTTAAGCTAAGGAGGCATGTGTAAGTAAGAGGCGTGAGTGTAAGTGAGAGGCGTGTGTGTGTTTAAGTGAAAGAGGCGTTTGTGTGTTTTTTATATATATACTGTATATCGGCACACCACTGTGCCAAAGCATCTACATTGTGACACGCTGGTGGGTGAGGGAGCACTGTAGGTGTACTATATAGGTATGCTGGTGTCTATTTTATTGTGATGACTGACTTGGAGTGCCGTCCACTTTGTATGTGTATCTATATTACTATTTGGAAAGGCATCTGAGCACGCTACTACTGTTCAACATGAGTGCCGGATAGCTACATATGAAGGGTGTGTGTGTATACAATATGTAGGGGGGCACCAACATTTATCATGCCTTCGGGCGACTGGGGCGAACTTACGCCACTGGTAAGATATAAAGGTATCGCTAAAGTGATCTCTTCACTTATGAGTTCGGACCACAGCCGTGTTCATTTGCAGTCATGAATGAATGGCCATTGCCGGTGAGGGATTCCTCTCCCAGAAACATTTGTGAAATGTAGCCCATAGGCTGCAATGGTTAACACCATCCAAAGATGGCGTTAGCTACTGGGGCTGGGCTGAGCTGTGCCCATGAGGGATGCTTTGTGATAACCTAATCATTAAGAAAATATTTATGTTGGAAAGGATAAAAGGCCCAAATTAAAAATGTATATACGGGTGGGGGGTGTAGGTGAGAAAATAAGATTTTAAACCTACCGGTAAATCTTTTTCTCCTAGTCCGTAGAGGATGCTGGGGACTCCGTAAGGACCATGGGGTATAGACGGGCTCCGCAGGAGACATGGGCACTATAAAGAACTTTTAGTATGGGTGTGCACTGGCTCCTCCCTCTATGCCCCTCCTCCAGACCTCAGTTAGAGAACTGTGCCCAGAGGAGATGGACAATATGAGGAAAGGATTTTGTTAATCTAAGGGTAAAATTCATACCAGCCCACGCCAATCATACCACATAACCTGGAATATACGCAACCAGTTAACAGTATGAACAAAAAACAGTATCAGTCAAAGACCGATTCCAACTGTAACATAACCCTTATGTAAGCAACAACTATATACAAATCTTGCAGATTTAGTCCGCACTGGGACGGGCGCCCAGCATCCTCTACTGACTAGGAGAAAAATATTTACCGGTAGGTTTAAAATCTTATTTTCTCTTATGTCCTAGAGGATGCTGGGGACTCCGTAAGGACCATGGGGTTTATACCAAAGCTCCCAACCGGGCAGGAGAGTGCGGATGACTCTGCAGCACCGACTGAGCAAACGCAAGGTCCTCATCAGCCAGGGTATCAAACTTGTAGAATTTTGCAAAAGTGTTTGAACCCGACCAAGTAGCTGCTCGGCAAAGCTGTAATGCCGAGACGCCTCGGGCAGCCGCCCAAGAAGAGCCCACCTTCCTAGTGGAATGGGCCTTTACCGAATCTGGTAACGGCAATCCAGCCATAGAATGAGCCTGCTGAATCGTGTTACAGATCCAGCGAGCAATAGTCTGCTTAAAAGCAGGAGCGCCAACCTTGTTGGCTGCATACAGGACACACAGAACCTCTGTTTTCCTAACCCTAGCCATCCTGGCTACATACATTTTTAAGGCCCTGACTACATCAGGCACCACAATAGGTTGGTTCATGTGAAAAGACGAAACCACCTTAGGTAGAAATTGAGGACGAGTCCTCCATTCCGCTCTATCCACCTGGAAAATCAGATAGGGGCTCTTGTGAGACAAAGCCGCCAATTCGGACACCCGCCCTGCAAATGCCAAGGCCAATAACATGACCACTTTCCAAGTGAGAAATTTCAATTCAACTGTTTGAAAAGGCTCAAACCAGTGCGATTTAAGGAACTGTAACACTACGTTAAGGTCCCATGGTGCTACTGGGGGCACAAAAGGAGGCTGGATGTGTAGCACTCCCTTTACAAAAGTTTGGACTTCTGGGAGAGAAGCCAATTCCTTCTGGAAGAGTATAGACAGGGACGAAATCTGTACCTTAATGGAGCCTAACTTTAGGCCCATATCCATACCTGACTGTAGAAAGTGGAGAAAACGGCACAAGTGGAAACCTTCCGTAGGAGCATTCTTGGCTTCACACCAAGATACATACTTTCTCCAGATACGGTGATAAAGGCTAGGAAGGAAGTGACAGCGAAACATTATCAGAGTAGGGATGACTTCTTCCGGAATACCCTTCTCCGCTAGGATTCGGTGTTCAACCGCCATGCCGTCAAACGTAACCGCGGTAAGTCTTGGAACACGTAGGGCCACTGCTGCAACAGGTCCTCTCTGAGAGGAAGAGGCCACGGATCTTCTGTGGGCATCCCCCGAAGATCTGAATACCAGGCCCATTGAGGCCAATCTGGAACAATGAGTATTGTCAGTACTCATTTCCGTCTTATGATTCCCAATATTTTTGAGATGAGAAGAAGAGGAGGAAACACATAGACCGACTGAAACACCCATGGTGTCACCAGGGCGTCCACCGCTACTGCCTGAGGGTCCCTTGACCTGGCGCAATACCTCCGAAGCTTCTTGTTGAGGCGTGATGCCATCATGTCTATTTGAGGAAGCTCCCAACGACTTGTTATCTCTGCAAAGACTTCTTGATGAAGTCCCCACTCTCCTGGATGAAGATCGTGTCTGCTGAGAAAGACTGCTTCCCAGTTGTCCACTCCCGGAATGAATATCGCTGACAGAGCACTTATGTGATTTTCTGCCCACCGCAGAATCCTGGTGGCTTCCGCCATTGCCACTCTGCTCTTTGTACCGCCTTGGAGGTTTACATGAGCCACAGCTGTGACGTTGTCTGATTGAATCAGAACCGGTAGGTCACGAAGAAGATTCTCCGCTTGTCGTAGGCCGTTGTAAACGGCCCTTAATTCCAGTATGTAGATGTGTAGGCAAGCCTCCTGGCTTGACCACAGTCCCTGAAAATTCCTTCCTTGTGTGACTGCTCCCCATCCTCGGAGGCTCGCGTCCGTGGTCACCAGGACCAAGTCCTGAATGCCGAACCTGCAACCTTCTAGAAGATGAGCACTCTGCAGCCACCACAGGAAAGACACCCTGGCCCTGGGGGACAGGGTTATCTTCTGATGTATTGGAAGGTGAGAACCGGACCACTTGTCCAGAAGGTCCCACTGAAAAGTCCTCGCCTGAAACCTGCCGAAGGGGATGGCCTCGTAGGTCGCCACCATTTTCTCCAGTACTCGAGTGCATTGATGGACTGACACTCTTTTTGGTTTTAACAGGTCTCTGACCCTGTTCTGGAGTTCCTGGGCTTTTTCCATTGGGAAAAAAACCCTCTTCTGTTCTGTGTCCAGAATCATGCCTAAGAAAGACAGCCGAGTTGTTGAAACCAACTGTGACTTTGGTAGATTTAGAATCCAGCCATGTTACTGCAGCACCCTCAGGGAGAGCGACACGCTTTTCTGCAACTGTTCCTTTGATCTCGCTTTTATCAGGAGATCGTCCAAGTACGGGATAATTGTGACTCCTTGCCTGCGCAGGAGTACCATCATTTCCGCCATTACCTTGGTGAAAACCCTTGGGGCCGTGGAAAACCCAAACGGCAACATCTGAAATTGAAAATGACAGGCCTGTACAGCGAATCTTAGGTACGCTTGATGAGGAGGATAAATGGGGACATGAAGGTATGCATCCTTTATGTCTAGTGACACCATAAAATCCCCCCCTTCCAGGCTGTAGATCACTGCCCAGAGCGATTCCATCTTGAACTTTAACCTTTTTAAGTACAGGTTCAGGGATTTTAAGTTGAGAATGGGTCTGACAGAGCCATCCGGTTTCGGTTGCCCCAAATAGGGTTGAATAGTACCCTTTTCCCTGTTGAATTAAGGGAACCCTGATAATCACTTGCTGTAGACACAGCTTTCGAATTGCAGCCCACACTATCTCCCTCTCTGGGGGAGACGTTGGTAAAGCCGATTTGAAGAATCGGCGGGGAGGCACGTCTTTGCATTCCAGCTTCTAACCTTGGGACACAATTTCCCTCACCCAAGGATCCACATCCGACTGAACCCAGACGTGACTGAAGAGTCGAAGACGTGCCCCCACCGGAGCGGACTCCCTCAGTGGAGCCCCAGCGTCATGCGGTGGATTTAGTAGAAGCCGGGGAGTACTTCTTTTCCTGGGAACTGGCCGTAGCAGGCATTCTTTTTCCCTCTACCCTTACCTCTGGCGAGGAAGGAAGAGCCCCGACCTCTTCTGAACCGAGAGGACTGCATCTGATACTGCAGCGTTTTCTTTTGCTGTTGGGGAACATAAGGCAAAAAAGGTAGATTTACCCGCGGTAGCTGTTGAAACCAGGTCCACTTCCCCAATTAAAAGCTCACCCTTGTAAGGCAAAATTTCCATATGCCTCTTTGAGTCGGCATCACCCGTCCATTGGCGGGTCCACAGCATATATAAGACTGCGTCTTTGATGTGACCTAAGGTCAATAAAATGGTCTAGGGTATCAATATCAGCTGACAAGGTATCTGTACAAACGCAAGCCAATGCTATTGCCGGTCTGATCAAAGCCCCGTATGTGTATAAATTGATTTTAAGGTAGTTTCCTGCCTGCGATCCGCAGGACCTTTTAGTGTCGCCGTGTCCAGGGACGGTAGGGCCACCTTTTTGGACAAGTGCGTTAAGGCCTTGTCGACCGTGGGTGATGATTCCCACCGTAACCTGTCCTTTGAGGGGAAAGGATACGCCATAATAATTCTTTTGGGAATCTGCAGTTTTTTGTCTGGAGTTTCCCAAGCTTTTTCAAATAATGCGTTCAGCTCATAAGATGGGGGAAACGTTACCTCAGGTTTCTTTACCTTAAACCTGTGTACCCTCGTGTCAGGTACACAGGTGATATGCAAAACATCTTTTATTGCAATAATCAAATAATGAATACTTTTTGTCACCCTTGGGTGTAACCTTGCATCATCATAGTCGACACTGGAGTCAGAATCCGTGTCGGTATCAGTGTCTACTATTTGGGACAGGGGACGTTTTTGAGACCCTGAAGGGCCCTGTGACACAATCAAATCCTCGGACTCTGCTTTGTCCAATCTCTTATGTAATAAAGTTACATTTGCATTTAAAACATTCCACATGTCCAACCAATCATGTGTCGGCGTTGCCGACGGAGACACCACAATCATCTGCTCCACCTCCTCCTTAGATGAGCCTTCCGCTTCAGACATGCCGACACACACGTACCGACGCAACCCCACACACACAGGGATATTTATATGGAGACAGATCCCCAATAAGGCCCTTTGGAGAGACAGAGAGAGAGTATGCCAGCACACACCCAGCGCCACTGACACCGGAAATAGAATTCCCAGATAAAAGAGCGCTTTTATATAAATATATATATAATCACATTATATACACTCACTGCTGCTAATAAGTGCCCCCCTCCCTCTGTTTTGCCCTGTGTCTTCAGCAGGGGAGAGTCCGGGGAGCCAGCTCCATGCTGTGGAGAAAATGGCGCTTTCGGTGCTGAGGGATCAAGCTCCGCCCCCTCACCGGCGGGCTTCGGTCCCGCTCATTTTTACAATACTGGCGGGGGTTATGATATATAGTGCCTCTGTAGCCTATATATGTATGTTTGCCAGCCCTAGAGGTTTATTGCTGCCCAGGGCACCCCCCCTGTGCCCTGCACCCATCAGTGCCTTGTGTGTTGTGTGTGGGAGCAATGGCGCATAGCGTTACCGCTGCGCACTTACCTCAGTGAAGATCTGAAGTCTTCTGCCGCCTTGAAGTCTTCTTTTCTTCTTATACTCACCTGGCTTCTATCTTCCGGCTCTGCGAGGAGGACGGCGGCGCGGCTCTGGGATGAACGGCGGGGTTAGACCTGCGTTCCGACTCCCTCTGGAGCTAATGGTGTCCAGTAGCCTAAGAAGCAGAGCCTATCACTTAAGTAGGTCTGCTTCTCTCTCCTCAGTCCCACGATGCAGGGAGCCTGTTGCCAGAAGGCTCCCTGAAAATAAAAAACCTAACAAAATTATTTTTCAGAGAAACTCAGGGTGCATTACAGGGGAGCTCTCCTATCTCCTCTGGGCACAAGATCTAACTGAGGTCTGGAGAAGGGGCATAGAGGGAGGAGCCAGTGCACACCCATACTAAAAGTTCTTTATAGTGCCCATGTCTCCTGCGGAGCCCGTCTATACCCCATGGTCCTTACGGAGTCCCCAGCATCCTCTAGGACGTAAGAGAAAATTACACAAAATCAAGTGTGTGTGTGTGTGTGTGTGTGTGTGTGTGTGTGTGTGTGTGTGTGTAGCAGAAGCACCTATGCTCTTGATCAGGATGCCAGAGCATGTAGTTACGGCTCTGGGTACAAGTGCATACTGTTATGATGACTAGCGGAAAACTATGGGGGTTATTCAGAGTTGTTAGCAAACCAAAAAAGCACATTAATCACTTGCTTGCCTGCAAGTGCTTTATCTGACCTGGTCGCACGGGATGCGACCAGTCAGATAAACAGTGTTAGCAGCGGCAGGGAAGGGAAACTTCCCTTCGCTGCTGCTGTCAGGGGGACCAGAAAGTCCCTCTGTCTCCCTGCACCCTCCCCCCTGATCGGTCAGCATGGCAGGATACCCTACCCCCCAGTGGCTGCAGACAATAGCAGCCACTGGTAAGTGTAAAACAACCCTCCCAAGCCTCCCCCCTCCCCCCTCCCCCCTGTGTACCTGGCAGCTGTCCGGGATCTAAAAACTAAAGTCGCAATGTTACCGATGTTCAGATGGTCATGATGTTCTCGATCGATGTTTCGATGTTTGGGGGGAATTTTAAAAATCAAAAAGAATATTTTTTTATTTTATTTTATTTTTAACTAAAATCAATTTGGATAGGGTTCAATTCATGTTCTTCACCTAATTCACTCATAAAAGAAAACCCGACAATTTCGGAGTGGTTTTTGGGTAAAAATATTGTCAGTTAAGTGGTTAATGGGCAAAACCATGTTGCACCTAGTCTCTGCACCTAGATATGCTTGGGCAAATGCTAAGTAGCATTGGTCCCACCTGATCAGTGGCTATCAGAGTTTTAAAATGAAAAAATGTGTCCCCTGGAAATGTTCCATGAATAATTCTTGCCATATATTCTGTCACTGTGAATCTGTTTCATGGATCAAATAATCCAGTGACTGATTCATTATACAGGATAACAGAGGCAGATACATAATGAACTATATTATTAGTCCAGGGGATTTATGAAATGCTATATATTTCCCTTGGGTTTGAAATAGCTGCATACCATCGTGCATCAGCAGGATTACCTACTTTATTTGATCATCACTCAGTCTGTATGGGACATCAAATTGCTATTCTCCTTGGAGACTGACCCCTTTACCAAATATATAAAATGCCCAAGCTCTTCTCCTACTTCTACTCATGTCCTTTCCATTCAACCCTTCTGTTCTGCAGATGTAGCTGACTTTCACATAGGTATGTGTCCTGGGGGGGGGGGGGGGGGGGAGTTATTAATAGGTGGAAATGTTTTTTTTTTTTTTAAATCATGTATTGGGGACGGTGTTAATGTTATGTGGGAGATGATTGTTAATGTAAGTTATTCTTTATTAAATGTAGTTGCCAGTAATATAATATGGGTTTAGAGGGGGGTAACAATGTATTGTAGTACCAGTTACTGTAATATGGAATCTCTAAATGTGGATGTTATTACAATCGGGGTCTATTGTGAGAAATAGGCTTATCTATTAAATATGAATGCTACATAGCTTTCCATGGAAAGTGCTAAGTGAAAGTGTCAGTGGGTGACAGCAGGAGCCAGAGGCTGGCAGGGGAGCAGTGGGTGACTGCTAGAGGCAGTAGGTGAAACGGAGCGATAGTGGGTGACTGGGAAAGATAGTATGTGACTCAGAGTCTTTTTAAATCTCTGCTAACATGTATTGATGTACTGTACTTTTCATTCAAACCAGTCAAATCTGGCAGATGATCTGCCAGATAATTGTATGGTGTATGCCCAGCTCAAGTAACAGCTGGGTCACTTAGCGCTGCCATATTTTCTTATCTAATCTTCTCTTTCTGTAGCAGGCAGAAGACAGAGAAATCCTTATACTACATATCAAGAATCAGTATGTACAGGTATTTTCTCTGCCTTTTTTTCTTGGCCCCCTTATCTCCCCTTAGTAGATGGACCCCTGAGTCTTGTTGTTTGGACACCAAGGCACACTGCCCTGACTGAAATACAACTCAAGTTCACTAGATGGGTCCACCACTACTGTCCACGTGGACATCTTATGGGAATAGTAAACTAGGGTGTGGGGAGCAAGGTGAGCCACTTGGGTGCATGTATTAATGTTCTAAATAAGTTTAACAATGTTCTGAAGCAGTTTACTTATGCTAACCCAGGGGGTCCCATGTCCTAAACTTGAACCATGAAATATTACTTAACAGGTTAATATCCATGTTTTTCATTTAAATGATTTTCGGCGGATCAATGTGTGTGGGCCCAAACCATCAGGGCACATTAGAGGACTGTAAACCATCCTAAGTTGCATGGCTTGGTATTGATGGGATCGATGAGATGTTTTTGTTATAATGGCTGTATTTAGGGGATTCAAAATGGCAGCATACAGTATCACAGGTGATTTCAGTTTTTACCCTCAGAACTGCTGATAATATGTGCAGTGGTTTCAAACCGACCCAAGAAATCACAGCTTAATAAATGTACCCCCATGTTTTCCCTGAAATCTTGCTGATCATTTATTATGACTGACACCTTATTTACTATTTACAGAAAATATACTGATAATTATATAACCATTCTGCCCTGATTAGGTCATTCATAAATCTGCTTTGTTTCTAATTATACACCAGGCATGAAAAGATATATTTTATCACAACTGTTTATTTTTATGGATCTCTAACATATGCACTAGCGGCTGTCACAGCAGAAGGTCCCTGAGAACAAATGTATTTTTGCCGCATGTAATGAATATGTTGAAATCTACATTAGGGGCAATTTTGTTTTAATAAATTGTCTGGCAAAGCCAGGTTTTGTGTTTGCTTTTTGTCTTGTGTTCTGTAGAAATCAAGAGAAAAGTGGCTTCTCAGTAATGAGTGTATGGTGAAATTAATATGACTTAATCTTTTCAGACTGCAGCTGACTTTCTCTATGTTTCTACATAATATAAATCAGGCATGAAATTATAAAACATACAAAACAGCAGTTTTTAGAAAGAATATAACTAGAACTAGTGATGAGCGGGTTCGGATCCTCACCCCCCCGAACTTCACCCTTTTTACACGGGTCCGAGGCAGACTCGGATCCTCCCGCCTTGCTCGGTTAACCCGAGCGCGCCCGAACGTCATCATCCCGCGGTCGGATTCTCGCGAGATTCGTATTCTATATAACAAGCCGCGCGTCGCCGCCATTTTTCACTCGTGCATTAGAGATGATCGTGAGAGGACATGGCTGGCGTCTTCTCAGTTTCTATGTTCAGTGGGCTGCAAATATCTGTGCTCAGTGTGCTGCAAATATCTGTGCTCAGTGTGCTGCAAATATCTGTGCTCAGTGTGTTGCAAGTGCAAATATCTACGTTCTCTGCCTGTAAAACGCTCCATATCTGTGCTCAGTGTGCTGCAAATATCTGTGCTCAGTGTGCTAATTGCTTTATTGTGGGGACTGGGGACCAGCAGTATTATATAGTAGGAGGACAGTGCAGAGTTTTGCTGACCAGTGACCACCAGTATTATACGTTCTCTGCCTGAAAAACGCTCCATATCTGTGCTGCATTGTAGTAGGAGGACAGTGCAGAATTTTGCTGACCACCAGTATAACTATATATATAGCAGTACGGTACAGTAGTCCACTGCTCTACCTCTGTGTCGTCAAGTATACTATCTCATCCATACCTGTGGTGCATTTCAGTTTTGCACAGTTTGCTGACTACCCATATATATAATATATAGCAGTACGGTACAGAAGGCCACTGCTCTACCTACCTCTGTGTCGTCAAGTATACTATCCATCCATACCTGTGGTGCATTTCAGTTTTGCACAGTTTGCTGACCACCCATATATATAATATATAGCAGTACGGTACAGAAGGCCACTGCTCTACCTACCTCTGTGTCGTCAAGTATACTATCCATCCATACCTGTGGTGCATTTCAGTTTTGCACAGTTTGCTGACCACCAGTATATATAATATATAGCAGTACGGTACAGTAGGCTACTGCTCTACCTACCTCTGTGTCGTCAAGTATACTATCCCATCCATACCTGTGGTGCATTTCAGTTTTGCACAGTTTGCTGACTACCCATATATATAATATATAGCAGTACGGTACAGAAGGCCACTGCTCTACCTACCTCTGTGTCGTCAAGTATACTATCCATCCATACCTGTGGTGCATTTCAGTTTTGCACAGTTTGCTGACCACCCATATATATAATATATAGCAGTACAGTACAGAAGGCCACTGCTCTACCTACCTCTGTGTCGTCAAGTATACTATCCATCCATACCTGTGGTGCATTTCAGTTTTGCACAGTTTGCTGACCACCAGTATATATAATATATAGCAGTACGGTACAGTAGGCTACTGCTCTACCTACCTCTGTGTCGTCAAGTATACTATCCATCCATACCTGTGGTGCATTTCAGTTTTGCACAGTTTGCTGACCACCAGTATATATAATATATAGCAGTACGGTACAGTAGGCCATTGCTCTACCTACCTCTGTGTCATCAAGTATACTATCCATCCATACCTGTGGTGCATTTAAGTTGTGCGCAGTATATATATAGTAGTAGGCCATTGCTATTGATAAATTTATTACTGGCATATAATTCCACACATTAAAAAAATGGAGAACAAAAATGTGGAGGGTAAAATAGGGAAAGATCAAGATCCACTTCCACCTCATGCTGAAGCTGCTGCCACTAGTCATGGCCGAGACGATGAAATGCCATCAACGTCGTCTGCCAAGGCCGATGCCCAATGTCATAGTAGAGAGCATGTAAAATCCAAAAAAACAAAAGTTCCGTAAAATGACCCAAAAATCGAAATTAAAATCGTCTGAGGAGAAGCGTAAACTTGCCAATATGCCATTTACGACACAGAGTGGCAAGGAACGGCTGAGGCCCTCTCCTATGTTCCTCATGACTAGTGGGTCAGCTTCACATGAGGATGGAAGCACTCATCCTCCTGCTAGAAAACTTAAAAGACTTAAGATGGCAAAAGCACAGCAAAGAACTGTGCGTTCTCCTAAATCACAAATCCCCAAGGAGAGTCCAATTGTGTCGGTTGCGATGCCTGACCTTCCCAACACTGGACGGGAAGAGGTGGCGCCTTCCACCATTTGCACGCCCCCTGCAAGTGCTGGAAGGAGCACCCGCAGTCCAGTTCCTGATAGTCAAATTGAAGATGTCACTGTTGAAGTACACCAGGATGAGGATATGGGTGTTGCTGGCGCTGGGGAGGAAATTGACAAGGAGGATTCTGATGGTGAGGTGGTTTGTTTAAGTCAGGCACCCGGGGAGACACCTGTTGTCCGTGGGACGAATATGGCCATTGACATGCCTGGTCAAAATACCCCAAAAATCACCTCTTCGGTGTGGAATTATTTCAACAGAAATGCGGACAACTGGTGTCAAGCCGTGTGTTGCCTTTGTCAAGCTGTAATAAGTAGGGGTAAGGACGTTAACCACCTAGGAACATCTTCCCTTATATGTCACCTGGAGCGCATTCATCAGAAGTCATTGACAAGTTCAAAAACTTTGGGTGACAGCGGAAGCAGTCCACTGCCAACTAAATCCCTTCCTCTTGTAACCAAGCTCCTGCAAACCACACCACCAACTCCCTCAGTGTCAATTTCCTCCATAGACAGGAAAGCCAATAATCCTGCAGGCCATGTCACTGTCAAGTCTGACGAGTCATCTTCTGCCTGGGATTCCTCCGATGCATCCTTGAGTGTAACGCCTACTGCTGCTGGCGCTGCTGTTGTTGCTGCCGGGAGTCGATCGTCATCCCAGAGGGGAAGTCAGAAGACCACTTGTACTACTCCCAGTAAGCAATTGACTGTCCAACAGTCCTTTGCGAGGAAGATGAAATATCACAGCAGTCATCATGCTGCAAAGCGGATAACTCAGGCCTTGGCAGCCTGGGTGGTGAGAAACGTGTTTCCGGTATCCACCGTTAATTCACAGGGAACTAGAGAATTGATCGAGGTACTGTGCCCCGGTACCAAATACCATCTAGGTTCCATTTCTCTAGGCAGGCGATACCGAAAATGTACACAGACGTCAGAAAAAGAGTCACCAGTGTCCTAAAAAATGCAGTTGTACCCAATGTCCACTTAACCACGGACATGTGGACAAGTGGAGCAGGGCAGACTCAGGACTATATGACTTTGACAGCCCACTGGGTAGATGTATTGCCTCCCGCAGCAAGAACAGCAGCGGCGGCACCAGTAGCAGCATCTCGCAAATGCCAACTCGTTCCTAGGCAGGCTACGCTTTGTATCACCGCTTTCCATAAGAGGCACACAGCTGACAACCTCTTACGGAAACTGAGGAACATAATCGCAGAATAACTTACCCCAATTGGACTCTCCTGAGGATTTGTGACATCGGACAATGCCACCAATATTGTGCGTGCATTACATCTGGGCAAATTCCAGCATGTCCCATGTTTTGCACATACATTGAATTTGGTGGTGCAGAATTATTTAAAAAATGACAGGGGCGTGCAAGAGATGCTGTCGGTGGCCCGAAGAATTGCGGGCCACTTTCGGCATTCAGCCACCGAGTGCCGAAGACTGGAGCACCAGCAAACACTCCTGAACCTGCCCTGCCATCATCTGAAGCAAGAGGTGGTAACGAGGTGGAATTCAACCCTCTATATGCTTCAGAGGATGGAGGAGTAGCAAAAGGCCATTCAAGCCTATACAGCTACCTATGATATAGGCAAAGGAGGGGGAATGCACCTGACTCAAGCGCAGTGGAGAATGATTTCAACGTTGTGCAAGGTTCTGCAACCCTTTGAACTTGCCACACGTGAAGTCAGGCAGACACTGCCAGCCTGAGTCAGGTCATTCCCCTCATCAGGCTTTTGCAGAAGAAGCTGGAGAGATTGAAGGAGGAGCTAAAACAGAGCGATTCCGCTAGGCATGTGGGACTTGCGGATGGAGCCCTTAATTCGCTTAACCAGGATTCACGGGTGGTCAATCTGTTGAAATCAGAGCACTACATTTTGGCCAACCTACGTTGTATCTCTCTTTCCGGCAGACACAAGTCTGCAGAGGTTCAAAGACCTGCTGGTGAGAAAATTGTCAAGTCAAGCGGAACGTGACCCGTCAACAGCTCCTCCTTCACATTCTCCCGCAACTGGGGCTGCGAGGAAAAGGCTAAGAATTCCGAGACCACCCACTGGCGGTGATGCAGGGCAGTCAGGAGCAAGTGCTGACATCTGGTGCGGACTGAAGGACCTGCCAATGATTACTGACATGTCTGCTGTCACTGCATATGATTCTGTTACCATTGAAAGAATGGTGGAGGATTATATGAGTGACAGCATCCAAGTAGACATGTCAGACAGTCCGTACGTATACTGGCAGGAAAAAGAGGCAATTTGGAGGATCTTGCACAAACTGGCTTTATGTTACCTAAGTTTCCCCCCCCCCTCCAGTGTGTACTCCGAAAGAGTGTTTAGTGCAGCCGCTCACCGTGTCAGCAATCGGCGTACGAGGTTACTTCCAGAAAATGTGGAGAAGATGATGTTCATCAAAATGAATTATCATCAATTCCTCCGTGGAGACATTCACCAGCAATTGCCTCCAGAAAGTACACAGGGACCTGAGATGGTGGATTCCAGTGGGGACGAATTAATAATCTGTGAGGAGGGGGATGTACACAGTGAAAGGGGTGAGGAATTGGACGATGAGGAGGAGGTGGACATCTTGCCTCTGTAGAGCCAGTTTGTGCAAGGAGAGATTGATTGCTTCTTTTTTGGTGGGGGCCCAAACCAACCAGTCATTTCAGTCACAGTTGTGTGCAAGACCCTGTCGCTGAAATGATGGGTTTTTTAAAGTGTGCATGTCCTGTTTATACAACATAAGGGTGGATGGGAGGGCCCAAGGACAATTCCATCTTGCACCTCTTTTTTCTTTCATATTTCTTTGCATCATGTGCTGTTTAGGGACTATTTTTGGAAGTGCCATCCTGTCTGACACTGCTGTGCCACTCCTAGGTGGGCCAGGTGTTTGTGTCGGCCACTTTGGTCACTTAGCTTAGTCATCCAGCGACCTCGGTGCAAATTTTAGGACTAAAAATAATATTGTGAGGTGTGTGGTGTTCAGAATAGACTGGAAATGAGTGGAAATTATGGTTATTGAGGTTAATAATACTATGGGATCAAAATGACCCCCAAATTCTATGATTTAAGCTGTTTTTGAGGTTTTTGTAAAAAAACACCCGAATCCAAAACACACCCGAATCCGACAAAAAGTTTTCAGGGAGGTTTTGCCAAAACGCGTCCGAATCCAAAACACGGCCGTGGAACCGAATCCAAAACCAAAACACAAAACCCGAAAAATTTTCAGTGCACATCACTAACTAGAACTTGTTTGAGTACATGTACTGTATTATTACATTCTTACAAATAATTAAAATTAAAGTAAAAATGCTGTAAGTACCTGAACTGTAATTGCTCAGTTAATGGACTATACAAATATGTTGTCATAACAGGAAATTTATGCTCCCAAAATATTGTAAGTTCTTTGTGACTGAAAACTGAAGTGTAATGAAAAGTAATCACAAAGTGTACTGTAGGATGCATAGAATGAGCAGCAGGGGGAGATCTGCCACCACCTCTCCAGTCTAACAGCCTTAGTAATAATGTAATACTTATACTTAGTAACAACTATTTTTGGTACGAAGGGAGTTTTTACTTGCAGCTCCTTGGGGCGGCGATGGGCACTAGGCTGGCACCTAGTTATGCAAACCTTTTCATGGCCCATTGGGAGGACCAGGTCATTTGGTCTGATCATCCATGGGTTGCCAGCCTAGTGCTCTGGACCAGATATATAGATGACGTCCTATTTCTATGGGATGGGGATCGGTCATCGTTAGAAATCTTTTGTCAATACCTTAACTCTAATAATAGGAATATTGAGTTATCCTACAGTGTAAGTCAGTTGGAGGTTAACTTCCTAGACTTGTGTATTTATGTGGACGAGGACAAACTAGTTACCAGGAATTATTCAAAACCCACAGATTGTAATTCTCTGATTAATTTTGACAGCAATCACCACCTTAACTGGATTAAAGGTATTCCTAAAAGCCAATTCAGACGTTTAAGGAGGAATTGTACAAATATTAATTGGTACGATAAAAATGCAGATGTGATGGAACACCATTTTTTAGATAAAGGGTACGATCCTCTTCTAATTTCTAGGGCACGCACGAAAACGCGTGATTTGGAACGATCCCTAACCTTGGAAAGTAAGAAAAATACCACTATCTCCTTTGATAATAAAGGGGTTAATTTTATATCCCAATATAACTCTCAATACAAACAACTAGAGAGTATCATTAAAAAACACTGGTACATTTTGAATAAAGATCCTTTACTGTGTGGGATTCTCCAGGATAAGCCTAAATTTATTTACCGCAAAGCTAATAATCTGAAAGATATACTCGTTAAAAGTGCTTTGCCTATAGAAAGGATAATGTTTGGGTAAAGAAAAGTAGACTCTTTATTGGGGGCACTCTTAGTTATATTACACCTGTGCAGGAAAGTGCTATTATCAATAAAATATAACTTTTATTAAGTGTATTTAAAATATCTGAGATTGTGTTTAATCAACAAAAATGCAGCAGTGAAATCATGCCCTGCAATTTCATTGGGTATAGGGTTATTCCCAAAGTGGGTATTTTATAGGTTATGAAAGCCCACAAATATTGATATCCACACACCTATTATCATTGGAACCTATAGTGGTAATAGAGTATATTATTCAATCTGAAATTCCTAAAACGGCACTAATTGGTACAGAACAAATTGCCATTAAACAATATCTTAGGTATTGAAGTGCATATAGCGCTGACTGTTAGAGTTTCTTCCTTTTCTATAAGTTAGTAGCTCTTACCCCGGTTATCAATCTTTTGAATAAAAAAACGTTAGTGATCAGCTCAATCTCTATAATGGTCACGTGTTGGGGAATCTTAAAGTAAAATATTTTAATCAACGACACATGGTGCGGGTGTGTTTCAACTTTTTATAAATAAGAGGAGTCCTATATTGGGTTGCAGTCGCAGATTTATGAAAAAGGACACCAAGTGTTATTACTGACATTAAACATTGTACCGTGTTGATCAATAATTCTGTTATTATCGATATAGCTGTCAGTGGATTACCTCAGATGTCCACACTTTATCTATAGGAAATGTTGCAACCTGATCTGTGTGTTCAGCAAGCTTGTACAGAGATCATACATGAGTTGCAGAGTGATTATTTTTATAACATCAGACTAGGGAGACAGCAAAGATACGCCGTGCTCTAAAAGGATACACTGTGCCCTTGTTGTTACAAATACCGGTAAATTGTTCACTCACGTCTACAGGATACAGATATTTATATAGCTGTCAGCAGATTATCCCAAATGTCCACCTTTTATCTATTAGAGATGTTACAACCCAATCTGTGTGTTCAACAAGATGTTTACAAGTTTGTACAGAAATCACGTATAGGCTGTAAGGTAATATATTACAGCACCTGGCTAGAGAGGGAACAAAACAAATTCTGTGCTCTATAGAAGGATACAGTGTGCCTTTGTTGTTACAACCGCCAGTAATATTATTCAATCACATCTAAAGAATACAAATTTCTCATATCAGAAAGCCACAGTGTGACAATTTAGCCTCCTCATCTGAGTCATATGTGGTTTAGGCATTCGTACTCACAATTAGACACATGGAATAAGGTAATTAGACTAATCCATGCTAAATGTGAGAGGCTGTGTGGATCATTAATAGCATTTAGGGGAGGCAAACTTCCACATATCAAATAGACACAGTGTATTGGTTACGTTTCCTCAATTACACGTAATCACAAAAAAACACACATTGAATGTATATAGGTAACAGTTTAAATCATTTAAGACACACCATATGGTCAAGCTATATAATCATGATAGCATGTATATGTGTTTGAAAATTCCCCAAACACGAGAAAGAGAAAACCAGTGAGTTGATCCTGCAACTTCTGCTGTCATTCCATCTTGAATTGCCTGCGCCTATGGTAATCAGCGGAAGGAAGATGAGAGAGTGGCCAGGTAATCTGCTGGTTAAGAAGGAAGAAAAGAGCCGTTCTGCTGTTCCCGTTAGAGCGCATACGGCTACCTGGTGTCCAGGGACATTGCAGGGAGCCGCAGCGCAATGCAGGAATGAGAGTGGGCCGAGTGGATAAGTGCCTATATCAGAGGAATAAACAAAATGAGTAAATAGAAAAAGCCCGTATTACGGGCGTGTGGGCTCACGAGCCTCCCACTGGCAGCGGCATCAGCTCCGATTCAGCTGTGGAATGGATAACGCGTTTCACTCGTAAGCTTGTTCACATCCTGTCACATGCAGCATCCACAGCACACCACTATCACTGACTATATATAGCAGATCCTTAATGGTCCGTAATCACAGTGAATTAGATTGACAGATACGTGGGCCACTAAGAGAAAAGCTAAACTAAAACAACGGCCTTTAAAAAAATCAAAGGGTCACACCTATAAACTTACTACAAAATTACTTTGTCCAAAAAGAAAAACTATATAAGCATAACTATATAAGCATATAAGCATATGTACGTGTGCATCCATTTTCAAACAGTCCCCATGTATCACACAATTTAATAATTAATTATATTATTTAAATAGCTTTAATTTACGTTGATACATTCGACTGCTATTTTATGGCCATATCATTAATATATAGTATATACAACTGTATAGTTATTTGGCCCCAAGCAACCCACCATGCAATATAGATTGCAAATTTGAGTGAACTGCCTGTAAAGGATGGACAAATACAATAATAATTACATGTGATTTACTAAGTTTGTTTATCCACAAAGGGACTGTGCATATATACATGAGCACCCATACATGCAATTACACACGCATGCGCATATATATGCACATGCACACATATATAAACAAAACATATATCCATACATGCCTATACATTTCGGAAAGAATTTTTGAAAAAGAAAAGAAAAAATATGAAATATTAAATCGACAGGTATTGACAAGTATCAAAGTGAAATGATGTTATTTTCATTATTTTCATTAATTCAATTTTAATCCTATTGTTTTTTGTTTTTTATTTATTTTTATTTTTTATTTTATTTTTTATTATTTATTATAATTAGGGGAGAAAAAAGAAGAAAACCTCAAGCAAAGGGGTTAAAAATATATAAGTTTTAGCGAGTATATAGAGAAACTTTCATATGTACACCCATATATACGCAGCTGTATGTATACCCATGCATCTCTCCTTGTGTGTGTACATGCACATGCACGTACATGGGTATGCGCCCACATACCTAGGGGCAGATAGGGGGATAGGGCTGGATGTAAATGGGGGCAAGGCTTCATAGGCAGTTAGTTAGTGGAGGGGAGAAGGAGAGCGAAGAGGAGGAGAAGCAAGAGAGAGAGAGAGAGAGAAGGAGATATAGTCCAACCAGTATCTTCTGATTTTAAATCAGAAGCCATTAAGGATCTGCTATATATAGTCAGTGATAGTGGTGTGCTGTGGATGCTGCATGTGACAGGATGTGAACAAGCTTACGAGTGAAACGCGTTACCCATTCCACAGCTGAATCGGAGCTGATGCCGCTGCCAGTGGGAGGCTCGTGAGCCCACACGCCCGTAATACGGGCTTTTTCTATTTACTCATTTTGTTTATTCCTCTGATATAGGCACTTATCCACTCGGCCCACTCATTCCTGCATTGCGCTGCGGCACCCTGCAATGTCCCTGGACACCAGGTAGCCGTATGCGCTCTAACGGGAACAGCAGAACGGCTCTTTTCTTCCTTCTTAACCAGCAGATTACCTGGCCACTCTCTCATCTTCCTTCCGCTGATTACCATAGGCGCAGGTAAATCAAGATGGAATGACAGCAGAAGTTGCAGGATCAACTCACTGGTTTTCTCTTTCTCGTGTTTGGGGAATTTTCAAACACATATACATGCTATCATGATTATATAGCTTGACCATATGGTGTGTCTTAAATGATTTAAACTGTTACCTATATACATTCAATGTGTGTTTTTTTGTGATTACGTGTAATTGAGGAAACGTAACCAATACACTGTGTCTATTTGATATGTGGAAGTTTGCCTCCCCTAAATGCTATTAATGATCCACACAGCCTCTCACATTTAGCATGGATTAGTCTAATTACCTTATTCCATGTGTCTAATTGTGAGTACGAATGCCTAAACCACATATGACTCAGATGAGGAGGCTAAATTGTCACACTGTGGCTTTCTGATATGAGAAATTTGTATTCTTTAGATGTGATTGAATAATATTACTGGCGGTTGTAACAACAAAGGCACACTGTATCCTTCTATAGAGCACAGAATTTGTTTTGTTCCCTCTCTAGCCTGGTGCTGTAATATATTACCTTACAGCCTATACGTGATTTCTGTACAAACTTGTAAACATCTTGTTGAACACACAGATTGGGTTGTAACATCTCTAATAGATAAAAGGTGGACATTTGGGATAATCTGCTGACAGCTATATAAATATCTGTATCCTGTAGACGTGAGTGAACAATTTACCGGTATTTGTAACAACAAGGGCACAGTGTATCCTTTTAGAGCACAGCGTATCTTTGCTGTCTCCCTAGTCTGATGTTATAAAAATAATCACTCTGCAACTCATGTATGATCTCTGTACAAGCTTGCTGAACACACAGATCAGGTTGCAACATTTCCTATAGATAAAGTGTGGACATCTGAGGTAATCCACTGACAGCTATATCGATAATAACAGAATTATTGATCAACACGGTACAATGTTTAATGTCAGTAATAACACTTGGTGTCCTTTTTCATAAATCTGCGACTGCAACCCAATATAGGACTCCTCTTATTTATAAAAGTTGAAACACACCCGCACCATGTGTCGTTGATTAAAATATTTTACTTTAAGATTCCCCAACACGTGACCATTATAGAGATTGAGCTGATCACTACCGTTTTTTAATTCAAAAGATTGATAACCGGGGTAAGAGCTACTAACTTATAGAAAAGGAAGAAACTCTAACAGTCAGCGCTATATGCACTTCGATACCTAAGATATTGTTTAATGGCAATTTGTTCTGTACCAATTAGTGCCGTTTTAGGAATTTCAGATTGAATAATATACTCTATTACCACTATAGGTTCCAATGATAATAGGTGTGTGGATATCAATATTTGTGGGCTTTCATAACCTATAAAATACCCACTTTGGGAATAACCCTATACCCAATGAAATTGCAGGGCATGATTTCACTGCTGCATTTTTGTTGATTAAACACAATCTCAGATATTTTAAATACACTTAATAAAAGTTATATTTTATTGATAATAGCACTTTCCTGCACAGGTGTAATATAACTAAGAGTGCCCCCAAAAAAGAGTCTTCTTTTCTTTCCCCAAACATTGTGCTATTTCTGACTCTGGGGAGCACCACCAACCAATGAAATTAACCATAAAAGATATTCTTTTCTTTTTTTGAACAATATGGTAGTTGGTTATTTTGTTTGAATTTAAATCAGTCTCCTGTTGAAACTTACCTCCTCTCTTAGGAGGATTTCTTTAGAGACGGGAGCGATCTAGTGCGGTTTGTCTCGCCACTTTCTATCTTCCTATAGAAAGGATGCAAACCAGGATTACTTCTAAAGGTTTCTACCGCTGCGGTTTCTGCCCTATGTGTAGAAGCTGCAGCATTGATAGAAAAATTACAGAATACAAGTCCAATCAAACCCAGGCTCTGTATCCGATTAAAGATTTCATCACTTGCTGTAGCAAAAATGTGATTTATCTGCTAGAGTGTATTTGTGGGCTTCAATACACAGGGAGAACGGGCAGAAGGTTGAAAGAGCGAATGTCGGAACACACTAGAAATGTCAAAAAGGGTTATGAATTACATAGTGTGTCTGCACATTTTAAGGAGAAACACAACTGCAACTTGAAAGGCCTAAAAAGTTTTATAGGCATTAAATTAGCAAAAGGGAGTTGGAGAACACATAACACTGAGAGGTGCTTGGCTCAGTTAGAAATGAAAACCATACATCAGTTAAAAACACTGGCACCTAATGGGTTAAACCTTGAATTCGAAATGAAATGGTTTATCTAATATACTTACCTGTATGTGATGGGAAATACCTCACTAATTGTTTGTGTTGTTTCTCCCTCTCTTTATGTGTTTTGTTCGTCTTTGTGAGACTTACTACTGAACGCATATGGACATTTGAAACATCGGCATGGACTAAAGCACAGCTGTATATCCATTATGTCTGACATCCAGTATCTGTATATATTTGTTTTGTCCATTATGGTTGTAATATCTTAACGAGCTACAGACAAAATGTATGTACTCAGAGCGTTCTATATTATGTAAATGATACTTTATAGTTGGGAATCCAAAATATCTTTTATTCTAGGTATACCAAGAAAGCAACTATTTTCCGTGTTTTGTCACGGTTGTAAAATAGTTTTATCTTTGTCCTATCTTATACATTCTTAATAGTTTGTTCAGTTATATGGGTATCTATCTACTATATCCCGCAGCACATTATTTGTGCAGCGTTAATAGTTCACGGGGACACAGGGGCGCTCTATTGTCTGCCCAAACAATATTTCGTAGCATAATATATGTGTAGTGTAAATATATTTTGGGCTTCCTGACAGTATAGTTTCAGTAATCAGAATGTATATTATGTAAGTGTTTTGTAACTGTGCAAGGCACACTTAAGTAAGAGGGTGTTGTACTCTTTTATTGTTTGTGTAAGTAAATACTATATCTGTTTGGTGTATACATGGTTAAATGCATGTGATCTGTTCAGCAATTATGTATCACCTGTCTGTGTATGGGCAGTATATTGTGATTGGCTAGAAGACACCATGTGACCAACATTCACCCAGGATAAAGTTGGGAACCTGGGATCCATACAGCACTTCTTGACAAAGGGGAGAGAATCCTTGAAACCGGTTGAAGTTTTTATGCTGTGACGACCATTCATCAGCTCCGGGATGTGTGTTGCAGTATTCGTGTGTTTTTATGCTTCATGAATAAATTTGTGTACATTTTTAAGCACTACCGTCTGCCTGTCTCCTGTCTGCAGTGAGTGGAGAAATAAAAAGAAACCTTTCAGTCCACTCGAGACTCAACTTCAATGTAAGTGTCATTCTTATGGTTCACTGTGATTGAAAAGAGCACCAGCTATTTCCTATAGCCATAAAGATACCCTTATAGGAACGCAAGGCTGAATATTGATGTGAGTATCTTTCTAAATACGTGGAGCCATTTGAGGGCAGATTGTGGATGAAGCATTTCGTTTCTAAAACTCCCCCATCAGATGTTTCATTGTGAAAGTTCTACTGTTTTAATGTTTTAATAATTTATAAAACATCAGCAGCGCTAGTTTTTTATTGTTTATTTGTTTGCATGAGTCCATATTTGGGAATTTTTGAAGGGTAAATTCCATTGATTTTAAACCAGCAGCTTTTCATTGCAGCGCAGGACTACATCTAGTATATTTGTTGCAATAATGCAAGAAGGTCTGTTACAAGCCCACTTAAGGTGCGTATACACTAGACCACAGGTTCTCAAACTTGGTCCTCAGGACCCCACACGGTGCATGTTTTGCAGGTCTCCTCACAGAATCACAAGTGAAATAATTAGCTCCACCTGTGGACCTTTCAAAATGGTTCTGTGAGTAATAAATACACCTGTGCACTTGCTGGGTTACCTGCAAAACATGCACCCAGGGAGGGGGGGAGAGGGAGGGAGGGGAGGGAGGGGAGGGGAGGGAGGGGGGCAAATTAGGTAAAATAAAGCCAGTTTGTGAAAGGGCCTCCAAATTGCCTCTTTTTCCTGCCAGTATACGTACGGACTGTCTGACATGTCTACTTGGATGCTGTCACTCATATAATCCGCCACCATTCTTTCAATGGTGACAGAATCATATGCAGTGACAGTAGATAACATGTCAGTAATCATTGGCAGGTCCTACAGTCCGGACCAGATGTCAGCTATCGCTCCTGACTGCCCTGCATCACCGCCAGCGGGTGGTTTTGGAAATTTTATCGTTTTCCTGGCAGCTCCAGTGGCGGTAGAAAATGAAGGAGGAGTAGTTGGCGTGTCACGTTCCGCTTGACTTGACAGGTGTCTCACCAGCAGGTCTTTGAACCTCTGCAGACTTGTGTCTGCCGGAAAGAGAGATACAACGTAGGCTTTAAACCTAGGATCGAGCACGGTGGCCAAAATGTGGTGCTCTGATTTCAACAGATTGACCACCCGTGAATCCTGGTTAAGCGAATGAAGGGCTCCATCCACAAGTCCCACATGCCTAGCGGAATCGCTCCATTTTAGCTCCTCCTGCAATCTTTCCAGCTGCTTCTGCAAAAGCCTGATTAGGGGAATGACCTGACTCAGGCTGGCAACGTCTGAACTGACTTCACGTGTGGCAAGTTCAAAGGGTTGCAGAACCTTGCACAACGTTGAAATCATTCTCCACTGCGCTTGAGTCAGGTGCATTCCCCCTCCTTTGCCTATATCGTAGGCAGATGTATAGGCTTGAATGGCTCTTTGCAGCTTCTCCATCCTCTGAAGCATATAGAGGGTTGAATTCCACCTCGTTACCACCTCTTGCTTCAGCTGATGGAGGGCATGTTCAGGAGTGTTTGCTGGTGCTCCAGTCTTCGGCACGCAGTGGCTGAATGCCGAAAGTGGCCCGCAATTCTTCGGGCCACGGACAGCATCTCTTGCATGCCCCTGTCGTTTTTAAAAAAAATTCTGCACCACCACATTCATTGTATGCGAAAAACATGGGATGTGCTGGAATTTGCCCAGATGTAATGCACGCACAATATTGGTGGCGTTGTCCGATGTCACAAATCCCCAGGAGAGTCCAATTGGGGTAAGCCAATCTGCAATGATGTTCCTCAGTTTCCGTAAGAGGTTGTCAGCTGTGTGCCTCTTACGGAAAGCGGTGATACAAAGCGTAGCCTGTCTAGGAACGAGTTGGCGTTTGCGAGATGCTGCTACTGGTGCTGCCGCTGCTGTTGTTGCTGCGGGAGGCAATACATCTACCCAGTGGGCTGTCACAGTCATATAGTCCTTAGTCTGCCCTGCTCCACTTGTCCACATGTCCGTAGTTAAGTGGACATTGGGTACAACTGCATTTTTTAGGACACTGGTGACTCTTTTTCTGACGTCTGTGTACTTCTGCCTAGAGAAGTTGAACCTAGATGGTATTTGGTACCGGGGACACACTACTTCAAGCAATTCTCTAAGTCCCTGTGAACTAACGGCGGATACCGGACGCACGTCTACCACCAACATAGTTGTCAAGGCCTGAGTTATCCGCTTTGCAACAGGATGACTGCTGTGATATTTCATCTTCCTCGCAAAGGACTGTTGGACAGTCAATTGCTTACCGGAAGTAGTACAAGTGGTCTTCCGACTTCCCCTCTGGGATGACGATCGACTCCCAGCAGCAACAACAGTAGCTCCAGCAGCAGTAGGCGTTACACTCAAGGATCCATCGGAGGAATCCCAGTTAGGAGAGGACTCGTCAGACTTGCCAGTGACATGGCCTGCAGGAGTATTGGCGTTCCTGTCTAAGGAAAAAATTGACACTGAGGGAGTTGGTGGTGTGGTTTGCAGGAGCTAGGGTACAAGAGGAAGAAGGTATTTAGTTGTCACTGTCAGTGGACTGCTTCCGCTGTCACCCAAAGTTTTTGAACTTGTCAATGACTTCTGATGAATGCGCTCCAGGTGACATATAAGGGAGGATGTTCCTAGGTGGTTAACGTTCTTACCCCTACTTATTACAGCTTGACAAAGGCAACACACGGCCTGATACCAGATGTTTGCATTTCTGTTTAAATAATTTCACACCAAAGAGGTGATTTTTGGGGTATTTTGACCAGGCATGTCAATGGCCTTATTCATCCCACGGGCAACAGGTGTCTCCCCGGGTGCCTGACTTAAACAAACCACCTCTCCATCAGAATCCTCCTGGTCAATTTCCTCCTCAGCGCCAGCAACACCCATATCCTCAGCCTGGTGTACTTCAACAGTGACATCTTCAATTTGAATATCAGGAACTGTACTGTGGGTGCTCCTTCCAGCACTTGCAGGGGGCGTGCAAATGGTGGAAGGAGTCCAGTGTTGGGAAGGTCAGGCATCGCAATTGGACTCTCCTTGGGGATTTGTGATTTAGAAGAATGCACAGTTCTTTGCTGTGCTTTTGCCAGCTTAACTCTTTTCATTTTTCTAGTGGGAGGATGAGTGCTTCCATCCTCATGTGAAGCTGACCCACTAATCATGAGGAACATAGGAGAGGGCCTTAGCCATTCCTTGCCACTCCGTATCGTAAATGGCATATTGGCAAGTGAACGCTTCTCCTCAAGACGCTTTTAATTTAGATTTTTGGGTCATTTTACCGAAGTTTTGCTTTTTGGATTTTACATGCTCTCTACTATGACATTGGGCGTCGGCCTTGGCAGACGACGTTGATGGCATTTCATCTGCTCTGCCATGACTAGTGGCAGCAACTTCAGTACTAGGTGGAAGTGGATCTTGATCTTTCCCTATTTTACCCTCCACATTTTTGTTCTCCATTTTTTAATGTGTGGAATTATATGGCAGTAATATATCTGGAATTAGACGGCAGTAATGTCTGGAATTAGATACCACTAGATCAGGGGTGGGGAACCTCCGGCCCGCGGGCCGTATACGTTTGGTCCGCCCCACCAGCTGGTGTCAGTGAGACACGCTGCCGCTCAGTCCGGCGGCAGCGTGTCTCAGCTGTCAGAACAGGGAGACGGAGGAGAGCGCGGCTGTCGAGTGGGAGCGGCGGCGTGTAGTACTTCAAACCAGCCGCCGGTCCGTGAGCCAATCAGAGCTCGCGGACCGGCAGCCAATCAGGAGCCGCGGCTGCCGGTCCGCGAGCTCTGATTGGCTCTCGAACCGGTGGCTGGTTTGAAGTACTACACGGCGCCGCCGCTCCCACCCGACAGCCGCGCTCTCCTCCGTGTCTCACGGTAAGCAGCACGGAGGGGAGGGGGGAGGGCATCTGCATACCTGGCACTGTGGGGGCATCTGTATACCTGGCACTGTGGGGGTCATCTGCATACCTGGCACTGTGGGGTCATCTGCATACCTGGCACTGTGGGGGCATCTGCATACCTGGCACTGTGGGGGCATCTGCATACCTGGCACTGTGGGGGCATCTGCATACCTGGCACTGTGGGGGCATCTGCATACCTGGCACTGTGGGGGGCATCTGTATACCTGGCACTGTGGGGCATTTGTATACCTGGCACTGTGGGGGGCACTTGTATACCTGGCACTGTGGGGACAATTGTGGATCTGGCACCGCACTATTGGGGGCATATGTGTATCACGTCCCATTTTAACTGGCCACACCCATTTTTTGGCGCGTGCGCGCCTCAGGCGCGCACACACAGTACCTCTAAGGGGCAGACCTACTGGGGGGCAGGGTAATTTTTTAAGTTGAGAATGTTTGTATGCCCCCGAAGGATTTTATAAATATCCAAATGGCCCTCGGTAGAAAAAAGGTTCCCCACCCCTGCACTAGATAGATACCAGATACCACTGTGTGCATAGGTCATCATCATTCCAGTCAGTGACAGGACACTACCACAGCACCCTACAGCAGCAAGATGCAGCACAAGACACTGGACTTTTAGTCACCACAATGCAGCACTGATAATAATGAGCACAGATGCACTGTGCACTGTTCAGGATAATAGAACTGAGTGACAATGGGCAGCGAGAACAGCACTGGACTACTGTACTGTACTACCATATACTGGTCAGTGGTCAACAGAATGCAGCAATGATAATAATGAGCACTGTTCAGGATAATAGAACTGAGTGACACTGGACAGCGAGAACAGCACTGGACTACTGTACTGTACCACCATATACTGGTCAGTGGTCAACAGAATGCAGCAATGATAATAATGAGCACAGATACACTGTGCACTGTTCAGGATAATAGAACTAAGTGACACTGGGCAGCGAGAACAGCACTGGACTACTGTACTGTAATACCATATACTGGTCTCCACAATGCAGCACTGATACTGAGCACAGATATTGAGCTGAGATTTGCAGAGAACGTAGCCACGTCCTCTCTCTATCTCGACAATGCACGAGTGAAAATGGCGGCGATGCGCGGCTCTTTATATGGAATCCGAATCTTGCGAGAATCCAACAGCGGGATGATGACGTTTTCCCCCGTTCGGGTTTTACGTGTTAGGCGGGAAGAACCGAGGCTGCCTCGGACCCATATAAACCACGTGAAGGTCGGGGGGGTTCGGATCTTGACGAACCGAACCCGCTCATCTCTAGTTTGAATTAGGCCGTTTGTGTGGTGCAGCAGAAAATAAAACAAATATATTTTCCCAGTTGTCTAAAAAAAAAAAATGACAGTCTTTCTAATTCAATTTAAAAATATTATATTTCAAGAAGTGTGTGTTGAGATGCAGCATGCAGTAACTATATCACTGTTCTGTGTGGTGTGGTATCCCTCCCATCACCTGCGCTCCTTTATGTACACAGTGCATAAAAACAATTGCCAGTGTTTTGTAAAGGAATGGTAAAACATTAGCATAGTGTGTTTTCATTGTCAGCTAATGTGTGCTCCGGAATCCCTTAATCATCTATTCTGCACCCCAAAACAATATAGCAAGGAAGCCTTTTCTGTTCCTGGTGTGTAAAGAAGTATTTTATTATCAAATGTAAAAATTTGCAAGTGTGTATTCCAATGTCAGCTACTGTGTGGTATGGTGCCCCCATCATCTGCACCCAAAAAATCATGTGTACAAAGAAAAAAAATTCTGCTGTCAAAAAAGTCATACCTTCATTACCCTATCTCCTTGTATGTTCACTTTGTGTGGTGACCGTTATGTTCAATCACTGTACTCCTGGTTTTAAAAAATAAAACCAATCATGGATCAGTTGATAGAAGAGCTGGAGTAACCCAGTATTAGTGCTGTGGATGCTGCCAGTCATAGTACTTCTTCAACATTTACTAAAGGTAGCCAAGATGGGAAAAAAGGTGTTTAGAGCACCTCAAATCTAAACATTTCACATCCTTAAAGAAAGTATCACATCTGCTGTAACCTCACATTTGACACCTTCTTGCTTTGAATCTAGACAAATTAATGCACAAAAAGAACAAACTGTGTTCACCAGGGGCATTTTAAGAGAGGAGGGGGACCCACGTGCAGCCTCCGTTGTGGGCCCCCTCCTCTCTGGCAGCAGTAGAATCTGGTAGACTCTGGCATAATGCGTACGCAGGTCTCCGGGAACATGGTGCCCGCACCTTGTTCCCAGGGACATTTCCAGTGCGCATGTGCAAATCACTAAGAAATGGCAACAGCGGCCATTTTACGAGAGATTTATGTCCGTAGGGCAGCCATCGCAGGACTCCAGAGGGCTAAGTGTAATATATGGGTGCGGTGTGGGGCCCCCTGGACCCAAGGGTCTGTGAGCACTGCACACACTGTACCCATTATAAAAATGCCTATTGTGTTCACAAACTTCACAAATCCCTGAGGAGAGTCTAAGGGTGTCCATGTCCGAGTCTGACATTTCTGATCACTTTAATCCTAGGGAAGTCTCCTTCCACCATTTCTGAACACACTGCAGATGTGAGGATGAGTATTAGTAAAAGTAAGAATGATGATGTTTAAACTGAGGATGCTACTGTGGAAGTACAACAGGTAGAGAAGGATATTTGTGTATGTGAAGCTAATGAATATTTTGATGATGACTGTGTTGGACAAGAAGTTCATAAAATTCAGGAGGAGGATATTGTTTGTGTCAGCCACCAGTAGCAGCAGTTCTTGCCATGGATAAGAAAAAGGACATTGTCATGCCTGGGCATAAGACCAAAATTTTCACCTCTTATGTGTGGAATGATTTCTTCCCAAATTCTGATAGCATTTGTCAAGGTATCGGTACCATTTGGGAGGCCAAAATAAGTAGAGGTAAGAATGTTAACCATCTAGACACATCCTCCCTGTTATGTAATTTGCAGCGAGTTCATACAAATGATCAGTCTGATAAATCCGGTAAAACAATAAAAAGCAGTCCAGCTTCAGCTACCAGCATCATGGACAGATCAAAAGAAAAGGGAATCTACACCACCAACAACTTCATCATCAACCTCCTAATTGCAAATTGGATACAGGAGAACTAACTCTGATCATCAAAGACTGACTCCACCCTTATCCATGATTCTACATAAAAATCCTTGCATGCCAGAACTTGGTGGTTCAGAATTTAAAAAAAAAACGAGTTTTATGGTAAGAACTTACCTTTGTTAAAACTCTTTCTGCGAGGTACACTGGGCTCCACAAGGAATAGACATAGGGGTGTAGAGTAGGATCTTGATCCGAGGCACCAACAGGCTGAAAAGCTTTGACTGTTCCCAGAATGCATAGCGCCGCCTCCTCTATAACCCCACCTCCCTGCACAGGAGCTCAGTTTTCAGTTAACCAGCCCAATGCAGTAGCAGGAAAAGAGACGACAACGGTTAGTAGCCACATACACCACACTCTCACGACAGGAGAAGTGTCAGCGGCTAATGGCATACCAACCCAAAAAAGCTAAGTGCATCAGGGCGGGCGCCTTGTGGAGCCCCGTGTACCTCGCAGAAAGAGTTTTAACAAAGGTAAGTTCTTACCATATAACTTGTTTTATGCTGTGGGGTACACTGGGCTCCACAAGGAATAGATATAGGGGATGTCCTAAAGCAGTTCCTTATGGGAGGGGACGCACTGTAGCGGGCACAAGAACCCGGCGTCCAAAGGAAGCATCCTGGGAAGCGGCAGTATCTAAGGCATAGAACCTTATGAACGTGTTCACAGATGACCATGTAGCCGCCTTGCACAATTGTTCAAGGGTCGCATCACGGCCGGCCGCCCAAGAAGGTCCAACAGACCGAGTAGAATGGGCCGTAATGTGAGCAGGAGCTGACAGACCAGCCCTCACATAAGCATGTGCAATCACCATTCGAATCCATCTGGCCAAAGTCTGCTTGTGAGCAGGCCAGCCCCGTTTGTGAAATGCAAACAGCACAAAGAGAGAATCAGATTTCCTAATAGAAGCAGTTCTCTTCACATAGATACGGAGAGCCCGTACCACATCCAAAGACCGCTCTTTGGGAGACAGATCAGGAGAAGCAAGTGCCGGAACCACAATCTCCTGGTTAAGGTGGAACGAAGAAACCATCTTAGGTAAATATCCGGGACGAGTCCTAAGAACCGCCCGGTCACGGTGAAATATCAGATATGGGGAACTACAGGACAAGGCACCCAAATCCGACACTCTTCTAGCTGAGGCAATAGCCAGCAGAAACACCACCTTAAGGGAAAGCCACTTAAGATCAGCTGAACCAAGAGGTTCAAACGGAGACTCTTGTAATGCCTCCAAAACCACGACAAGTCCCAAGGAGCCACAGGCGGGACAAAGGTATGCACATCAGGTAAGGTCGCAATCTTTCTCTGAAACCACACCGACAAGGCAGATATTTGAACCTTGGGGGAGGCCAGACACAGGCCTAAGTCCAGACCCTACTGAAGAAAGGCCAACAGCTTGGCTATACTAAACTTGGAAGCGTCATAATCGTTAGATGCACACCAAACAAAGTAAGAATGCCAGACCCTATAGTAAATCCGAGCCGAAGCCGGTTTCCGGGCCCGCAACATAGCTTGAATGACTGCCTCAGAAAACCCTTTAGCCCTCAAGACGGAAGCTTCAAGAGCCACGCCGTCAAAGACAGCCGGGCTAGGTCTTGAACGAGGAGGTCTGGGCGTTGTGGAAGTAAAATTGGACGCTCTGATGATAGGCCCTGCAGGTCTGAGAACCAGTGCCGTCTGGGCCATGCTGGAGCTATGAGAAGCAGATTTCCTTTTTCTTGCTTGAACTTCCGAATTACCCTGGGCAGGAGTGACACCGGAGGGAACACGTACGGCAGCCGAAACCTCCACGGCACCGCCAGCGCATCCACGAATGCTGCTTGAGGATCCCTTGTCCTAGCTCCGAAGACCAGAACCTTGTGATTGTATCGAGACGCCATCAGATCCACGTCTGGAAGGCCCCACTTTTCCACTAGTAGTTGAAACACTTCTGGATGGAAGCCCCACTCGCCGGCATGCACGTCATGACGACTGAGAGAGTCCGCTTCCCAATTCAGGACTCCCGGAATGAATATTGCCGATATGGCCGGTAGATGGCGTTCCGCCCAATGTAGAATCCGTGAACTTCCTTCATTGCCAAGCGGCTTCGAGTGCCGCCTTGATGATTTATGTAAGCCACTGTGGTGGCGTTGTCCGACTGTACCTGAACAAGGACGGTTCTGAATTAAATGCTGGGCCAGGTTCAACGCATTGAAGACCGCCCGCAATTCCAGAATGTTGATTGAGAGGAGAGATTCCTCATTGGTCCACCGACCCTGAAAGGAGTGTTGCTCCAGCACTGCGCCCCAACATCTTAGACTGGCATCTGTCGTCAACAGGTCCCAGTTGGATATCCAGAATAGACGGCCCCTGCACAATTGTCGGTCCTGGAGCCACCATAGCAACGACAGACGGATCTCCGGCGTCAATGAGATCATGTGAGACCTGATCCGATGAGGCAGGCCATCCCACTTGGCTAGAATCAGCTTCTGGAGGGGTCGAGAATGGAATTGAGCATTCTCCACCATGTCGAATGCTGACACCATGAGGCCCAGCACCTGCATTGCCGAATGTATCGACACTTGCGGACGAGAAAGGAGGCAAAGAATCCTGTCCTGAAGCTTCAGGACTTTCTCCTGAGACAAGAACAACCTCTGGTTGTGAGTGTCCAATAGCGCTCCCAGGTGCACCATGCTCTGAGCAGGGACTAGGGAGGATTTCTTCCAGTTGATGAGCCACCCGTGGGCTTGTAGAAACTGGACAGTCATATCCAGATGACGTAGGAGAAGTTCTGGGGAATTTGCCAGGATTAACAAGTCGTCCAGATACGGCAGTATCCTGACCCCTTGACGGCGAAGTACCACCGTCATCACCGCCATAACGTTGGTGAAGACTCGCGGAGCCGTAGTTAAACCAAAAGGTAAAGCCCGAAACTGGTAATGGAGGTTGCCAATTGCAAACCTCAGGTATTGCTGATGTGACGCTGCTATAGAAATATGCAGGTAAGCATCCTGTATGTCCAGGGAGACCATGTAGTCCCTAGGTTCCAAGGCCAGAATTATAGAGCGAAGAGTTTCCATACGGAACTTGGAAACCTTCACAAACCTGTTCAATGCCTTGAGGTTGAGAATGGGCCGGGAGGACCCATTCGGTTTCGGGACTAGAAACAGCGGAGAATAGTACCCCCGGCCCCTCTGCGCAACAGGCACCTGTACTACGACTCCTGTATCCAGGAGGGTCTGTACCACTGAATGTAGAGTGTTTGCCTTCGTCTGGTCCAACGGGACGTCTGTCCGTCAAAATCGATGAGGGGGTCTGTTTTTGAAGGCTATGGCGTAACCTTGAGTGACGACTTCCCGTACCCAAGCATCTGAAGTCGGCTTCAACCATTCCTGTGTATACCCTAGAAGCCGGCCCCCCACCCTGGGATCCCCTAGGGGGAGGCCCGCCCCGTCATGCGGCAGGCTTATCGGTCTTGGAAGCTGGCTGACGGGCCACCCAAGCTCTTTTGGGCTTTGGCTTACCAGATTTGGAAGTGCGGGCCTGCTTGTTGTACGCCTGACCTTTTGCTTTACCTGAAGGACGAAAGGGGCGAAAGGATGTACCTTTAACCTTCGAGACAGAAGGAGCGGTACTTGGCTACGGCCAAAACCGCCTGTCTGCCAAGTCAGCCACAATCTTATTTAAGTCCTCCCCAAATAGAATATCTCCCTTGAAAGGGAGTACCTCCAGGGTGTTTCTAGAGTCCAGATCCACAGACCAGGATCTCAGCCACAAAATCCGGCAAGCCAGGACTGATGTAGTAGAGGCCTTGGCTGCTAGGATACCGGCATCACAAGCTGCCTCTTTAATATAGCGAGAAGCTGTGACAATATATGACAAGCATTGTCTAGCATGGTCAGAAGAGATTTCAGCTTCTAACTCCAAGGCCCATGCTTCAATAGCCTCTGTAGCCCATGTTGCTGCAATAGTGGGCCTTTGTGCAGCACCCGTGAGGGTGTAAATCACTTTTAGACAACCCTCCACACATTTATCCGTAGGCTCTTTTAGAGACGTGACTGTAGTGACAGGTAGAGCTGAGGAAACCACCATCCTAGCCACATGCGAGTCTACTGGAGGAGGTGTTTCCCAATTTTTAGACAGCTCTGGCGCGAGGGGATTGCGAGCCAGCATCTTCTTTTGAGGCACAAACTTCTTACCCGGGTTTTCCCAGGGTTCCTGACGTATATCCACTAGGTGGTCAGAGTGAGTTAAAACTTGTTTAACCACCTTCTGACGCTTGAACCTATCTGGTTTCTTAGGAGGGACGGATGGCTCTGGATCATCCGTAATCTGTAAAATCAACTTAATAGCCTCCAAAAGATCAGGAACATCCACATGTGAACCACCCTCCCCATCAGCAGTATCTGAGTCAGAATCTGTGGGATCAGTGTAAGTGCCATCTTCATCAGACGAGGTGTCAGTGACAGCAGTGGATTGTGAGGAGATAAGAGCTCGCTTAGAGGACCCCTTGGGCTTAGGCGAGCGAGGGTCAGACTTTTTAGTAGTCAGGGACTGGTTCAACTTCTTCAACTGAGCAGATAAATTGTCCGCCCACGGCGGATTAGCTGCAGGGCCACATACGGTTGTACCGGCATAGGGGGTCCCATAGGGGGTGTTAATTTATTAACTAACATATGCAGAAGTGTGGAAAAAGCAGCCCACGGTGGGTCATTATGGACCTCCGTTGCCATAGTTCCACTGGGGGGCAAGGAGCCCCCAGAACCAGAACCCACAGCTGCTATATTCTCCTCATATGGATCTGTGGCTTCAGCAACACCAGCAGTGTGTTCTGCCCCAGAACCGTTACCATCAGAAGCAGACATGATATAACTTGCAGTATCAGGTAACACAGTACAATTGGCAGCAGCACAATACCTCTTACCCAAACCCCTGTGCAGTGTGGTCAGCACAAGCAGGGACACAGGAGAGATACGGTGACTAAAATCACAGTGAAAAATACGTATTAGAGTATATCTTGTGAATATCCTATATTATTATAAGACCTGACGCTATCCCTATATTCTATAACCTGAGGGGGCTTGGTGCAAGTTGAGTGAGAGACACGAAATGGAAACCGCTCAGCAAGCTAATGCGCACACACATATAGTCACAGTTATACAATGCAGAGGTTTATTACCAACAATAATACTGCACTGGACCAGCTGATATAGCTATGTAGTCAATAGATATAACACTGCACAGTAAGAACTGGATGTATATATCACAGGGTAATTGTACTAGAAAACCCTGACTAAATGCACTCTTTCTTAACTAATACTGTCTAAGTGACAGGTAGAATACTTAAGTGTCATGTAAAGTCACAGCGCTGACAACCAGGCGGCTTTACACAGGAGGATTTGCCCAAGCATTCCCAGGAACAGTGTAGCTGAGAGAAATGGTGCCCAGACACTGACAGGGAGTGAGGGAGAGACAGATATGCAGCTCCAGGGCGGGAACATTTGTGTGAAATGCTGCCCAGGGGGAGGGGCTCCAGGTCTAAGCCTTATCCCCCTGCTGGCAAAACCACCGGGTACTGTGGGCTACTATTAAAATGGTTTTGAGGGAAAACCTGACCTGCACCCATGCCCTGGTGATCTAGTGGGATCGCCTGTACTGCCACAGTGTACACCGCCAGCGCGCGTAACCCGCCTCCCACAGACCGCACCGGATCGCGATAAGGTACGGGTCCCGCAAGCGGGACCCACTCACCTCCTCCCGAAGCGCGGCCACGCATTCCCGGAGAGCCCCCGTCGTGTGTGCCTGACCATGGAAGAAAACCAGAGCCTCCGGCTGTAGTTACCCGGCAACCAGGGCTCGGGAGTGTACAGCACCGCTGGGGAGAGATGGAGCTGCAGCAGTGAATGTCAAAAGACATATACACACTGCTGCTGCCCTTGAAGTCTTCACTTTTCTTCTAAAAAGCTCTTCTCAGGGCTGCCCAGCGCAGCCCCTCTGTTATGTGCCTGCTATCTGCGGCACCAACTACAAAACTGAGCTCCTGTGCAGGGAGGCAGGGTTATAGAGGAGGCAGCGCTATGCATTCTGGGAACAGTCAAAGCTTTTCAACCTGTTGGTGCCTCGGATCAAGATCCTACTCTACACCCCTATGTCTATTCCTTGTGGAGCCCAGTGTACCCCGCAGCAGAAATAAAAAGAAAAGGACAGTTCCATGCAAGATATGCTGGTTGTGGCACATAAAATTTCTGGGCATTTTAAGTATGCAGCAATACAAACAATGCAGAAACTGCAAGTAGTTTAATTTGCTACATCACCAACTGAAGCAAGAGGTAAAACCAAAGGTATTTCCACCCTTTTCATGCTGACTAGATAAACAGCAACAAGCCATCAAGTTTACACATCAATCCATAACATAGTGAGGGGGGGGGGATGTTACTGCAGCATACTGAAGAGAAGTATCGTATTATGCAACCTACTGAATACATTTGAAATTGTAACTCGTGAAGTGAATTCAGACACTGCCAGCCTGAGTAAGGTCATGCCCTTCATTGAATGACTGGAAAAGCAGCTAGGGAAGCTGAAGGAGGAGATTAAACATAGCAATTTTGCTAAGTATGTTGGACTTGTAGATCAGGCTCTTTGTTTGCATTGCCAGCACCAAGAGATTTGCAAAATCTTGCAAATGGATTAGTACATTTTGGCAATCATGCTTGATCCTAGGTGTATCTTTCATGTAATGTCTTTCTTGCCAACTGACACAGATCTTAAGAGATGCAAAGAGTTCAAGTGGCACATGACACAACAACGTCTCCTGCAAATGCTGCTGCTGGGAAAAAACTGACCTTTTCCAAGGGACCCATGGATGCTGATGAGTAAACTCAGTGCTCCAGAGAGAAACATAATGACATCTGGTCAGGCTTAAAAGAAATGCCCGCATATATTGACACAATTACCGTGAATCAATCTAATACAGAACGTATCAATAGAATGTTGGAGGATTACTTTAATGATTATTAAAGATGGTAATTTGTACATTATCTTTAATAGTGCCTTTGAATACTGGGCAAAAAAGACAATTTGAAGCCCCTTACACAAACAAATGGTGCACTTAAGCTTTCCACCCTTCCAGTGTGTACTCATAAAGATATTTAGAACAGCCCAGAACCTTGGGAGCACTCAGAATAGGAGACATTTTCCAAAAATTTTGGAATAATTGATGTTCATCAAAATGAACTGCAAATTATATGAGGAATACTTTTACCATTAACTACAAACAGAGATGGTGCATTCCAGTGAGGATAAGATAATATTGTGTTATGATCATATTAATAAAGGGGACGATGGTGATGATGAGGATGTGACATCTATCGCCACTATGCTCCAATACAATTAATGTGAATAGTGATGGTGACAGTGTGAATACATGTAAACTATTATTGAAGCTAAAGAAGTAAGCTAATTATATCAGCCATACCATATTTATGGAAATACTAATAAATGCCCTCTGGCAATGAGACTTTTATTCCCATAATTGGCTATGATGAGTTGCTTATTTCATCTTTTCTTCTTTAGTAGATGTTGAAGTATCAGCTCCAGCTTATCAATACAATTCTGGAGGTCATGGCAGCAGCATACATTTCATTTGTTTGTTATTAAATGCCATCCTGTCTGCTTCTGCTGTGCCACTATGTTTAAAAGAATACAGCACATCTATTAAACCGCCGTGTATTTGTGCCGCTGCTCTGTTGCTTAGTAACCAGCCAGCTCACTGCCGCATTTGGCCAATATTTTTGAAAACAATATTGTGATCTGTGAGGTGGTCAAAATCTACTGGAAAGGACTGGGGAATAATTTTATTGATGTTATTAATAGTGTAGGAACAAAAACAGGCTCAAATTACATGATTATAGCTGTCATATAAATGTTTAAAGAAATCCAAAACCAAACATTTGAGGGTGGTTTTGATAAAACAAACACATGATGATTTAGAACAAATACCAATACTAAAATACGCACATCTCTACTTTTCACATACAATTTAAGTTTCATCTAGCAATTTACACATTAATGATCAAGGACATTGAGGAGGGGAGAAGGAACTAATTACCCAGGATTGGGCTTGTTGGAGGGGCTCAGGTCCGCTCCCACACTACAAATAATTGTCTATATGGGAAGTCTACCAAAAGGTAGTAATATCTTATTTGTCCACAGCTCTCTTACCACTTGCTCCCCTAAAACAGCTAAAACTACGCAATCTGTGTTAATTTCTCCTTCCTCTATTAATTGTAACACAAAACAGCTTCTTCCTAGGCATCCTGTTTTTGGTATCTATACCACTGTCTTCCAAAATACTAATAAGCTGTTTGGGTGTTAGATAACACTGAAATGTATCAATATTTTCTAGATCTATTGTTTGTGTTGACATGAACTTATAATTTTCCACATTGGTTATTTCTATTGCCTTCTTACTGGACCTCTCTTAACCAGGCCTACAATCTAGCCTGAATGCTAATGCTAGACTGATTATTCTCATCAAATGTTTTTCCAATGCTTTTCCTGCTCCCCCATAAACAAGTTAGGGATCTCAGGTGCACTCATCTACTGTAGACCCTGGCTCCTGTACAATGCCATTGCAGCACAATTCTTCACTAGACAAGTGCCATTGAATATCCCTTCTTTATTACAGTAGCCCCTAATCCCAGATATTCTGTTTCATTGACTTTTACTACTCAAGTAGATTTATACTTAATTAATTCCAATTATTTTTCCTGCCTTTAATAAGCTGCAGATGTTGCCTGATCTTTAAGAGCCTGGTTTTCTCTTCAGTCTATACTGATTCAATGCTGAGCCTGTTCAATATTCCCCTAAGTATTTTCTTATTACCTGGCCCTGCAATGCACCTGGCTGAGACCCCATCATTATGCTGGTGGGTATAGTATTGTGCTAACGCTGCACTAGCCCTCTTCCTCATACACCATGCAAGGCGGTATCTCTAAATTTCCATAGTATTTTTATTAAAGTACAATACATCCAGAAAGTCGACAGTTTTGACATTAATTGAGGCAGTGAATTGTACTGGGCTATCTAGACCATTTAGTTTATTTACCATATCATGAAAAGGGTTAACATCACTGGACCAGATAAGGAAAAGATCATTGATGAAGTTCTAATAATACAAAATACTACTACAGTGTTCCTGTAGGATATGTTCTTGTTAATATTGATTCATATACACATTGTCATAAGGAAGGGAGATGTTGGACCCATTGCAGTCCCAGCCAATTGTATATAATATTCACTCTAGTACATGATGTCATTACATTCCATAACTTTTGACAGCAGTTCACAAAAAACTCAATTGGTTGACCCTCATAAGGTCCAGTTACAAGAGCTTCTCTCACTGCTTCAATACCACCTATGTGTGGAATAATGGTGTACAGTGATACCACATCAAGTGTAGCTGGTAAGGAAATAATAAGGTTCAACTCCATCAGGAATTGTCTGGTATCCTTCAAATAACTCTTAGTTGATTTTAAATATGGCTGCAGAAAATGGTCCAGAAACATGGCTATTGGCTGCATAGTAGACCCCCTGGCCAAATGTATTGGTCTGCCAGTCGAGCCTACTATCTATTTCAGTATCTTAGGGAGCATATATATTAGAGGACATACCGGAAAGTCAACTGTCAAAAATTCTACAACATTCTTGTCAATCCATCCATTTGTATGGGTTAGACCGATCAGTCTGTCAATTTCTTTTTTGATCCACACCGTGTGGTCAAACTGTAGTTTACAGTAAGTAGTTGAATCTCAGAGCTGTCTCCTGATTTCAGCATCATATTTATGGTAGTCCTGCAATACAATAGTATCCCCCTTATCAGCATTTCTCACCACAATTGACATATTTTTATGTAGTTCCTTAAGAGCAGTTCCTCAAGAGTCAAATATTCATAATTTCTTGCCTTAATAACTGCACTAGTCTTAACTTTTTGGTCAACTCTTTTTAAAAAAAGTTTTAAACTATAATTATTTGAGATAGGGTCAAATGAACTTGTGTTGTCTAATGCTAAGAGGGTATTTGGCAAACCATCAGTGTCTTTCTTATCAAATGTCCTTTTAATATAAGCTTATGTCCCATATTAAATAGATCAACAGACCAATGAACATCATCAAATCTATGGATGGGAATAAAGGACAGGCCCTTAGAGAGTAGGGAATGTTCAGCTGGGTTCATTGTGTGGCTAGATAAATGAAAAAATTATTATTCGCCCCCTCTTTCCTCTGTCCTTTTCTCTTCCTTCTCCTTGGGTTCAGCCTCCTGTGCCTCCTCTTTGGCCACCTCTCCTCGATCTCATGTTAGAAAATTATGTACCAGAGGGTGGCAGGCCACCTGTATTTTTTGAATCTGAATGTGACATATAGTTATTGTTAGGCGCAGAGGCTCTTGTCCGCGCTCCGACCGAGCAGCGGTCATGGCTGCCGCATCTCTCTCTTCTCCCGCACGGCACCTAGAAACGCTGGGATGCCGTGCGCGCTGTAGCCGCCGGGTCCCGATGGCAACGGGGACGCCACAGGTGGACAGCGTTCCTCGTTGCCATGAGAGTACTCACACCTGCTCTCCTCTGGTCGTGCAGCAGGGCAGCTGCACGACATTCATCAATTAGGCTCTGCACTGTCATTGGAGGGTTCCCTGTTATATGCCTCCTCAGTGCCTCACACAGACGCCGGTGATAGCTTCCTGTATGCTGTTCCAGCCCAGCAGTTTCCCTTGTCCAGCGTGCTGTGATCTGGTTTGCTCTGTTTCCGGTGGTCCCGAGTCCTGGTGTCCTGAAGCCGGTCGTGGCAGTCTTTTCTGTTCTCCAGCCGATTGTTACCATCTTGGGAATCTTGTTCGGTTGGGTTACCTCCCGGTGTCGTGAGTAGCGGCGTATGCCGCGTCTTGTGGCCTAGGCCGCTGTATTCTTTTATGTAGTCTTTTACTGGTGTTTTGCGGAGGTTTCCACCCTAACTGTCCTCCCCGGTACACGACGGTACCGGCGGAAACCACAGTCTCGCAGGCGTAAACTGACCACGCGGGTGAAACCATCGGAGGTAGGCTGCTAGGGGCTATTACTACACCTTGCCTTTATTTAAGCGTCATGTTCTGGTGCTTTGGACTCATTACGCAACACCTCTTTTTCATTCTGAGCACCAAGAACAATACATTATCACCGGCCCAAAAAACAAAATAAAGAGTTATTTATAACCTGGGTGGCCTTGAAATTCGGCCTCATGAATCCGGCAGTGTTAGAACCAAATCCCAGCCAGCTTTTGGCCAGTCAGATTCAGGAACTTACTCAGATGCTTCAGGCTCTTACCCTTCGGGTGAGATCGCAGGAAGATCTTTTATGAGCCTCCCCGGGTATGATTCCAGAACCAAAGATGCATCTTCCTGACCGCTTTTCGGGTAACTGAAAGGATTTTTCTAATTTTAGGGAAGCTTGTAAACTTTATTTTCGTTTAAGTCCCCGATCCTCTGGTACTGAGTCTCAACGGGTGGGGATTGTGATGTCTTTGCTCCAAGGCGATCCACAAACTTGGGCTTTTG
This sequence comes from Pseudophryne corroboree, assembly GCF_028390025.1. Taxonomy (NCBI): domain Eukaryota; kingdom Metazoa; phylum Chordata; class Amphibia; order Anura; family Myobatrachidae; genus Pseudophryne; species Pseudophryne corroboree. The sequence goes on from NC_086444.1 coordinate 640,651,502, forward strand.
GGTTAAAATCCGACGATGCAGCCTTGCTGACAGTAGATGCCTTCTTTAAGTCTTTAGGCCTTTTGTATGATGACCCAGATAGAGAAGCATCGGCTGAGATCCACCTGCGTGCACTTAAACAGGGTAAAAATCCTGCGGAGGCATACTGTACCGAATTTCGCCGTTGGTCGAACGACTGTGGCTGGAATGATCCTGCCCTGCGAAGTCAGTTTCGCCTCGGTTTATCTGAAGTGATCAAAGATAGTCTCCTTCAGTACCCCGCTCCGGAGACTTTAGATAAACTCATGGAGCTTGCTATAAAAATTGATCGTCGTCTACAAGAGCGGAGGGCTGAAAGAGGAGCTAGTTTCAGGCCCAGTCCGTGTGTGTATGCTTTCCCTGAGGATGTCGAGGAGCCCATGCAAATGGGTCTCTCGCGGCTGTCTCCAGAGGAAAGAGCCAGAAGGTTAAATTCGGGGCTCTGCTTATATTGTAGTGGCAAGGGACATGTTGCACGTAACTGCCCAAATAAGCAGGGAAACGCTCTGACCAAGTGAATTGTGAGGGGGTCTGCAGTTAATCTCCTCATATGATTCCTTGTTAATTCCTGTAAAAATTTCCTATGGTAGTCTCAGTTCATTGGTGTCGGCCTTCGTTGACAGTGGAGCTGCAGGAAATTTTATGGATCTTGCCTGGGCTCAGGCTTTGGGAATTCCGCAGATGCCTTTGAATAAGCGTATCACCATGCACGGCTTGGACGGTGGTCCACTCTCTAATGGGGTAATTACTCACCGCACCCCTCCAGTACAATTGACAGTGGGGGCCTTACATTCAGAGAAAATTTAGTTTTATCTTACCCATTGTCCGGCTGTGCCTGTTCTGTTGGGTCACCCCTGGCTCGCCTTTCATAATCCCACCATAGATTGGTGGTCTGGGGATATTTCCCAATGGGATTCCTTTTGTGTTAAAGAATGTATTTCCCGTCCGGTCCGGGTCGCAGCTGTCACTCCGGAACTTATTCCTTCTGAATATCAGGATTTTGCTGACGTTTTTTCCATGGGTAATGTGGATGTTCTGCCTCCTCATCGGTCCTATGACTGCACCATTGACTTAGTCCCTGGTGCTTCTCTGCCCAAAGGGAGACTATATGCACTGTCTGGCCCAGAAACCACGGCTATGGATGATTATGTACAGGAGAGCCTGAAGAAGGGGTTTATTAGGCCCTCGAAATCTCCATTGGGTGCGGGGTTCTTTTTTGTTGAGAAAAAAAGATGGGTCCCTCAGACCGTGTATTGATTATCGGGCTCTGAATAAGATTTCTGTTAAAAACACCTACCCCTTGCCGCTGAAATCGGTACTGTTTGATCAGCTCCGTACTGCCGTTAGTTTCTCCAAAATCGATCTCAGAGGGGCTTACAACCTTATCTGAATAAGATCTGGGGATGAGTGGAAGACAGCTTTTAGTACACAGTCAGGACATTATGAATATCTTGTAATGCCATTTGGTCTGTCTAATGCTCCTGCTGTGTTCCAGGATCTTATTAATGATGTCCTCCGCGACTTTCTTGGAAAGTTCATAGTCGTTTATTTAGAGGATATTTTGATTTATTCAGAATCCTCTGAACAACATTGTTATCCATGTGCGATTGGTACTTCAGAGGTTACGTGAGAATCATCTGTACGCCAAATTGGAGAAATGTGATTTCCACATCACGGAGGTATCCTTTTTGGGGTATATTATTTCTCCAAAGGGGTTTTATATGGAACCAAAGAAACTCCAGGCAATCCTAAGTTGGACAGAACCCACGAACTTAAAGGCAATCCAGCGATTCTTAGGTTTTGCAAATTATTATAGGTGTTTCATTCATGCCTTTTCAGATTTAGTTGCTCCTATTGTGGCATTGACTAAGAAAGGAGCGGATCCTTCCAATTGGTCGCCTTAAGCCAAGTCTGCCTTCCTGGCCCTAAAACAGGCCTTTGTCTCAGCTCCAGTACTCGGACACCCTAACCCAGATCTTCCCTTTATTATCGAGGTGGATGCCTCAGAGGTTGGAGTGGGAGCCATCCTTTCTCCGGAAGACCCGGAGTCCCTGAAATTACACCCATATGCCTTCATGTCCAGGAAATTCTCCGCAGAATCCAACTATGATGTTGGTAATCGAGAGTTGCTGGCAGTTAAATGGGCTTTCGAGGAGATGAGGCATTGGCTTAAAGGAGCAAAGCATACCATTACTGTGTTTACTGACCACAAGAACTTGCAGTATATTGAATCAGCAAAATGTCTAAATGCTCGACAGGCACGTTGGGCGCTGTTTTTTTACTCTATTCAAGTTCGTCATCACCTTCAGGCCCGGTTCTAAGAATACCAAGGCCGATGCCCTGTCACATTGTTTTCTTCCTGTTCACAATAACCACCCGGCCACAACCCCTATAGTCTCATCGTCCGTCATCCGGGCTGGCCTCACACAGGATTTATTCACACAGCTAATCCAGCTTCAGCAGCAGGCTCCCAGTGTAACTCCTGCTGATCATCTCTTCGTCCCTGAGTTCCTGAGAGGCACTGTCCTAGCTGAGTTTCACGATAATAAGATTTCTGGTCATCCGGGTATTACTAAAACCTTGGAATTAATTTCTCGCTCGGTGTGGTGGCCTAATCTTTCCAAGGACGTAAGGGAATTTGTCTTTTCTTGTCAGGTCTGTGCTCAGCACAAGATATCCCGATCGTTGCCAGTCGGGCAACTCATGCCTCTAGCCATTCCTCTCAGGTCGTGGTCACACATTTCCATGGATTCCGTGGTGGACCTTCCTCTTTCATCTGGATTCCGGGTCATTTGGGTAGTGGTAGACCGTTTTAGTAAGATGGCCCACTTCATTGCTCTTCCCCGATTACCCTCCGCTCAAGTTTTGGCAGTTTTGTTTCTCCGCCATATCTTCAGGCTTCATGGTTTACCCGTGGATATTGTCTCTGACCGGGGACCGCAATTCATTGCCCGTTTCTGGAAATGCTTTTGTGCCTCATTAAACATGAAACTCTCTTTAACATCTGGATACCATCCACAGTCTGATTAACACTTTCAGTCTGTCCGTTAGTCACTAAAACAGTATTTAAGACTTTATTCTGCCAAACTTCAGAATGATTGGTCGGATTTTCTTCCTCTGGCCGAGTTTGCCTATAATAACTCTTGCCATTCTTCCACCAAGGAGTCTCCATTCTTTTCGGTCCTGGGCTTTCATCCTAGAGCCAATTCCTTTTATCCTCATTTTCCAATCTCTTCGTTGACCTTAACTTCCCGTCTCAGAGTTATTTGGAGAAAGGTACACCTTGCCCTTAAAAAGGCTGCTTTCCAAGAGAAAAAAATTTCTGATAGGTTTCGACGCCCATGCACTTTTAAGGTGGGGGATAAGGTGTGGTTATCTCCCCGCAATATTAAGCTCCGACAACCCTCGGCTAGATTGGGACCCAGATTTATTGGACCGTTTCTTATTGTCAAGAAAGTCAATCCAGTGGCTTTTCGGCTGCGGTTGCATAAATCACTTAAAGTTGGCAACACTTTCCACTGTTCTCTTTTGAAGAAATATATTTTTTCCAGGAGATTCCCTCTGAAGATTTCCCAGGGTAGACCTCTAGTGGATGTTCAGGGTCAACAAGAGTTCCTGGTGTAGAAGGTTTTAGATTCTAAGCTTTCTTGTGGCCGGCTTTATTTTTTGGTTCACTGGAAAGGCTATGGCCCTGAAGAAAGGTCTTGGGTCCTGGATAAGGATTTACATGCTCCTAAACTTAAGAAATTATTCTTTAAGGAGTTTCCTTAGAAACCCAGCTCTAGGGGTTCTTTAACCCCTCCTCAAGGGGGGGTACTGTTAGGCGCAGCGGCTCTTGTCCGCGCTCCGACCGAGCAGCAGTCACGGCCGCCGCGTCTCTCTCTTCTCCCGCACGGCGCCTAGCAATGCCGGGACGCCGTGCGCGCTGTAGCTGCCGGGTACCTGGCAATGCTAGGACGCCATGCGCCCAGAGCTGCCGGGTCCATGGCAACGCTGACGCCACAGGCGGACCGCGTTCCCCGTTGCCATGAGAGTACTCACACCTGCTCTCCTCTGGTCGTGCAGCAGGGCAGCTGCACGACATTCATCAATTAGGCTCTGCACTGTCATTGGAGGGTACCCTGTTATATGCCTCCTCAGTGCCTCACACAGACACCGGTGATAGCTTCCTGTATGCTGTTCCAGCCCAGCAGTTTCCCTTGTCCAGCGTGCTGTGATCTGGTTTGCTCTGTTTCCGGTGGTCCCGAGTCCTGGTGTCCTGAAGCCGGTCGTGGCAGTCTTTTCTGTTCTCCAGCCGATTGTTACCTGTGCCTACCATCTTGGGAATCTTGTTCGGTTGGGTTACCTCCCGGTGTCGTGAGTAGCTGCGTATGCCGCTGTATTCTTTTATATAATCTTTTACTGGTGTTTTGCAGAGGTTTCCGCCCTAACTGTCCTCCCCGGTACACGGCGGTGCCGTGTAGGGTGTGGACAGTGATACCTTTGTTGTCCTTTTCCTTTGGCGGCGTGCCACATATACGTTTAGTTTTAGGTCTCTTTGTAGCCCCTAGCTCTCAGTTTGGTTTAGTTAGAGGTCCCCTTGTTATCATCCTGTCTTGGTTTACACCTTGTCTCACATTAAGACCTGGGGGCATCGGAGTTGGGCAGACCTAATCCGCCCTTCAAATGCGGCTGCCGTAGGCCCAAGAAACCACAGTCTCGCAGGCGTAAACTGACCACGCGGGTGAAACAACAGAGGTAGGCTGCTAGGGGCTATTACTACACCTTGCCTGTATTTCAGCGTCACGTTCTGGTGCTTTGGACTCATTACGCAACACCTCTTTCGTTCTGAGCACCAAGAAGGTAACAGTTATCAGTTTCACCTTCCTTCCACTGGCGTCTAAACCTTCTGTTCTGTGAAAATCTAGTGCATCTTTCCTCACCAGGCAACCAGCGGTATATGTGTGTCTTTGATAGTCTACATTGAAACTTTCAAGTTATTTCCTCTTAAATGAAATGAAGTCAGCTTTAAATGTATCCAGTTGTGTCTGTATACGCGCTATACAATTAACTGATTTATCAGCAATAAGGGTGGGGTAGTTATCTTTCTTAAAATCTTTAAAATCTGTTCTGATCTCCTGAAGTTCTTGACCCACCTCTTCACCAAAGCTATAATGATCAAGCGAGCAATTCTTTAGAATCCCGCACCATTTTAAACAGAAATTAGGGTTACTACATCCAATAGAAGGGCGTTCGATACCCTGAAACCTCTGGGGATACGTTTTTTCCGATAATATTCAGAAAGGAATTTACCATGTAAGATAAGCTCAGTTTCTGTTTTCTTTAACCTAGTGAACCTACGGTACAGGTCTAATGGTATTTGTGAGGGTAATTCATCAAACTCAAGTTGATTAAATAAGACTTTACTCACTTCATCATCAGTTAGGCTGATTTGTATATTTTCAGATTAACTGAGAGAATCATTATCCAGTAAGGTGTAGCCTTGAACCATGCTGTTAATGTAATTACAAAAAACAATCCAATGTTCAATCCACATCAAAATAGCTTAATAGTAATAATTGTTATAGGGTGCACACCCAGGGGTATCCAAATAGAAAACCTCCAATATAATTAGAAATAAGTAGCACACACTTCATATTCCAATCACTGGGGTGCCCCTCAGGCTTTGTCCATTGCTGGAGCCAGTATATAGTTGAAAAGGAGTGCACTCCCCAGGCTTCTTACTCTATGTATTTAAAAAGCCATTTTATTCTTTAGATCATTTTAAAAGCATAGGTTTAGCTAGAAGCTACGGGTCAAAAAGTGAGAACGGAGTAGGGGGGAGCGAAGGCTCAGCCGGCAAGAGCAAAGGTATTTGCATGAGTATTGGCACATAATCTACTGACACAGGTATTGCCCTCAATATTCCCAGTTTATTACTTAATGATGATTATGGCTCAACAACATGTTTTATAGAAAATGATGTTAGGTCAAACAGAGATAGAAAAGAGGAGGGTTGTATTAATTATGATGGGGTGGAAAGGGAGGGAGGAGAATAACAGTTGGTAAGGGTAGTTCTAGAAAGACAGTCATACACATAGTATTTCCCCTGCCCATTTGTTTTAATGGTATCTTATCTAAGATAAAATGTATGCTTGCGTACGCAAGAAGCCTATCAGGTAAAATTAGGGAATTGGAATGGCTTGCATCAAAGTATCAGTATAATATTATAGGTATTACGGAAACATGGTGGGATGACTCTCATGAATGGGCTGTGTATTTGGAAGGATATTCTCTTTTCAGGAGGGATAGGGCTACCAAAAGGGGAGGAGGGGTATGTCTCTTTGTTAAATCATCTCTTGAACCAAACTTAATAGATGTAGTTTACGAGGGGGCTGGGGATAACGTGGATTCGCTATGGGTTGAGATCACTAGTGGGGGCACTGATTCAAAAATAAACTAGCCATTGGCACGTGCTATAAGCAACCAGATATTAGCATACATGAGGAGGAACAACTCTTACAGCAAATAGAAAAAGCTGTGGGAATGGGGGACATCCTAGTGTCAGGGGATTTTAACTATCCTAATATTAATTGGAGTAACGATTCATGTGTAAAAACTAGGAGCAGCAGATTCTTAAATACATTAAAGGATCAATACTTGAATCAATTAGTAGAGGACCCAACTATAGGTAAAACTATTCTGGACCTAGTTATTACCAATAATGTGGACATTATATCAAACATTAGTGTTGGGGAGACCTTGGCAAACAGTGATCACTATATGATCACATTCGACATCAGTTTCATGAAACATACCCATAAGGGATCCACCAGAATATTTAACTTTAATAAGGCTAACTTCAATATGCTAAGACAGGCACTAAACGACATTGACTGGGAAGTTTTGTTTCAAGGTACAGACATATCGGAAATGTGGAATGCTTTAAAAGGGTTGCTTGATAGCAATATCAACAAATTCATTCCCATGAGCAGTAATCGCAGGAGTACTAAACACAAACCAATGTGGCTTAACAATGAGGTCAAAGTAGCAATGGCTAAAAAGATGCATGCTTTCAGAACATTTAAATCCAATGGTGGGGAGGAGTCATTCCTGTATTATAAGGAATGCAACAAAAGCTGCAAAAAAGTAATAAAAGCAGCTAAACTTTTAAACGAAAAGCAAATCACTATAGAGAGTAAAACCAACCCTACAAATTTTTACAAGTACATAAACAGTAAAAGGTTAAAGAAAAAGAGCATAGGCCCATTAAAAAATGAACTGGGAGCTTTGATAAACGACAACAAAATAAAAGCAGAAATACTGAATAATTTTTTTCTCACAGTATTCACCAGGGAGGATCAGACGGTAAGAGTAGTGCATAAAGATAGTGACGATAATGACTCTTGGCTTGATACTCTTTTAAGTGAGGAAGTAGTCCTGGAGAGACTAAGCAAAATAAAGATTAATAAATCACCAGGCCCTGATGGCATTCAACTGAGGGTTATTAAGGAGCTTAGGTCACAGCTAGTAAAACCCCATTACTTGATTTTATATAGTTCTATTAGATCAGGCAAGGTACCAAAGGGTAGTGCCCTTATTTAAAAAGGGAACTAAAGATAATCCTGGTAACTATAGACCAGTTAGTTTAACCTCTATAGTGGGTAAAATATTGGAAGGAATTTTATTATTAAATTATTAGCAAAAGTCAGCATGGGTTTGTAAGGGGCAGATCATGTCAAACTAACTTAATTGGCTTCTATGAGGAGGTGAGCGAGAAGCTTGACCAGGGAAAAGCTGTGGATGTGGTCTATTTAGATTTTGCAAAAGCCTTCGATACAGTGTCTCACGGGAGACTGGTCAACAAATTAAGGGAACTTGGCCTAGGATACATTATTTGTACATGGATAAGTAATTGGCTGGATAACAGAGTACAACGTGTAGTGGTCAATGGGATGTTCTCTAGCTGGGCACCAGTAGTCAGCGGGATACTGCAAGGGTACGTACTTGGCCCACTACTGTTCAATTTATTTATCAATGATCTAGGAATAGGCACGGAAAGCACATTGTTAATCTTTGCAGATGATACTAAAATGTGTAAGGTAATTAAATCAGAAAGTGATGTGGATTCTCTACAAAATGACTTATTTAAACTTGAAACCCTGGCGTCTAAATGGAGAATGAGGTTCAATATAGAAAAATGCAAAGTTATGCATTTTGGGACAAAAAACACACATGCATCCTACACTCTAAATGTGGAAAATATAGGGGTAACTGTGGTGGAAAAAGATTTGGAAGTGCTCATAGAAGAGGCTTAACAACAGTGCACAATGTCAAAATGCAGCAAAGAAGGCAACTAAAGTGCTTGCGTGCATAAAACGGGGCATTGAGATGAGTGACGAGGATGTAATCCTGTCGTTGTACAAATCTTTGGTGTGTCCCCACCTGGAATATTGTGTTCAATTTTGAGCACCATATTATAAAAGAGATATAGGGGAGCTAGAAAGAGTTTAAAGGCGAGCTACTAAATTGATTAAAGTGTTAGAGACTCTGGAGTATGAGGAAAGGCTTACTAGGTTAAATATGTATACACTAGAAAAGAGGCGTCTAAGAGGAGACATTATTAATATCTTCAAATATGTAAGGAGTTAGCAGGGGATTTGTTTATTAAAAGAACTCTGAATAGGACATGTGGGCACACACTGAGGCTAGAGGAGAGAAAATTCCATATACAATGTAGGACAGGGTTCTTCACGGTAAGGGCAATAAAGATTTGGAACTCCCTGCCGGAACAGGTAATAATGGTGGATTCTATAAATAAATTTAAAAACAAATTGGACAAATTTCTAACTGGAAAAAGTATCCAGGGCTATATCTCCTAACATAGTGACATTAAATATCTGCAATTGGTAAGAACCATAGTTGTCAATTGATACTAAACCGTACTTCAGCACGTGCACAGCTTAACACAGAATACAGGTTGAACCCGATGGGCATTTCGCCTCTTTTCAACCTCACTAACTATGTAACTATATAGGCCAGTATGGTCGATGTTTCGGTCCACTACAGTACCTTTCTCATGAACCAGTCCTGCTTAGCATAATCACGGCAATCCCAGTATATCCCATACATGCATCCATGACCACTTAAATACCCTTGTATACCCAGCCAAAAAGCCAACAGAAGTGATGTCATAGAATGTCCCAACATTGAAAAAACAGCCAGCAGTTCATAAACTTAATTCATATATGATGACCACCATATTAGGCTAACTCTCCAACTACATTACTCACAACAGGGACCTTTCAATGCCTTAATAATCATGACCACATCCACTGGACCATATTGCCCATGACTGGAGGGTTGCCACTGGAAGTGCACAGCCGGAACAGGAGCGGCACTGCTGCTGGGCTTGGAACGCAGCGCCACAGCAGTGTGTTATCACTTGCGTTCCACCAACTCCCACTTACAACAAACAATGGTTACAGAATGGTTTGGAATGCTGCGCATCAAGGGTATGTTATTATCTACGCTCCACCACATCAAACAGTGGTTAGATGGAGGCTTGGAACACACAATGCACTTCCCATGTGAATGTCAAAATCGTCTCATTCAGCCTATTAACACCACTACCTATAATTATTATTAATATTAATACATTAAATCATTCTGATTAATGCCAAATCAGGGTACGCAGTGCTAACAGGTGCTTACACATTACACATTTAACAATCGACATATATCATTATAAAATAATATATTCTAGAAGTGTATAAACATTGTGTCCGATCATCAAAAATTAGAAAAAAGCAAAAAGAAAAAATTGCATTGCAACATCACATAAAAAGGAACAAAATCACAGAACCAATACATGAACAGACATCAACACTGGTCCAAAATCCAATGGGTAAAATGAATTGCGATAATACACAGGAATAAGAGTCAAAATGCTAAGGTGACATACAATAAACAATAGATGATATACAATAAACAATGGAACAGCCACCAAAATGCTTTAAGAACAGTGATTTTAAAAAAAACCTACAAGCAGGGGCGTCTCTAGAGACGAGGGGACCCGTGTGCAGACTCCGTGTGTGTGGCCCCCTCCTCTCCCGTAGCCATCATGCCACTGCTAGCGCTCTCAGCACTCTAGACTCTGGCACAGTGCCAGAGTCTACAGCACATGCGGAGGACTACGAAAAATGTCAGCCGTGCCATTTTTCTGGATTCCTGCGCATGCGCTGTAGACTCTGGCACTGTGGCAGAGTCTCTAGTGGTCAGTGCGCTAGAGGCGGCGCGACAGCTACAGGAGAACAGGGGGCCCACACACAGTCACCGATGGACTCTGGAAAGGTAAGTATAGGAGAAATGTGTGCGGTGTTGCCCCCCCCTCCCCCGGGACTCAGGGGCCCGTGTACACCGCACACACTGCACCATTATAGAAACGCCAATGCCTATAAGATATAAAGCGTGTTCAGTAAACGATAGCAGCAGGAGAAGGGGAACAACACAGCTGTGTGTCTAGACTTTAATCTCACTGGTCCCACTGTAAATTAAATATCAGAAATTAGGTAGCCCAGTACAATGAAATACATATTTTTATTTACATTTTTCTTTATTTGTTATAGTTTATTAAGAGCTCAGCTTTACTAAGTTTCCATAGCAACTGTCAATTTCATGCCATATTTCCTGCTCCTTGCTGAATCCTGCTGGGGTTAAACTCACCAGACATCACTGCTCTTTGCCACGCATTGTAAAGCTCTCAGTTGTTTAGCTAATAAATACTGTTAGCAATAAAAGCCAGTATTTACAGCCCAGTCTTTCTCCCATAATTGATTTGTTCTCTACATATTTTAATATACAGGACAATCATCAATTGATACATAATAAAGGAGGAGTATTTGTTTTCTCATGTGCAATGGTGAGTGGAATTACAAACACAATGCATTTCAACTGCTGCATGGTTCGGTTTAGGATTGTAATTAGTTGTATCTCCTTTTCACAAAACAGTGTCATGTCCTGTCACACATTGTCCGACATGCTGCAAGTGCCACCTGACTATTACTACTACCTACTGACTTCTGTGTAAGGGCTACTGAACTGAACAAGTCACTCCTGATGGGCAGCATTTGGAAAGCTTGGTAGGTGATGTCCCTTGCCTGACTGCCTGTATCCCTGGAAACATTGTGACACCAGAACTACGGTTTCCATAGAGGAAGACTCTAGTATCCCCAGACAGTGCTCCTCGTGCTAGTGCATGGTCCATTTAAAGTTGAAAATAACAATAGTATCTTCAATAATGGGTTAAAAAAATACTGTGTATAAATACGGATACAGCATACTTCAATTACATTTGTGATACTAATTTGAAATATAATACACATTAAGTTTCCTGCAGTAAATGTGCCAATATATTTGTAGGGCTTCACAATTTACAGAAAAATAACAAGTATATAAAAGAGTGAGATTCATACACCACTGCGCAACCTATGAATACTTCAGCCTGGTGGTAAGTAACAGGAATCTTCACAACAATTCCACAAGAACCAAATGTAACAAAGAATATTCATCACCTTGGCATCATATAAATTAAATAAGGTATTAAAAAACCTTACACAAAGTTTTTGTCTGTGAGTCCCCAATTCTTATTTATCTGTGTCCTTTTCAACCTGTGTATTTCGTCCACAAGAAGAGGTCTTATCTCGGAGCAAGAGAAAAATCATAGTGCAATTTTGTAACACATAAAGAACAGGGGTTATTCATACATAGCACTCACAATAAAACAAAGATAAAAAGCATGTAACCACATATCGGTGGATAGGGCTCGCATAAGGAGTCATCAGTTACCCTCCCAGGTGTAATAGGGTCAGGAAGTCTGGAAAGTCCCAGAAACCTTCAACTCCCAAAGTGCATGATGTCCCCAGCAAGAATCCCCCAAGAAAAACGTCACTTGCTTAACGCGATTGTCCTTCTACAGAAGCATAGTGACAATGGGCTAGATGCATCATCGCTTGGAGAGTGATAAAATGGAAAGTGATAAACTACCAGCCAACCAGCTGCTAACTGACATTTTTCAAACAGGGCCTGTGACATGGCATTAAGGAGCTGATTGGCTGGTGCTTTTTCTCGCTCCAATTTATCACTCTCCAAGCGATGATGCATCTAGCCCAATGTCTCAAGCTAGGGTATTTATACCCTTATCCTTTAAGTTAAACCACTCCTTGCATGGACATGTACGTATGTACTAGTTACCATCCCGTCAAATGAATTAAACAACCTAACAGTAATGTCAGGCATGCAAAACACTAAAGTTCCCCCTACAGAGATGAGGAGCAGCGTTAGCCTTTTATTATATATATAAATAGATATTTATAGTTAGGATCACTCTGGTCAGTCTTCAGTGTTGAGGCCAGGGTCTCTCAGTGGGAGTGGGAGTCACTGAGTAGAGTGGAGCATATTATTATAGGAGGGTCTGGTCATGAAGCATATTATGGTGGGGGCTGGAGCATATTGTTACAGGGGCAGTGGGGGGTTGTTGGCTCTTGTGCATAATATAGGGGAGAGAGGAGGATCTGGGATCATATACTTGGGGAGGGGTAATGAGTAGAGAGGGGAGGGGTCAGTATTAATTCTTAAACAACCCCGCCAAAAGTAGTTTAGATCTGCCAAACATCACCAGTGCCACTGCCATGTGGTGTTCCACAGGGGTCTATCCTATCTCCCATACATTTTGCAGTGTACATGCTAATACTGGGTAAAATAATCAGATGTCATGTTCTTGTCTACCACTGCTATGCAGATGATACACAACTGTACCTATCTTTGGCTTCAGGTACTGATAACCCAATACCAACCCTAATTGGCTGTATAGCTGAACTCCAGAATCTTATATAGGAGCTCACCATTAAAGTATAAGACTACAGCTTAGTCAAGCAACTGGACTTATGCTTAGGATTTCAGAATTTCAAAACACTGGACATGTGCAGAATCTTGGCATTGTCCTGGATAGTAGCTTGACACATAAACATCAGGTATTTGTCACAAGCAGTAGCTTGACACATAAACATCATGTATCAGCCACAATCAAACCCTCATTCATCTGACAAGCATAGCCAGAATCAAGCACTTAATCTCCTCAGAAAATCTGCCTAAAGTTATACATGCAATGGTATCATCACATTTGTACAACTGCAACACTTGCAGCCAGGAGTGTAGCGAGCCATGTGGGGCCATGGTAAGAATGGAAGGGCATGGTTTAAAAATGGGCATGACGGCGTCTATTAATATTACATTTCAGATTCTTGTGAGAAATATGAACTGGCTGATTTAAATAAACTGCTTTTGATGATGATGCTAAAGAGGAAGGTGGAGCGCCATTTTAACACGGGGGGGGGGTGGAAGAGTGCACCTGCTTCTTACCTTACTTGATCAGGAATCGGGTCCCTCCTCCCCAGCCAGTGGCATCTTTCCAGTGATATTTGGGAATATGATGCTGACCACTAAAGAGACAAGACTCTAGCACATTGCCAGTCTTTACTTTCATTGTGCTGCGCCATCTTCCAGAAGTTATCATCTGGGAGATGGTCCCCAGCCACAGATATACTCCGAAGGGGAGGGGGATGTGGACCCATGCCCCCGCCAGGAGGCCCCTCCAGCAGCCTGAGCCTGTGCCGCTGCTTGCAGTTGGTACGATATGCAGTTACCAGGCTGTTAACTAACCAGCTAGTTACTGCCACATAACACCTATTCTCTACTTTCTTCTCTGGCTGTCTGTACAACGGTGAATCTATTTCAATTTAGGCCTATTGACCTTCAAAAGCCCCTGTATAACCAGGGTCCAAGTTACCTGAAGCAGTTTCTGATTTCTAATTGCCCTGCTTGCTTACTGCGATCTGCAGATGGAAGACTGTTAGCAGTACCTAGAATCTCCATAATTGATTTGGGGGTCGAACTTTTAGTTCTGAGGTACAACTCTATGGAACTCACTTCCCCGCACAGTTCAAGAGGCATCCCCTCTAGAATCCTTCAAAAACAGACTGAAGACTTTCCTGTTTACTCAAGCATTTCATTAGCGTCCCTTTAGTTCCTAAAGAACCAAAAATGCTTAGTTCTCTTTTCTGTTGAGTTTATTTTGTATCTTGTGTTTTTTTTTAAAATGCAAATGTAAAGAATTTTGAGTCCTTTTGGGAGAGAAGTGCTATATAAATAACATTATTATTACTATTATTACAAATGTCAGCATATTTTTGATGTGCTGTTGGGAAGCAAATTGCAAGCAAGCGAACAAAGTACAAAAGTAATATAAGTAAAAATGTTCAAAATGTTTCTACTGTCAGTGTATACTGTATGATGTTTACTTTTAGCCTATCATGTCTAGCCATGTAGTCTATGGATCTGATTAGGAGTTACTTGTAAATTTGTTAAAAACAATGAAGTGCACAGAAAAATAGCCTATTTTTGACCAAATGAAAAGCTTGAAAAGCATTTCAGTCAGCAACAGTAGTATACGTGTATAGTTTACACCAATGCTATACATCAGACACCTTCCACTTTGTATACAGTACCATCTATTTTATATGCAGCAGATATAGTCGCTATTAGGTATCAATTAACCACTCAACTGGCTAATATATATATTTTTTTTTAGAAAAACTGCTTAGAAATTGTCAGGGTTTTTTTACGTTTGAATTGGGTTAAGAATGTAAACTGATTTGACACAATATTTTTTTTTCATCATACACCACATTGATATAATAAAAATAAATAAATATATAGGATACCGATATATCAGAAAATCATTGTCAGGGACTTCCCCATTTCACAGCTTTACATATAGATGGCATTGCCAACTGGGTACAAGCTCTGGAAAGTTTCACCCTCTGTTTTCAGTGCTGATCTTCACACAGCTACATCGGCTGTAAGCAAGGCCGCTGAGAGTGGGAAGGGCGGTTTGGGTACTTATTACCTGGGCCCATGTCTGATGGAGGGGCCTGGTGGGTACCCAGGACCGTCGCACTCCCCGTACACCCTCCCTCTTTACCAGGCAGCAGCAGCATGAGCTGTTATCTTTTTTTTCCCCCAAACATATTTATTATAAAACTGTAGAAGTAGTACACAGAGATCTCAAAAGTAAAATACACAAAGTGATATCAACATACATAAATACACCTGTGTACAATCATAACACAAGTATTATGATAATAGAAGAAGATTGATAGGTGGGTGGTTACACGCAGCAAAAAGAACTGGGGAGACAGTACAGCATATAAAGATCAAATTTCATACAGTAAGTTATTAGAAAGGAGGGTGTCAAGGTCTCTAAATTGTACCACGAGGTTAAGCTTACCACGGCGCGGAAAGTATCCTTCCTATTTGAGGATAAGGTATGTATGAAAGGTAGCCATATACTGAAGAATTTATCAGCATTACTATCTTTATTAATGGATGTTTCTAACCAATCCATGTGGAACAAGTGTCCTATTCTGGTCATTGGTAAAGCCAAAGACAAGGTACCTGAAGAAAACCATTGAGACAAAAAAAAATTTTTTTTGCCGCTGCTGCAATTTTTGCTAGCAACAGTTTCTCTCCCTTAGACAGTCGAGAATGTGGGGATAGAGTTTCACACCATCAACAGGAGCTTTATCAAGGCTCTTTGATAAAGTTCCTGTTGATGGTGCAAAACTAGTCAGAGCTTGGACCTTGTGGACCCTCCTGTTAATCTTCCTGTCCCTTTGTGGAGCCCCGGTTAGACAGACACGAAGTGACACTGTTTCTACAGCGATACTGAGGTAAAAGCTGGAAGAAAGCTGCAGCAGGACTAACACTAATTCATAACAGGTACTTTCCGTGCAGAAAAATCTCTGGCTGGAGAATAGCCTCCCTCTCCTTACCTCAATAACAAACGAGGGGGTTACCCATACCTCCCGCAGTGGAGACAGACAATACATCCCGCCCATGGTGAGCATAGGACGCATATGATGAATAAAGATACACCGCTGCCCCTCGCCACGCATCGCAGCGATGTTGATCACATATGTACTAACATATGCGATCAATATCGCAATGCGGTGATGGAGGCCCCCCGCGATACCTGTGAGGTGGTCTGCGGGGGGTCTCTGTCACCTCCCAGGGGTCTCCACAGTGCCTGCATGCCGGGAAGCAGCAGCAGGCTGTCCCCAGCGCCTCCGCCTCCCCTGCAGCCAGAAGGACTTCCGGCTGCATTGCTAGGGGGAGGAGAAGATTACCTTCCGGGTCCAGGGCTGCCTGGGGGAAGGTATGCCAGGGGGGAGGGGGTTGGCGTCTGCGGTGGGGGCGGCAGCAGCGGGTTGCGGCGGTCGGCGATAAGAAGCCCATAGGCTTCTATAGGGTATCGTCATCCAGAGATGGTGATACCCTGGATGGCAAAAAACGGCGGTGGGGTCTTAGTAAATTTGAAAATGAGTTAAAACCCCCGTTTTTGGGGTGTTTACAGCATTTTTCCTTTAGTACATCCCACCCAATGAGAGCAATATAACAGGCACAATACCAGTTTGACTGGAAATATAACCAAATACATTGCTTGTAAAAACCTGGAACAAATGGGATTTTGAAATACCGGAGATTATCATGTTTTAAATGCGTACACAATTATAACAACAGATAGGTTTTGTATTCCTTTGTCTGCTATACTAAAACATTATAGATCCACCTCCTAGAATAGGTAAATCCAGTTGATTTTTCCATATCTGAAGGCATGTTGATTTTGAAGATGTTCTAATTTTATTGCACCAGTCAATATACTTTTAATGAATTTGCATTTATATTATTTATAATGGTGTGACATTTTCTGCCTGACTAGTTTTCCCATGTCATATATTTTTTAGTGCAGAGGCACTCTGCTGTTCAATTGTAATACACCTATTTTCAAGGTGCTTCTGTGGGAAACCACAAGCTCACTTTCCTGCCTTTTGCTGCTTAATAAATATTTTCTATACACTTATATTTTTGATAATATTGTTTATCAGTGCCAGGTCATTTGTGTTGTATATTCGTTCAAGAAATAAATACACAAATGTGTAGAACACTTATTTATATACAAAATGAAACCCTCCGTGAAAAGGAAAGATGAGGTGTTGGTATAGGCGTACCGCAACTCACACTCAATGATGTATTATCGTACACGTAAAGGTTTCTTTTTACCAAAAGCCACACAACTTTATTTATTGGGTGATGAGGAAATAGACAGATGCGTGTACCCCCCTTCACTGATTTTAAGAGTTGTTGATGCACATAAAGGTATTTTTTTCTGTGGTTTGTGGTGTTCTTCTGTTCTTCTCCCCTTATATCCTCTCATAAAGATGCATATTTATGCAAAAATAAAAAATAAACATGTGTAGAACAATTTTTTATATATACACATAAAATTGCACCCTCAGTGAGAATGGAAATATGACGTGTGAATATAGGCGTACCCCAACTCACACTCTAGGAAGTATTGCCATACACAAAAACGTTTCTTTTCCACCACTGTATCAAACACCCAAGAAAGTGTGCTGAGAATATATCGGGAAAGGATAGGTGGGCGTACCCCACTCATTCAATTCTGAAGCTGATTGTGCACATAAAGGTATCTTTACAGCAAGCAGTCAATTTCTGTAAGGGATAACGTACCTTATTCACAGTATATAAAGGTGGATTGAAGCATATCTGGGTTTCATTTAATATCTTCAAAAGGGATTCACTTCAGTTTATTCCAGCCACCATTTAATCACCAAAAGTTTAAATCAGGCAAAAGGTCATAAGTCCAAGCATGAAAGATTAATTAAAAAACAAAAACAACTAATACATGGGATAATAAAAACAAGCCATATGACAAACCAAAGATGGAAAGGTCTGGTTCAAAGAAAACAGGTTACTTTTCAACCAAAGACTATCCAATACAAGCAAAAATTATATAAAAAAAGGCATAAAATATCTTTAAAAAGTTCACAAAAGTCAATGAAAAGTACAATGCCAGCTGAGCATCATACCTAGTTACATACGAAGCATAGAAAGAATTTTCCCACTCTTATTTGTCAACATTTTTCGACCCACTTGTGGGCCTTTATCGAAACATTGTCACAATAATTTTATTGTACATGTTTGTCAATTGAAATCTGGTGAGGTTTTGCTTTGTGAATCAGTGGGGCTGCTTATAACGCACCAAGTACCGATGATACACTTTTTACTGCATATTCCCTTGATAAATATATATATATACTGTATGTAGTAAATGCTGCATGCATGACAATGTACCAGGCTATGCAGGAATGCACTATAGAAAATACCCCATAGTCCTATGCAGTATAATGTAACATATATTTAATGAATAATTCAAGTGCATGCTCCTTAGTGGAGAATGTGGGCACACAGGCAGTGGGGCCCATAGGGGGTTTCCCCTGTTCCCACTCCAAACCTGATTTCAAGTCAAAACAGGGACAATTACTGGAGCAGACCTTGGTGTACAGAGATTGTCATGTTATATTAATGACTAGTATGCAAGAAATTATGGGGCATGCAATTTGGTCTAGAATTTAAGGGATTAATGTTAATTACATGAAGGTACAGTATATCCATTTGGGCATTCAGTTAAACTCTTTTTACCGCAATATACCTACAAATGTTATAGGTGGTGTATAGTCTGTTGAAATAGACACATTTTTACGTGAATATGGTTTGTGCAAAGATTTCAGTGAAACAGTAAACATGGTTTATGCTGCCCAAATTTATATAACAAGAGACATTTCCAAAGACATAATAAAATGCTAATCTGGAAACTATAGCTGGAAATGAAGGATTGGAATCTATGAAATATTTAAGATATCTCACTGTGATGACCAATGCTCTATATCCAGAGCTTTGTTTATCAAAGGGTGAGGACCCCAACTACCAGTGTCATTACATCAACTCAGCTATAAAGAGTTATTGCTGCCGGTAACTCAGCAGGCTAATGTGTCACCAGACTCCTGACTGCTTAAAATTATATATAAATGATAAGTCTAGCATCTGCAAAAAAATGATAATTGTGTATATTCTGCAGTAAAGGAAGCCATAATAGTGACAGAGGTAACAAAGATAAGAGGTAGTCATTTTTACTCTTAAGGGGGGTACACACGGACAGATCCGTGTTTAAAATCTAAGCAATCTGACTAGATTGCTTAGATTTTAAGCACGGATCTGTCATGTGTATGCCCCTAGCGATAGTGATGCGCGGCCCCGCACATCAATATCGTCAGTGCTAGATGCAGGCTCAATCTAGTGGGTCACTCACTTCACCGTTGTGTGAAGAGAGCGTGCCCCAGTCCCCCCCCCCCCCCTCGCTCAGAGATGTGTGCTGAGCGGTCTGTGTTAAGATCGCTCAGCACACATCTCTCCTGTTCCTGTCAGTACCCCCCTTTACAGCTTATGTGGTATCAATCAAATGTATTGTCATTTGTACTCAATGAAAAGTAATCTGTTTTCAGATTCTTGTGAGAAATATGAACTGGCTGATTTATATAAACTGCTTATGATGATGATGCTGAAGAGGAAACCAACATGCAACTAGATGCAGCTGTAAATCAGCAGGCACATACAGTATGTGTATAATAAAAGTCCTACCCCACCAACTACACCTGAGGATTGTCATGAAATAAATGTCCAACATAGCCCTGATCCAATATAGCAAAGTTATCATATAAACACTGTTTCTGGCTAATATGACCATTTTCACTGGTTCTCTACGTGTTGATAGCCTAGAGTCCATGAATGGAACAGAGCCTGACCTTAACACTGACCTGCTGTACTAATTTGAATACAGTGATGAAAAGTTTGTCACTCAGTTTCATCCTTCATTCACAGCATTCCACATATGGTGTTTGTAGCTCTGAGGTGTCCTTTCTAATTGACCACCCAAAATGTGGTCATAGCAGTGTACAATTTTAATACTACAGTTTCAGTGTGTGAGAACCTGCTATGTATCTATGATGGGAGTCTGGCATCTGGCAGGTCCTGCTCCATCTACCCTGCACTCATTGCACTGTCTTCTCTGAAGTCCACCTTCACCATGTTTCTGGTGCTTCCCTTGAAAATATGCTACCTCCATCATCTTTCTGGAGAAATCAACCCTACCCCCAACACCAAACACACGAGTCTCGGATGCAAAGTAAATTTTTTAGCAACAAGTACTTTAGTAAAACCTCCTTAACTACTCTCTCCTATCTGCTCTCATTTGCTCTGTATCCTTCGAACTCTATTAAAGTTAATGAGAAAGCGCCATGGTTTTTATACATCACAATCTAGGGTGTTTTGAGAGCAGTGCTCAATCCATACACTAAAAAGAGTTTTTGGCTGAAACCTAATCACTTCCAAAAAAAACACTCATATGCAAATCTCTTTGCGTTTTCACCCTCCAAACTGTAGATTTGTAAATCCAATGGTTTGCCTCTGAAAACCACATTTAATGGAATAAAGTCAATTAAATATTTTTACACTGTACTAGGCTGCAGGATTTTTGCTATTCAATTGGTGGTGAGAATTTCAGCCACGGTGATTTCTGTAAGATTTACCGCAGCTTTTTTTTTCACAGCCCCAGCTCAGATGCAAAGTAGGGAAAAATCATTATTTTAAGTTCAAAGTGTCAGTACTTATTCAGTACCACTGCAACCAATCCCCCTAATGATGAATTAGGCAATTGGAAGTTTTCAATTAGACTTATACTGGGGTATTATTCTGCAAAGTGCGGAATAATGGACTAAAAGATATAGCACAGATATTTGGCGGTGCAATATGGATGAGACAGGTGTTTTTTAGGATTGCAGATGGGAGTTACAGATGTCTACTGAAGTTTTTAAAGTAGCTTCAAAAGACTCAAAAATCAATGTGTTGGCATTTTTATGCACCTTATACTTAACTACAGCATTTATTTTACAGAACAAAATATCTTTCTATCAAATTTTTTCACTGCTAATAAAAATGCCCAAATAGCCATTTAAATATGCCAAATTTTTCTTTGAGACAGTAATAAGCATCTAGGGCAGTATTGAAATGATTTTTCACGCCCAATCTCCTTTCTAAAATGATCCCCGTTGAAGCACATATTGTGCCCATAATAATCAGGTTTAGCTGCGTAACGAGTTGGGTGCCCTCGCTACCGCAAAGGTAGCTAGCTGAAATTATTACACCACACCCATCAGAAGAAACAGAACGGGTGTGGAAGGGGATGATAAGAACTGAATACCGCCCATAGACTGTTATCCAATACTTATTTGAGGTATTTTAGGCTATAAGCTGATTTGCTTATTATTTGAAAATTTCCTGTAGGTTTTTGAAGAAAAAATGTATATACCAATTTTTTTCAAACAGAACTGCAGTGATCAAATAAAATAATCATGTTAAGTTTCGTGGCAAAAATCTCATGGCCAATTGAAATGCCCCAGTGTGTGTTCATTTGCAAATTGCACACAAAATCACTGCTTATTAAATCTAAGACAAAGAAAATAAAATGAAGAAATAATGCAAAAAATATTAACAATGTACATTACAGAGTGGAAAGAATTTCATCACTGAAGCCTCCATCTTGGAAAATTTCATGGCTCATGTCATTAACATGCAGTCTGTACATTATCTCCAATTTAAAAGTATAAACGATTAGTATAATCTTTTAATTCAGCCTGGAGATTTCCTGCAGTGTCAAGAGATCAGAAGTATTGAAGAACATTTAATTAACATATATGTAGGTAGCAATATCCTACCAGAAAGCATGCACATGTATGTAGAAGCATGTATTTTAGTTTTCTGATATTTTAATATTAATCACTATCTGTCATAAAGCTATCAAAAATTAATTAAGAATTGTGTACTTTTGCATGTTGTATATCTTTATAGGGTTAACTTTAAATATCATGATATTATAAACAGTCTCTTGAAGAGTTTATCATATAGGATAAACTAATTATCTATATGCAAATGATTGTTTATGCACCAAACAGCTTTGACTCATTGCAATGAATGCCAGCTCAGTGCTGCTTGTGGAAAGGTTAGTTATTTAAGAGCATGATACAGAACCTGAATAATATAAAGTGGGCACATTTTAGCATATGAAAAACAAATAGTGTTTTTAGATTTAAAAAAAAATTAGCATGCTTAAATACATTAATGTTAAAAATAGAAGCCAAAATTATATTTATAAAATAAAAAAAAATCTAAAACCTTTTCATCTATCATAATCATTTGGATTTTTAAAAGGTGCTTTTCACTTGTCTACAAATGTATAAGAGACAACAATTACTGTACATACAGTACATTAATACAATAAATCCTACATTATGCTACCATACTAACTCTGACATACAAGGACTTCAAGTTCTGTTCAGATGACAGAGGCTCTATTTTCAATATTAAAATATATATTTTTTAACAAGCAAAACAATGCTAAATAATAATAATAATAATAATAATAATAATAATAATAATAATCTAAAAAGTAACATACAATGTTTCATTAAAAATGAGAAGTTTTCATCTGCTGTTTAATAAGTCCCCTTTAGTTTACCTATATTTGCTGATTCTACAAATATAGCACATCTTTAAAATAGCAGCTTATTGATCATTTTCATTTCAGTATATTGCCTAGGAATAAGCTTACACTTTTCGTTCATCCATCTTTACTTTAGAGCAGGCTTTTTCAACCAGTGTGCCGTGGCACACTAGTGTGCCGAGACCAGTTGCTAGGTGTGCCGCGGAGCCAGAGCAGCTTCCTGCACCTTCAGAGTGAACTGTTGGCCCGGGCTCTTCTTGGAGGATCAGTCGTGCTCCGGCCATGACGTATGCCTTGAAGACGCGGCGGTGTGATATCATAGGTCACGGCCGCCGCGTCTCACCATCCAGTCAACCCACCCACCTGTATACACATCTTCCAGTTCCCGCCTGCATACACAGCTTTACTTGCCCACCCACATCCACACCTGCCCGACCGCCTGCTGCTCAGTATTCGCAGCACTCCACTATGAACAACCCCCACCACTGAGGGACAGGGAGGAGGACAGCTGACCAGTAGGGGCTAATATTTGGGGGTTTTCTTCTCCTATGGGGAACAATAGGATTTATGTGGGGAGAATAAGGATTTATGGGGGGAACAATGTGAATAATTCATGTGAGGAGCAATAGCATTTATATAGGGAGCAATATGATTTATGTGGGGAGCATTGTGATTGTTTTTTCTGTGTAGGCCAATGTATGTGTGGATTTTTTTTTACTATGAGGGCCAATGTGTGTTTTTTGATTTTTTTTCTGTGGGGAACTGGTGGTGTGCCTTGGCAATTTTAAAATATTGTTCGGTGTGCCACGAGTAAAAAAAGGTTGAAAATCACTGCTTTAGAGTATAAGTTCTATGAAGTGTTTGCATTTTTATATAATACTGTATGTGTTTTTTTCAGTCATATTCCTTTTTTTTAAACATTACTATATACATTATAGTTTTTCCTAACAATATTTCTAATATTGTCTTACAACCTCTATTCTCTGCATATATCTTAGGTGTGGCTTAGGTGTTTAATATTTCAGAAAGTAGTAAGAAAAATAAAAAGCAGTTTGTTGAATTATTCAGTATAAGTTAATTTGCCAGCTGTCGGGATCCCGGCGGCAGGGCCGGCTCCAGGCCTACTAGCACCCTGAGCGAGAAAATGTAAAAGCGCCCCCCCCCCCTCATGCGCGCGCCAAAGCCCCCCCCCCCCCCCCCGGAAAAGTGGGCGTGGTCTCTGAAAAAGTGGGCGTGGCCTCGTAACTTCATATCATCAAACTATAAATATATTTTCACACAATTAGCAGCCTTACACATAGCCACAGTAGTGTTCCTTACACACAATGTCTCCAGTATAGTGCCAGATACACATAATGTGCAGTGCCCCCCAGCAGTGCCAGCTACACATGACATGCCCCGCAGCAGTGCCAGCTACACATGACATGCCCCGCAGCAGTGCCAGCTACACATGACATGCCCCCCAGCAGTGCCAGCTACACATGACATGCCCCCCAGCAGTGCCAGCTACACATGATAGTGTTCACTTTTTAGGGCATGGTGCTGATCACAGGGAGGGCACATTTTTAAGTTAGGAGGGCAAAATGATGTACATACTGCTTGTTGTTCCCATACCTATAAGTCAAAGCATGGACAGTGCAAAAATTAAGGGGAGTTACTTCGTGGGGAAGGTACGTGGCCACATAATAGTGGCAATTTGCATTACACCACACAGTAGTGCAGCTAATACACACTGCACCAGGTAGAACCTCCTATACACTTTGCGCCAGGCACAGCACTGAGACACATTGCACCAGGGAGAGCACTGAGACACATTGCCTAGCCACAGACGCCTAGCGGGAACACTACATGACATGTCCCCCAGCAGTGCCAGCTACACGTGACATGACCCCAGCAGTGCCAGCTACACGTGACATGCTCCCCAGCAGTGCCAGCTACACGTGACATGCCTCCCAGCAGTGCCAGCTACACGTGACATGCCCCCCCAGAAGTGCCAGCTACACGTGACATGCCCCCCCAGCAGTGCCAGCTACACGTGACATGCCCCCCCAGCAGTGCCAGCTACATAAATGGCCACACAGTGCCAGATATGCACCCACAGTTCAGATACATAAATGCCCCCAAAGTGCCAGATACACAAATGCCCCCACAGTGCAGATATGCCCCCCACAGTGCCAGATACATAAATGCCCCCACAGTGCCAGATACATAAGTGCCCCCACAGTGCCAGATATAAAAATGCCCACACAGTGCCAGATATGTCCCCACAGTGCCAGATATAAAAATGCCCACACAGTGCCAGATATGTCCCCACAGTGCCAGATATAAAAATGCCCACACAGTGCCAGATATGCCCCCACAGGGCCAGATACATAAATGCCCCCAGTGCCAGATACATAAATGCCCACACATTGCCAGATGCATAAATGCCCCCAGTGCCAGATGCATAAGTGCCCACAAGTGCCAGATACATTATTGCCCACCACAGTGTCAGATACATTAATGCCCCCAGTGCCAGATATGCCCCCACAGTGCCAGATACCTTAATGCCCCCAGTGCCAGATATGCCCCCACAGTGAGAGATACCTTAATGCCCCCGGTGCCAGATATGCCCCCACAGTGCCAGATACATAAAATGCCCCCAGTGCCAGATATGCCCCCACAGTGCCAGATAAATAAATGCCCCCCACAGTGCCAGATAAATAAATGCCCCCCACAGTGCCAGATAAATAAATGCCCCCCACAGTGCCAGATAAATAAATGCCCCCACAGTGCCAGATAAATAAGTGCCCCCACAGTGCAGATATACCCCTACAGTGCCAGATACATAAATGCCCCCACAGTGCCGATATGCCCCCACAGTGCCAGATACAGAAATGCCCCCACAGTGCCAGATACAGAAATGCCCCCACAGTGCAGATACATAAATGCCCCCACAGCGCAGATATGCCCCCACAGTGCCAGAAATGCCCCCACAGTGCCAGATACATTAATGCCCCCTCACAGTGCACAGATAAATGTGTCCCCCCCCGCAGTGCCAGATAAATGAATGCCCCCCACAGTTCCAGATAAATGAATGCCCCCCACAGTGCCAGATAAATGCCCCCCACAGTGCCACATATGCCCCCAGTACCTGCTGTGCCGAGGGAGGGGGAGTGCTGCTGGGAGTGCTGCTGTGCGCGCCTCTGCGGCCGCTGTCTGTGCTGTCTGCCGCTGTCTGTGCGCGCTGTGCGGCGCCGGTGTCTGACATCAGACGCCGGCGCCGCATAGCGCACACAGCGGCGGCGCACACAGCGGGAGCCGGGAGGACAGCAGGGGAGATCAGGGTCGGCTCCAGGCTCCAACATGGCGGCGCCAGCGCGCGGCGCCCTTTAAGGGTGGCGCCCTGCGCGGCCGCTAGAGTCGAACATGCCTCGAGCCGGCCCTGCCCGGCGGTAGGATACCAATGCCGGAATCCCGACAGCTGGCAATACCGGCGCAAGAGGACTATTGCCACTCGTGGGTGTCCACAACACCCATAGAGCGGGAATAGAACCTGTCGCGAGGGCGGCGAGCCACCGAGACCGCAGCGTAGCGAGTGCAGCGAGCCCACAAGGGGGCTCTTTGCGCTCGCCCCCCCTGCCGGCATACTGGCAGCCGGGATGCCACTGTCGGTATACTGACAGCCAGGGAAATCATACTGAACCCAGTTACTCACTATACACGGTATTAATAATTTGTTTCCATATTTAGTCCATGTGTCAATGTATTATATATTATGTGTCACTGTATTACTTTATATACATTGTACATACAGGTCAGTGTTTCTTTAGATATATTGAAACTAAACATATTGATTTCTTATAAACAACATGATTAGTAGAACTGTGTTAGAAGATGAAACATGCTGTAGTAGATTTTGAATGCTAAAAAAAAAAATCACACTCACCCCCAAAAGTTTTATAACATGCTTCATTTAGTAACTATTCAGAAATAGATTTCAATAGAAGTTTGCGAAGTATTAAGATCTCTTTAAAAGGCAAATTTACAAACTAAAGATTTTATGCTGGGAATGTAACTTGAAAAAGGTAATTTACAAAGTTGTTGGCCTTCAGGGCATGATGTCATGCACCTACTTTTTCACAACTGCATACTTTTTTACAATTATGTTATGACATTTCTTGATCTGATGGGCAGATCTAAGTGTTACTGTATATGTTTGTATTGAATCCAGTGTTATCACTGCATAGAATGTCATAAGAAATTATTTCCATTGCTACTTAACAAGAAACTCCTGCCTGTACAGTCAGAGCCGGCCCTGGCCAATATGATGCCCTAGGCAAGATTTTAACTGGTGCCACCTAGCACCGACCCTAGTTCCACCTCTGACCCTGTACCCCTTTCCCAGCACCATCATCATTAGTCATAGCAATCCTCATTTTGGTGCTCCTACCACCTATATTTGAAATAGGAACAGTGCGCACATTTGGCGCGCAACCCAAAGCGGGGCGTATTCTTGCTGGGAAGGGGCATGGCCACACAATAGTAGCTCCAATTGAAATTATGCCACACAGTACTGCAACTTTATTCACATTATATCATGCAATAGTATCCCTTATTCACATTACATCACACAGTAGTACCACTTTACCTTATATACGTTACACCTCACAGTAGTACCCCTTATTCACATTACACCACACCATATTGCTCTTTATTCACATTACACTATACCATATTGCTCTTTATTCACATTAGACCAGACAGTAGTGCTCTTTCTATACGTTACGCCACACAGTAGTGCACCTTATACACACACTGCCACACATTAGTAATGCCTTTATACACATAATACCACACAGTAATGCCCCTTACACATATGACACACATTATTAATGTCCTTATAAACACAATGCACCTTACACATTATGCCAACCTTTATAAATGGCCTTATACACATAATGTCCCTTACACATATGCCCCACATTATTAATGCCCTTATACACATAATGACACACATAATGCCCCTTACACATATGCTGCACATTATTAATGCCCTTATACACATAATGATACACATAATGCCCATTACACATATGCCACACATTATTTATGCCCTTATACACATAATGCCCCTTACACAGCTGCTGCACATTAATAATGCCTTTATACACATAATGATACACACTATGCCCCTTACACATATGCTGCACATTATTAATTCATTTATACACATGACACATATAATGCCCCTGGCACATATGCCAAACACTTTTGCACAACCAACCCACCCGCACACAGCAGTCACATGGCTGCTAACACTGTGATATGAAATGCTACATAACAGTGATTTCCAGGAATAAACTGTAACGTAGCATTTCGTATGCAGATAGAGCCGCAGTCACACACAGAATATAGGCATGTTGCATATAATTTTAATCAGCATAAACTTGTGCTCCTAGGCATTCCAAATGCCATAAGCATTTGCCTAGTTTGCCTATGCCTAGGACCGGCTCTGCGTACAGTGGTACCAATAACAGCTTATCCAAGTGAAGGGTTCTTGCTTATGGGTTCTGACATAGATATGCATAGTGAAAGTGCACAGGACTCTAATGTGCAGAAAAACAAATAGTGATAGAAGGGAGGGGAAGCATTAAGCCTGCCAGGGAGAGATCAGAAGAGCCCTCTCCAAGGAGACTACAATGGCTAACACCATTTTTATATAGCTTTAGCTGTTGGGGCTAACCTCAGAAAAGCTAAGCTTTTTGGAGCTTGATAAAATGGCCCAGGCCATTTTCCTTCTTTCAACTTAAATTTCCGCAATACTAAAAACCTAATTGTCCATTTATTGTCACCTAAATCCTCTTAATTTTTCCAGCTTCTGAATCATCAGTATTGATTATTGCATTTGCACTCCAGCAGCCACAAGAAATAAAAGGGGAGATGTATCAACTCTTTATAAAGAGAACAGGTAGAGGTACTGTCTATAGAAACCAGTCAGTTTCTAGATATCATATTATAGAATGAAATTGATAACTGATAGCTACAAGCTGATTGGTTGCTTAGAGTAACTTCACAAATACTGTTTAAAATGATTGACACATCTCCTCCATGGTGCATAACAGAGGTACACATGTCTGTGTCCAGGTCTTACCAAGGCTCATTTGCAAGAACATATTTTTGGCATATTAAGCAAACTTATACTTGCCCTCTCCCTTCACCACTCTCTAAACAGAAGGAGTGAGAGAAAAATGCATAAGAATTTGCATATGGTGTACATACTGTATATGCACAGTATAGAAATGCATATTTTACTCTACACAAACTTTACACAGGTCCTACTCCAATGTCTCCATTTTTCATTCATATTTGCAGTGGATTGGTTTTATATATTCTACTGAATGACATGACTAGGACTATAGTGTTGAAATATAGTAACAACTATTGTGCTGGATGAAAGCTACACTGTTCAGCAGAGGGCACTGTTTTTCAAACTATCATGTGTAGTCTTTTCATGTTATGAAAATGCAGAGCCGTAATTAGACATTTTGGTGCCCTATGTCAGAAAGAGAATTGTTGACACCCTCCCATAATTTAAAATAGGGACAGTGCATGCCAAAGGCTAGTGCCAAAAATATAGGACCATTGCTTCATGGGAAAGGGTCATGGCCACATAATAGTACTAATTCACATTATACTGCACAGTAGTGTCAGTTATTCACATTACACCACACAGTTGTGTCTGTTATTCACATTACAACACAGTAGTGTCATTAGTCAAATTACACCACAGTAGAGACACTTATACACATTACGCCAGATAGAGCCCCTTACAGACATTATGCCAGGATGAGCTCCTTGTACACATTACGCCAGGGAGAGCCCCTTATACACATTATGCCAGGGAGAGCCCCTTACTTTCATTATTCCATGGTAGAACCCCTTATACACATTACGCCAGGTAGAGCCCCTTACACACATTACGCCAGGTACAATAGATCCCCTTATACACATTACGCCAGGTAGAGCCCCTTATACACATTATGCCAGGTAGAGCCCCTGCCTCATTCCTCCTCAACATTCCTTTCCCCCCTCCAGTGTAAAGTAAGAGAAAGAGAGAGTATGTGTATATGTAACTTATAGCACCATAGACAGCAGCATTTCAGTGCTATCTGACCTTATCCAGGACCCATATAGTGGTGCAAGTTATTACTCATAATAACATTTAACTTTTAATTCATATTATTAAAAAGAACATTGCAAAATATAAAATAAAGAAGTGAAAGAATAGAGAAAGTGTTTAAAATATGTGACTTCCCACACACAGGGTGTCCGCAAGCTGTAGTTCTGTATGCCTATCATAGTATGTGTGTATCTGTAACAATCTAGTCTTCTTTCCGGCAGAGAGGCAAGAGGTTCTCCCCAAACACGTTAATTGAAACAATATAAATTAAAATGTCTTTATTTAACAGGAACTCTGGACATTTGGTAATTCCTCTTTTACCCTTACCTAAATATATTTTGAATAGCGCTTTAAATATCACAACAAAATACTGCAACAGATATCTGGGAATAAGAGCTCCAAACTATATCGCAACTATACTTTTGTCTAATTTTTCTGAGGAATGCAGCTGCACTTTAGCTCTTGTTACAAGCAAGGAATCCTTGTGATATATATTTACATTTTTGGATAGGTTAGCAGTAAATGTATTACATAGCTCCATTTAGATAAATGCCTGGTTTAATATCAGAGGTAAAAAGCTATCATGTTGTTTCTTTCATTTTAGGACAATTTCTACAACTATCCATTGCGGTAGTATGTGTAATAGGAAACTACCGATGTGCTAGTAGGTTTCCCTTGTAATTATCCCTGGCAAAGTCCTTGTATTTCCTTATCTGGCTTAAAGTACAGTATAAGCAGTTTCTCCTTGCTCTCACTAGTTCTCGATGTACAGTACGTAAGAAGTCACTAGTCTCTATTTAGAAGGCATACTCAGGGTGCAATGTATTATGACAGTTCTCACCCTCAGCTGGATATCCTGCTAATCCCTGCTTTGCTGTTACGCTGTTCTATGTAAGTGCAAACTGAAAGGTAATACTCTGCTGGAGAAATAGGGATTGCTAGGTGACACAGGGAGCAAGCTTTCTACTGTACTCACTGTAGACACCCACTCTGCTTCCAGCGCTGCAGCAGTCGCAAATTAGAAGTAGAAGTTTATAGACTTTTACTGAGTGGCTCTCACAGCCACTGCCTGTCAGCTGCTCTCAGTGGCACCTCCATTTTCTGACAGGAATTTTCCACTGCCAGAGATGCCCTCCTCTCTCACAGCTACCTCAGACCGTGTCCTGACCAACAGTCCTCCCTCCAACTGCCAATGGTCATGTGACCTGCCCCTGACCTCCAGAGCTGCTGCCAAGGCTGCTGGGAAATTATCTGCCTGTATAATCAAATGTAGATACTCTGTAGCGTGCCACACGTAATACCTCATATAGCAGGGTATTACATATCCCTCCACTAGAATTTTGCGTGTCCTCACGCAACAGGCAATATTCCAAGTTCAATATAGCATAGTCTAAATTAAAAATTTTGTGTTACAGTTAAACATTTGAATAAATCGTAAGTACATACATTACATAACAAATGACTCTCTATACCACAGGCTAATATCTATTCTGAATACGTGAAGCACCTTTGTTCCTCTTCCCTGACCTCCTCAAAGCCTGCTGGAACATCAAATTAACCTCCTCAGAGGTTATCGTGGTGTACTCGCCTGAGTAATACCACTCTGGAAGATACCTCTCACTCTTTTTATCTACACTAGGTGATTCTGCTGGAACATTAGATTCAGAATTTTGCATAACAGAATCTGGGCAATTGGGTCTAAGGGTTGCCAATCCCTCTGCCATGGACATGCAAGTCACTCCCTCTGTATGTTTTTCCTGGTCAGTGTCGGTTAAATCTACTTGATTGGGGTAGGCCATGCTGGAATCGGTATCTTCCACTCTTGGTTTGATCTCATGTAGTGGCTGTGTAGGAAGTTGCAGCCTGACTGCATCCGGTACGCTCTGCTGCATTTTTTCACTCTGTTCTTCCACAACTTGTTCATCTGTTCGTTCCAGTGATTGAGTTTGCTCTGGGATGACAGGTTCTTGTTGTCTTTCCTCAGCACTTTTTGCTTCTCCTTGTTCTTCTCCACTTCTGTTGTGTTGGTAATCCTGCTGACAGTTGTGTGGAGGATCTCTACAATACGAACAGCACCAGTACTGTTTGTGACATGTGGCATGTTTGTTGCCTTGCACTTGGACACCACCAGGACCAGTTACATTAATGGCTTTGATGCCCTTCTTTCCATTTGCCAATTCAAACTCAACCATTTCTCCACTTCCCAGACTTCGGAAACATTGTTCCAGGCTGGCCTTCTGAATGGCAGTATAATGCACGTATACTCTTTTTTTCGTGTCGGTTCGCTTTATAAATCCATAACCACGTGGTACACTAAACCACACAACTTGGCCTGGAATTATTCCTGCGCTGACTTGCTGAATATCCTCATCAGATGGTGTGCCAGACACAATAACCTGGTTCTGTACTACTGTATTTTGACGTGCATCTCTGGACTGTCCTTCACAGGGTGGTCCTACTCTCTCCACTCTTCCTGAGGGTTGTTGACAATTTCTTTTGATATGCCCACTTTGTCTGCATCGCCGACAAATAGGCCTCCCCCGAGCGTTGAATTGCTTAGTCACCCATTTTCCAGTCTTTCGGGGAACATCCCATCCAGGTTGGTTTCGCAATCCACGGTCTGGACACCACTTCTTGTATCTGGTTACAGACCATTTATGTCTCAGGTCTCTTAACTCTCTTCTTATCTCAGTGAGAGTTTGGGTAAGTTCTGCAATCTTGTCATTAAGGATACTGATCCTGTTGTCATCTGCGGTGGGGTTGCCTTCTTGCACTTCCATGTTCGATCCTGTTTGTTGACGCCAAATGTGACAATCTAGTCTTCTTTCCGGCAGAGAGGCAAGAGGTTCTCCCCAAACACGTTAATTGAAACAATATAAATTAAAATGTCTTTATTTAACAGGAACTCTGGACATTTGGTAATTCCTCTTTTACCCTTACCTAAATATATTTTGAATAGCGCTTTAAATATCACAACAAAATATTGCAACAGATATCTGGGAATAAGAGCTCCAAACTATATCGCAACTATACTTTTGTCTAATTTTTCTGAGGAATGCAGCTGCACTTTAGCTCTTGTTACAAGCAAGGAATCCTTGTGATATATATTTACATTTTTGGATAGGTTAGCAGTAAATGTATTACATAGCTCCATTTAGATAAATGCCTGGTTTAATATCAGAGGTAAAAAGCTATCATGTTGTTTCTTTCATTTTAGGACAATTTCTACAACTATCCATTGCGGTAGTATGTGTAATAGGAAACTACCGATGTGCTAGTAGGTTTCCCTTGTAATTATCCCTGGCAAAGTCCTTGTATTTCCTTATCTGGCTTAAAGTACAGTATAAGCAGTTTCTCCTTGCTCTCACTAGTTCTCGATGTACAGTACGTAAGAAGTCACTAGTCTCTATTTAGAAGGCATACTCAGGGTGCAATGTATTATGACAGTTCTCACCCTCAGCTGGATATCCTGCTAATCCCTGCTTTGCTGTTACGCTGTTCTATGTAAGTGCAAACTGAAAGGTAATACTCTGCTGGAGAAATAGGGATTGCTAGGTGACACAGGGAGCAGGCTTTCTACTGTACTCACTGTAGACACCCACTCTGCTTCCAGCGCTGCAGCAGTCGCAAATTAGAAGTAGAAGTTTATAGACTTTTACTGAGTGGCTCTCACAGCCACTGCCTGTCAGCTGCTCTCAGTGGCACCTCCATTTTCTGACAGGAATTTTCCACTGCCAGAGATGCCCTCCTCTCTCACAGCTACCTCAGACCGTGTCCTGACCAACAGTCCTCCCTCCAACTGCCAATGGTCATGTGACCTGCCCCTGACCTCCAGAGCTGCTGCCAAGGCTGCTGGGAAATTATCTGCCTGTATAATCAAATGTAGATACTCTGTAGCGTGCCACACGTAATACCTCATATAGCAGGGTATTACATATCCTTATATTTTCTTGTGTTTATTAATAAATATTATACAATTATCAGCAATTATTTGTGTCTTGTTCTTTGTTCCCTTATTAGTACATATCCTAGGATTCCACAGAGATTTGTGTATTGATTTTTATTTCCAGTATAGCCACTGTAGGGTATATGTTACAAGGTATAACTATATTTAATCCCTGTACTGAAGAATCATCACGAGGATCCATAAGAGACCAATTTTATCATAGAGATCCCCAAAAGAATCAGTCTCAATAATTATATGACAGCAGATCTGGGTGACCACATTCACCAGATCTGCTGTCATATAATTATTGAGACTATTTATATGAATAAAACAGAAAATACCTAAGGGGGTCAATTCAAAATAACAGAAGACTTGTGCGACCTTCCTCCTCTCCATTTAATATTATCCAGGACCCACCTGCCACTCCTAACTCTCCACTACGGACCACACGGGGGTTGTAGCTCAGGCAGCCCAGCATTGCCTGCTATAATATTCACAGTGGGCAGCACTGCAACAGTCACCGGCAACGCAGACAGAACTGGCCAATCGTCGTCAGTGCAGATAGTGCACCAGCACGAAAAGTGTGCAATGTGTTAGGCACCGCCTGCGCTACCCTAGTTATGTCCCTGTGAAAATGCACTGTATTGTACCTTCTTCCTACTAATTTTTCATGTTATACCAGGGCCGGTTCTAGACCTTGTGGCTCCCAGGGCGAAAGTTTCTTTTGGCGCCCCCCCCCCCCCACAGGTGAAATAGAGTTAGTGCGCGCCGCAGGCGCGCGCCAAAAACAGGGGCGTGGCTTCATAGGGAAGGGGCGTGGTCAGATGTGTGCCCCCAGTACTGCACCCTCAGTAGTTGTGTCCCCAGTAGCTGTTGTGCCCCCAGTAGCTGTGCCCCTTACAGCTGTGCACCCAGTACTGTGCCCTCAGTAGTTGTGCCCCCAGTAGCTGTTGCACCCCCTACAGCTGTGCCCCCAGTAGCTTTGCCCCCAGTACTGTGCCCTCATTAGTTGTGCCCCCATTAGTTGTTGGGCTCCCTGCAGCTGTGCCCCCAGTACTGCGCCCTCATTAGTTTTGCCCCAGTAGCTGTTGTGCCACCATTAGTTTTGCCCCCAGTAGCTGTTGTGCCCCCATTGGTTTTGCCCCCAGTACCTGTTGTGCCCCCATTAGTTTTGCCCCCAGTAGCTTTTGTGCCCCTTTTAGTTTTGCCCCCAGTAGCTGTTGTGCCCCCATGAGTTTTGCCCCCAGTAGCTGTTGTGCCCCCATTAGTTTTGCCCCCATTGCTGTGCCCCTAGTAAAAATAAAAATAAATCAAGAATACTCACCAGCCCCGTTCCTGTTTGTCGACCACTGCTGCCCTCCGTCTTCCGCCGCCGGCGCCGCTCCTCGGATCCATAGGAGCGCATAGACACTAGAGGTCAATTATGACCCCTAGCGTCTATGACTGTCCTAAACTGCCGTGCAGTGCGCAATGACGTCAGGCGACCGCACGGCAGGCTCCAGTAACAGGGAAAGGTCCTCTCCGCGAAGGGAAACTAGACGCTACCTCACTGCGTGTCTAGTTTCCCTTCACGGAGAGAACCTTTTCCTAGCCGCCGCCATCTGGACACAGTAGCGGCTCTTGCCACAGCGGCGGCGCCCTTGGTACAGCGGCGCCCAGTGGCCACAGCCGCTACTGTGTTATACAATGTTATACAATGTTGTCGAGTCTACCTGCTCTCGTCACAGTAAAGTTTATTCAACCTTGTGTGTTGATGCATGAAGAAAGCATATTCTGCAACAGGTTACAAGCAAGCTTCCAGTGAAACCTGCAAAGTATATGTGAAGTAACTGAACCCTGTATTTCACAGTACAGAATGAAAAGATCTGAGAGCTCAGAGCTTAAACTAACAGTAACTAAACTGAATGAAAACAATTATCAGCTGAGGAAACTTGAGGTTGATATGCTGCTATCCAGTGATGATTTGTGGAGATTATTATTACAGAAGACTAGAGGTTAATAACCAACCATAATTTTGTAAGAGATGACTAGCTAATCCACATAAGGGGGGGGGGGGGGGGGGGTGAATGTAATAGGTTGTGAGAATCAGAAAGTGAGAGGTTTTGTAAGTTTTCTGTTTTTTTTTTTTTTTTTAAAGTGGCAATGTTTTACATGACAAAATCAACCTGGTTTGATTAAAACCCCCTGAAAACTCTCACATAATCTCTCACTTTCTGTGATTCTCGCACCCTATTACATTCTCACCCAGGTATGAGACTACTGTAAAAGGCAGGTGGAATGTATATCAAAAGCTGCATGAAAAATCCAATTAAACAGTAAACTGTTTCTACTAAGAAAACTATATCAAATGAGACTTGGCAAGGGTAAGGACATACAGGAGCATATAAATGCTAGAAACAATACTGAAACTCCCATCAATAGGTGAGGACATAAAGTGTGACTGTGTTGAAGACATACTTCTATTAAATTTATCTTGCACATATTAAATCTACCTTGCGCATATGCAGTAGTGCACTGAATCCCAAACTGGAATCAAAGATGCAGATTTAACAACAAGTGATTTTCTTGTTATCACTTGTACTGAATGATAAATGGTGCTCCAGCCAATCAACTTCTGTCATAAATTTGAAAAATGACAGCTAGGAGCTGATTGGCTGGAACACTATTTATCATTCATAACAAGTGACAACAAGAATATCACTGGTTGTTAAATCTGCCCCAGAGTTTGAAGCAGAATTAACATTAGAATTTGCAAAAACAGTGTTTATAGCTGAACACCAGCATTCAAAAGGAACTCACTTATTTAATTAAAAATATTTATTTTAGATGCAAGAAACGGACCACCTGAGAAAGATAGCTCAATATAGAAAGCATAGCAATAGAGACATTTTTTAAAATAGTCCAGGAAGAATGTCAAAAACATACGCACTAATGCATGCAGAAATCAGAGGAGTGAAACTGTAGAGCTGTGTGGAGATTGAGATGCTAAAAGCTAGAATGCTAACCTTGAGGGGAACTGCAATCTCACAAATGACAAAGAGGAACTTGATTTTGCAAAACCAATATACAGAAACTAGTAGATATTATAACACATTTATGATAAAGTCAAAGGTAAAGAAAAATACTACTGACTGCAGTTAGTCATTAATGCATATAAGTATGTAGCAATATTCTATAACCAAATGATATGTTGCATATAATCATCTAATATTAAAATTCAACTAAATGATAAATGATGGCTCATAGAAATGAGGTCCACAGGTTACTATGAAATACTGAGAGGTGAGGAATCTGTAGCTTACAGAACATTAAGGGGTCTGCATAGGTACTAAGCCTTGGGTAGAGATAAAATGGACAGAGATAAAGTTCCAGACAATCAGCTCGAACTGCCATGTTACAGGATGAGTTTTAAAAATTACAGGAGCTGGTTGGTTGGTACTTTTGGAGCGATGTACTAAGAAGTAAAAAGAGTGGAGAAGTGATCCAGTGGAGAAGTTGCCCATGGTAACCAATCAGCATTGAAGTAACATAATTTGCATACTATACAGTTAGACAGAACAGCTGATTGGTAGCCATGGGCAACTTCTTCACTGACTCACTTCCCCATACTTTTCACTGCTTAGTACATCTCCCCCTTAAAGTTTATCTCTGTCCGCTTTATCTCTCTCCAAGGCTTAGTACATAGGGTCTGAGTCGCTATGGGAAGTAACTCACTGAAAACCATGAAAGCCTCAATCCTTATAATGTCTCATCTTATATGAGATCCAATTCAGAACTCATTATAGACACTAATGTGGAACACAAACTCCCTCCTCTAATGATGTTTTCATATACTGTAGGATGTCCAGACAACAGAAAGTCACATTAACTCTGTGTGATCCACTCACTTGGATACATACAGCAGGTAGCAATTTCTCTTTTAAATAGAAAGCAGATAGATTATAGTATATAGAGGTAAATTTACTAAAGCTTCAAAAACAAAGAATTGGTAATGTTGCCCATAGCAACTAATCAGATACTGTCAATCATTTCTCAATTGCCTTTTAGAAAAGGATAGACAACATCTGATTGGTTGCTATGGACAACATCACCAATTCTCTGTTTTAGAAGGTTTAGTAAATTTACCTCTACAGTATATGTGTAATCCTTGATGCCTTCTCATAAAACTGACTGCCATAGAGAAATACAAGTAGCAAAATTGTCGTAATTGATTGATTGATTGATTGATTAATTAATTAATTAGCATATGTACAGTATATGTTAGCATTATATTAAGTGTAAATATTCAAATATAAATATAAACTAATTGACACCAGCTTCTTTTAATTAACATTAAAAATAAAAAAGGGGCATAAACAATTACCAATGTAGTAATATTTACCTGGAGAAAATATTTGTAAAAAGAAGACATCTATCATACAATTCTGTGTAATCACAGTTGTATGTATAATTAATTAATTATACAGCTAACTGTTCAAACTGGCATACATGGGTAGGAAACTCATCCTACTGTACATCTAAATTATAATATTGTAACAATCATATGCACATTACATATATCATACAAAAAAAATGTATAATTGTCCAAATAAATGTAGTTAAAACAATGTAAGAGATACATCATTTATATAAATAACATATTCCTTCTAAAAAATTACTAATATCTGATAAATTGTAAAGGCAAACATATTGATAAATTAATTCTTAATACCTGATGGATAACAATCAATAATGAAAGTAATAATATACAGGTATAACCAAGTTTTATTTTGAAGTCCCTTTTGAGTGCCTTCTTTTCTTAAAACTGTTATAGTCACATCTCTCTGATGTGATTGTGGTGTGCACTATAGCATTTTTATTTGCTGGGTAGGTTGTGCATGTCTTACTCTCTCTCTCTCTCTCTCTCTCTCTCTCTCTCTCTCTCTCTCTCTCTCTCTCTCTATGTAGTCTAGCCATACTTTTGTAAAACTTAAGTTCTGGCTCCATTTATTATTCACATCGCCTCTGTTGCAGATCCAAATGCACCAGACACCTGCAAACCACTCAGCAACACTATAGGCAAATGTACTGTATGCTTTTGACCTACAGTGGTGCCCTATCCCTCTCTAAACAGCCTTATTTGAAAACCTACATCTCCTTCCAGTCCTCTAAGCCCCTGTCAGCTCTTAGCCCCTACTCTGCCTCCCTTTCACACTCTTGGCATTTTATTTTGCTACCCACTTCACATCCAAAATTAAATCCATCTGTCAGGACATCATATCCCACCAGACCTTTGTCATCCCATCTCTTTCTTCCCTGTCGGATTCCCCCCATCTTCCCCCATCCATTTCACCAACTCTCACTTCCTTCTCCCCAGTACCTGGAGATAAGGTCCTGGCCCTAATCCCATCCCCATCCTCTTCCAACTCCCCCCTTGACTGTATCCCCTCCCATCTTTTCCCAGAGCCAGCCCTGGGCATAGGCAAAGTAGGCAAATTGCTAGGGCATTTGATATACCATGGGGCACAAGCAGCTTCTGCTGAATAAAATGATATGCGGCATGCCTATATTCTGTGTGTGACTGCGGTTGTATATGCATATGAAATGCTACGTTACAGTGTATTCCTGGAAATCACTGTAACGTAGCATTTCATATGCAGATACAGCCACAATCACACACAGAATATAGGCATGCTGCATATCATTTTAATCAGCAGAAGCTGTTTGTGCATCCTAGCCACATAGTAATTCAAATAAGATGCATTTTCGTCAGAAAAAGGCACCCCATGTTAGCAGAGCTGCCAGCTGACTCACGCCAGGCATCTTCTACTGCACGGCGTATTTTAGAGGACACATCTGTATCCAAGCAGAGGTCACAGTGTTAGCGGCCAAGTGAATGCTGTGTGCGGGTGGGTTGGTTGTGCAGTAGTGTTCAGCATATGTGTAAGGGGCATTATGTGTATAAGGGCATTAATAAAGGTTGGCATAATGTGTAAGGTGCATTATGTTTACAAGGACATTAATAATGTGTGGTATTATGTGTATAAATGCATTACTAATGTGTGGCATTATGTATATAAGGTGCTCTACTGTGTGGTGTAACATATAGAAAGGGCACTACTGTGTGGTGTAATGTGAATAAGGAGCAATTCAGTGTGATGTAATGTGAATAAGGGGCACTACTGTGAGGAATAACGTATATAAGGTAAAGTGGTACTACTGTGTGATGTAATGTGAATAAGGGATATTACAGGTTGAGTATCCCATATCCAAATATTCCGAAATACGGAATATTCCGAAATACTGAATTTTTTGAGTGAGACAGAGATAGTGAAACCTTTGTTTTCTGATGGCTCAATGTACACAAACTTTGTTTAGTACACAAAGTTATTAAAAAATATTGTATTAAACGACCTTCAGGCTGTGTGTATAAGGTGTATATGAAACATAAATGAATTATGTGAATGTACACTCACTTTGTCTAATGCACAAAGTTATTAAAAATATTGGCTACAATTACTTTCAGGCTGTGTGTATAAGGTGTAAATGAATCATAAATGCATTCTGTGCTTAGACTTAGGTCCCATCGCCATGATATCTCATTATATTATACAATTATTCCAAAATACGGAATAATCCGATATCCAAAATACTTCTGGTCCCAAGCGTTTTTGGATAAGGGATACTCAACCTGTATTGCATGATAAAATGTGAATAAAGTTGCACTACTGTGTGGCATAATTTGAATTGCTGGTACTATTGTGTGGCCATGCCCCTTCCTAGCAAGAACACACCCCTTTTTGAGCTATGCGCCGAATGTGTGCACTGTTCCTATTTAAAATATAGGCGGTTGGAGCACCAAAATGAGGATTGCTATGGGTGAGGGGTGATGGTGCTGTGAGAGGGGTGCAGAGTCAGATACAGAACTAGCAGCGGTGATAGGGGGCACCAGCCAAAATCTTGCCTAGGGCATAATATTGGTTAGGACCATCTCTGCCTCCTCCTAAACATCTCTTGTTGACTGTTCCCATGTTGCTAATCACTTCAAGTTTTTCCTCTAATAAGGCACTGTCCTCTCTCCTTTCAAGCTTGCCCATGTCTCCCCTTTCTAAAAAAAAAACACCTTTGATTCTGTCACTCTCACACTCTCTTTAACCCACCTCCACTAGCAATTCCTTATATTTTTTATTCTCCCATTATCTATATTTAGGTAAGCTCATTTGCTCCTTTGGCATTCAATATCATCTCTATGCTGATTGCACTCTGATCTACCTCTCCTCTCCTGACGTCTCCTTTTCTCTTCTCACTCATATCTCAACTACCTATCTGCTATTTCCTCATGGATGTCCCACCACTTTCTTAAAATTACCATGTCTAAGACTTTCCACTCACCTGAATAGCTGCATCCCCCTCAATTTTCATTATCTATTGACAACACCACCACCATTTCTTATAGATTGCAACCACACATTCAGTACATTTAACAGCCCTGCCATTTCCACCTCCAAAATATCTCCAGGATCAGATCCCTTCTCATCCTGGAGGATACTAAGACTTTCATTCACTCACTGGTTGTCTCTAGACTGGACATCTGTAACTTCCTCTTACTGTATCTGGCCACCCTTTCTCCCACCTCTCTCCACTCCAATCTGTCCTTAATGCTGTTGCCTGGAGCATCTTCCTCTCCAAATGTGTCTTCCTCCCCTCTCCTACAAGCCCAACAGTAGCTCCCCTTCCCTTTCAGAACCAAATTTAAACTCATCACACTAACTTACAAAGCCCTCACACAATTATGTGCTATTTAAATCTCCGACATCATCTATCTTTACACTCCTCCATTACTTCCTCCCACTTCAGCTTCCAAAATTTTGACCATCTATTTATACTAATAATGCAACCTGATATGGTGTAATCATTTCACATAATTGTTTGGCAAATTAAGCACTTTTATGAATTGACTACCCAATATCTACCCCTTCTAAAGATTACTTGTGAAGAAGTTGCCCATAGCAACAAATTACGTTATAGCTATCTTTTATAGAATATAGCTAATAAACTATAGCTAGAAATACAAGTGCAAGTACACAATGAGAATGTTGATTTGTGGTTAACTAGGTGATTATGCGCAGAGATATACGTATATCGAGATGTGTATGTGTTTAAATACATTATTCTATTTCTTTTTTAGCACTTTACTTCCATTTTGATACCAACCCTGCGTCAGCCCAGTGACCCCACTACTGACAATACAGTCAGCATAGGCTTTCAAACCAGGTGACCTAAAGGAACATATTCTTTATATAATTAGATTTCCTAATATTAAGGAGTTCTGTTTAAAAAAAGTATTACATGAAACTGCATTAAATGTAATATTATACATCTCCCCTTATTAATGCTCAAACATGGTTTCAATACATGTCATTCTGATAGACTATTTTTATATGCATGTGCTGTATGCAGATGGATTCAAGCTGTTCAGTTCAAGCATGACATGCTCATTTACATGAATTTACTTTTAGTATTTTATTATTATTATTATTATTATTATTATTATTATTACTACTACTACAATGATACAAAATCAATGTAGCATTAAAAGGTTAAGAATGAGCACAGACATCTAACATCATTTCTGTATACAAATGTTCCCATTGACAACTGTGCTAATTGAACAGATTGTAAAACTCATTGCAATACACTACAATCTAACCAATTAACTGTACTATATAGTGTCTATGATCAAGAAGGAATTTTAACATGGATATAAAAATATACTATTTTATGTTCAATTAATAATTCCCCAGTTATATTCCATGGATTCTCAGTAAATGATAGAATATACAGAAATACTGTACATGCAGTCATTATTGAAAATAGCTTCAATATTTAAATTCCTGCCAAAATGATAAAAATCTGTCAAGTTTTTAATTTTATCTTGGCAGAATATCTTTAATCTTCAGCTCATTTTTTATTTCACTTCATGTGCCATATTATTTCAATATTCAATATACATGTTATAATAACATACTACAACATATTGAACAATGAAAACATGCTTATTTAGAAATTACAGACAAGAAACATATTTACAGGCTTAATAAACCCTACCATAAAACATCTATTAGTCTAGCATGTTACAATCAATATCACTGATAAGGTTTTACAATGACCAGAGGTAATTTGTTAGACTTGAATTTGCAGTCTTATTTATAAAGCTGAATAATGGGTAGAGAAATAATCTACTTACAGTATGGTGCTTCTTGCTTGCATATCTGAGGGGTTTTTGCTGTTTTCACTTGACTATTTTATATACACTTGAATAAGATGTTTTTAATAGAGATATGTCAGATGTATAGGAAAGAAATGCTGACTAATTGGTGGGTGGTAATGTGCTCGAGTTGAGTTTGAGTCACCATTTTATTATTCACCAAAGTGCAAAGGCTTAATGCAACCCAATCTATGAATACAATCTGCCCTCTAGAATCAATATAATTATTATTGTAGTGCTTCATGTCCATGACAGACTATTATTCAGAGAAATGACTGTACAAGAGTTTTCATTTTTTTTCTCTAGTGTGGGCTTCCGTAGTCATAGTTGTTATGATAAATATCACAAGCTGTTATTGTTCATAACTAACTTTTTAAAGTTTTACTATAAGTTTATATATGTTAAAAGGAAAGTATATCATAAGATTTTTT
This sequence comes from Pseudophryne corroboree, assembly GCF_028390025.1. NCBI lineage: Eukaryota > Metazoa > Chordata > Amphibia > Anura > Myobatrachidae > Pseudophryne > Pseudophryne corroboree. The sequence goes on from NC_086444.1 coordinate 640,694,819, forward strand.
TCTTCTTCAGGTAGACAATACATTAAAGTGAGAGCAGAAAACATGTTCTTGATTATACAAGGTGGTGTGATAATCTCCATACATGATGAAAATTACTCTTTTTTTAACAAATTGTAACTTTACTCGCAAAATATGCTCTATATGGTTGACATCACTTTGAAAACATGTGGATGCAACACGCGCATCTATGGTCAACTTATGTTTAGACATCTTGTGGGCTTTAGTTGAGTCATGTTTAAGAACATTTCAAAGGTATTCTTAAAAGTTATCTGCATTCTGTGAATAAAGTATTTTGTGAATAAAGTTACATTTTGTTGAAAAAAGTGTTAATATTCCTTATGTGTGGAATGTGTGTGGGGACTTTTGTACCAGCCAGTACATCTAAGTCAAAACTGAAGACCACCCCATTATTTGTACCTCTGTCACAATGTACTTTGAAAACATGTGGATGCAACACGCGCATCTATGGTCAACTTATGTTTAGACATCTAGTGGTCTTTAGTTGAGTCATGTTTAAGAACATTTCAAAGGTATTCTTAAAAGTTATCTGCATTCTGTGAATAAAGTATTTTGTGAATAAAGTTACATTTTGTTGAAAAAAGTGTTAATATTCCTTATGTGTGGAATGTGTGTGGGGACTTTTGTACCAGCCAGTACATCTAAGTCAAAACTGAAGACCACCCCATTATTTGTACCTCTGTCACAATGTATTTCACAGAAATGGTGCTCATCTGCTGGATTTCACTGTTTCCTCTGACACAACTGTGGATTCTGGAATGTAAACATCATATTAAGTTAGTGCCAGAGAGAAACTTTTTAGAGCCTATGGGGGTCATTCCGAGTTGTTCGCTCGTTGCCGATTTTCGCAACGGAGCGATTAAGGCAAAAATGCGCATGCGCATGGTACGCAGTGCGCATGCGGTTAGTATTTTAGCACAAAACTTAGTAGATTTACTCACGTCCAAACAAAGATTTTTCATCGTTGAAGTGATCGGAGTGTGATTGACAGGAAGTGGGTGTTTCTGGGCAGAAACTGGCCGTTTTCTATGAGTGTGCGGAAAAACGCAGGCGTGACAGGGAAAAACACGGGAGTGTCTGGAGAAACGGGGGAGTGGCTGGCCGAACGCAGGGCGTGTTTGTCAAACCAGGAACGAAACGGCCTGAGCTGATCGCAATCTGTGAGTAGGTCTGGAGCTACTCAGAAACTGCTAAGAAATTTCTATTCGCAATTCTGCTAATCTTTCGTTCGCAATTCTGCTAAACTAAGATACACTCCCAGAGGGCGGCGGCCTAGCGTGTCCAATGCTGCTAAAATCTGATAGCGAGCGGACAACTCGCAATGACCCCCTTTGTTCATTTTTCCTAATCCCATGGAGTGTTCAGTATTATCATGGTGTAAGAGGTTATGCAAACGGGATATGCATGAGAAGAGCTACCTTATGTCCAATGAGCTAAACAGGCGCTAAAAACAAACACTTTACTTATTTTATCAATCTATGGAATGATGGACAGCACAAGTGGTGTACTGCTGTAGTTAGCATTACTGCTTCACAGCACTGAGGTCATGGGTTCGATCCCACCATCGCCGTAACTGTGTGGAGTTTGTATATTCTCCACTTGCTTGCGTGAGTGTTCTCTGGATACGCCGGTATCCTCCCACAATCCAAAAATATACTGGTAGTTTAATTGGCTCCACAGAAAATTAACCCTAGCGTGAATGTGTGTGTGTGTATGTGTTCATGTGGTAGGGAATACAGCGCCATTGTGGCAGGGACTGATGTGAATGGTCAAATATTCTCTGGATAGCGCTGCGGAATATGAGTGCGCTATATAAATAACTGGTAATAAAATAAATAAATAAGAAACAAATGTGTCATAAACATGAAAAGGATAGGATTACTTTAACACATGCAAGATATGGAGAGCTCAATATGCTGCAACAGAAAAAGAAAACACTAAGTTGCTATCGCCAAACACTTTTATGGTAAATACAAGAATATTGATAGTTTTTCAATACTGAGGCAAATCCAACAATGATCTCAGAAATGTTATATTAGTTCTATCTAACAGACTGTGCTTGATGAAACTACATACAGTTTGCAGGAATATGTGACCTGCAAACTGTATTTGTTCTAGGGAATATATTAACTGTTGTAACAGTAATTGAATAAAGGCATTTAGAGGGTGAAAAAGATCTGCTTATTATTATAATGACTTGACAAAATAGTCAAACCAACAGAAAACTGCAGCTTCAGAAGCAGTAAGGGTAACATAAAACTAACAATCTGTAGAATAAAGCAAATTAGTAAAACAAGTCCATGTCTAATGAAGTGAAGGTTAGAACCATCTCTACGATAAATAACAATCCTTATGATGAAACAAAGCAAGCAGTCGGAATATGTAAATACAGGTCAAACGAAGAGACATTGGGGCATATTTATCATTCAATACAGTATCTGTGGGATATTCCACAGAAACATCTGCAAATATTAAAGATTCAGTAGAGGCACCATGGAGACTTTGCCATTGTATCTCCATTTCTGCCCACTAAAGCAACCACCATAGGATTCTATGGGGTCTGATATGCAGTTGGTTTTACCAAGCTTTATAATGCGCATTGGCTGCAGGGGACCAGAACCAGGAAGCAGAGTGATAGCAGAAATGTGGATTGTGATAAATATGCCCCATTATGTATAACAGCATGGAAGTCCGTTCTTATTGTAGTTGCAAGCAGGAGTCAAAGGGGTAGATTTACTTAAGCTTCTAAGCAAAGTTGTGTTGTTGTCCATAGTAATCAATCAAATTCTGTCTATCACTTTCTAGAATGCAATAGAGAAATAATAGCCATAATCTCATTGGTTACTATGGGCAACATCACCACTTTTCATTTTTAGAAGCTTTTGTAAATCTACCCTAAAGTCGGTTTTTGGTCCTTAATACATGCATGCAGCTTTCTAAGACAGAGACAGAAAAAAATGGGCACGCTACCATATACCTGGAGGTTGCTCTAAAAAAACCTGACCCTGTCAGGATCGCTAGGTCGCCAGTAGGATTTTTTAAAGGTATAGGCATATGTCCAGTTTCTGCATGCATTATGTTTATGTAGAGTTAGTAGTTTTGAAGCTGCTGCACCCCTCAATGAGTGAACTTTAAAGATATTGGTGTCTATGCAAGACTAGAGACCAGCAGTTAATAGGTTGGTAGACATGCCAGGCGTATAGACTTGTGTAACTTCTCCACTTTATCTCTTTCCAATGCTTAATACATCTCTGCCTGAGGCTTTACAAGCACAAGCTAACTGCCAGTGAAACAGTACAGAATAAACCATCGTGCAAGATCCCACAACCCTCTACCAAGTTGAACTGTCTGAAAACTCAAGTGATGCTGGAATGGAATTTAGAGGGAATTTGGACTATAAAAAGAGAATAAATAATAGCTTTGATATCACTGGGCAAATTATTTATAATCACTTTATACTGTAAGTCCAAATTTCATGGGATATTCCTGACCCAAGGGCCATGAAAATAAATGTTCTCAGCTGACTGGGGTAAGTATGTCCCAGACTGATCCATATACACTTTAGGGTGGAATGTACTACAAATTGCATTTAGGATGTGATACATACTGCCACTTATCGAGTACATACCAGTGTTACTAACTCTAATGTTACAGAACTTTCCAAATCCTGTCCAGACAAACAACACATCAAACGTATCGGCAATGAAAGCAACATGGAAGATTAAATGCCATGTTGTGCCGTGCTATGACAAGGAGTCCTATCTGCACATGCGCTGGCTGAAGCACGTACCGTGCAGGACACTGGGAGGGATCCAATCTATAGATGACATTGCCTACGGGGTCCAAGCTCCAGAATCTATCACATTCTGGAGCTTGGTACATATGGGAAATATGTCTGTAACACTAAAAAAAACCCAGCAGTGCACATGCTTGTCTATGTTGTTATACACTTCCCTATGCCTGACTGCAGACTTAGCAGGAGCAAAAACAAGTTCCATGTGAAGAGGGTTATAGAACAGAGCATTCCCGAAGGTCCTGCAGGACTGAGCTCCAACATCAGAGAGTGCCTAGTATTTGCATAGAGCACCGCAGGAAGAATAAGATTTCTATCAGCCTACAGCACCACAGGCTAATACCAGCCCTAGTTCCCCTTGCCACACCCAAGATCTCCATAACACACTGTCTCCACTGTTGCACTAGAAAGGGGTAGTGATCGATGCATATCTAGAGGAGTGTGTTGACAGCATGCCACTTGGGTCATATACATTGGCAGGAATAGTCTTCTATTATACTGACTATGCTTCAGTAGAAGTAAAAAATAATTCTGGTCTTAAACAGACTAGACCGTTGATGTATGGCCATCAGTAAAGTGTTCCCCAACCAGAGCAGAGGCTGATGTTTAACTCACCCTCACTGGTCACCCGAAAGACTTGCTTGATGGGAGTCACCTGATCCCTGGCATCTGTGGAGCACAAGCCTGGGGTGACTATGGTTACCGGAAGTGTGCTGCCCGGAGGTTTGCGGACGTGACTTCCGGTAGGCGGTAAAGGCTCGGTTGGCGGTGATGTGAGCACGTGATGGGGTATATCTGTGGGGTAAGTGCAGTATTTTGTTTTCTATTGTACTGTGTGGACATTGACAAAGGGGAACCCATCCCCAAAATGTTGGTGACATGATAATACACACATTTCAAATGACGTTTTGGATTCTGGGGGTGATTCCAACTTGATCGTAGCTACGATCAGGAACACAGACATGCGGGGGGATGCCCAGCAGAGGGCTAGCCCACCCCGTATGTCAGTCCCTGCCACATCGCTGAAGTACAAAAGTATCTCAGAGCGGCGATGCTTTTGCACTTCAGGAGTAGCTCCCGGCCAGTGCAGCTTTTGCATGCTGGCTGGGAGCTACTTGTCATTGCCTGGGGTCGCAGCGGCTGCATGTGACATCACACAGCCGCTGCGGGCCGCCCCCGTACAGTCCAGCCATGCCTGTATTGGCTGGACCATGCCCACAAAACTGCAGCCAAACGCAACCGTGCCGCCCTCTCGTGCCTCTGCCTGTCAATCAGACAGAGGCGATCGCTAGGCAACGACAGCCATTGGCTGTCAGCCATGCGCTGGTGCACTCCGGCGCCGGCACTTGCGCAGTTCTGACTTGATCGCTGCGCTGCGAAGAACAGCAGCGAGCGATCAGGTCAGAATGGCCCCCTCTGAGTGCTGTTCTTGCTGGAAGCTTGTTTATAACGTTGGATGAAGCACCTGGTCATGCTGTACTGGTTTAATAGCGTGCATGCTGGATTTATATATATACAGTCACAGATCTGCGGCACTCAGAAAAAAAATGATAGTAAGTCAGGTCTCCTGGTCAACGTTTCAATGATTAGCTCATTTTCGTCAGAAAAAAAAGACAGTAAGGCAGGTCTCCTGGTCAACGTTTCAATGATTAGCTCATTTTCGTCAGAAAAAAAAGACAGTAAGGCAGGTCTCCTGGTCAACGTTTCAATGATTAGCTCATTTTCGGCAGGACGAAAATGAGCTAATCATTGAAACGTTGACCAGGAGACCTGCCTTACTGTCATTTTTTTCTGAGTGCCGCAGAAGTGTAACTGTATGTAAGCAACACTGCGACTGTGCAGTGTGATACTGAGGGCACCGGAGTAAGTTTAATATTTTATGCATGCAGATGTAGAGTGCCGGATTCAAGATTGAAAAAGGAGATGGCACTCCACAGGCTTGTTAAACCGAAGCCTGTGGAGTGCCGCCTCCTTTTTTTTCCTCTACTCACCTGTGAGCAAGTAGGGAAGATTGTCTATCTATGTATATTTAGGAAGGCACCACAGCATTATTCTATTATTGTCCTGAGTGCTGAACCATCTGCCAGCCTATATATAAATATATTGCTATGGTGAGTACTGAACTTTCTGTTTGTGTATATATATATATATACACATATATATATATATATATATACATACACACACACACACACACACACGCATACATACATACATACATACATACATACATATATACATATACAGACAGCTGTGGCTCTCCAGCTGTTAGTAGCATAATTGACATACACAGGGACTGATTCAATCACATACGAACAGTGCCAGATTAAGGTCCTCATGGGCCTGGAGCTGAAATTTATGAAGGGTCTAATGTGTGACGCCGCGGGGTATGTGACCAGAATAGTTTTCACTTTGACAAAGGGGCAAGTTAGCCCCCAAAATGTTGGTCTATAGGGGTGATTCAATTGGGAGCGATGTTTAGCAAGATTTAAAAAAAAACCTGCTTACCGCGCACCCAATTTTGGATTACTGCAGATATGTGCGTTTCCGATACCCACTATATCCAATTAGAAAAAAATTATTGAGGGAATTTCAGCACTGAAAACCCTGTGGCACGTTAGGAAAAAGAAAATGACGCTCGCCTCTCCAGGGGTCTCCAGTGGTCTCACGGCTCCCGGTGATCTCCCCTTCATCTTCCGACTGGGGAGAGGGGCTGCTGGGAGATATAGTTCTCCCAGTGGCTTGCTCCAGGGGGGAGTCACACACACACACTCAAAAAACATTCTTACACACACTGATACACACCTGTCAACACTCACACACACTCACTCACATACTTATCGTTGCTGCAGGAGATCGGCTCCCGATCCTGTATGAAGAAGACCCAGCTTCGGAAGGTAAGAATTTACTGACTAATTAAGCTAATTGGGAACTTCTGGGGGTTCCAAAGCAAGACTCAGACTAGCTCTTGTGTGCGAAAAAAAAGACACAGTGACTACTATAGAAATCAGCGCGTCTCATTTTCAGTCCTCTAATTCACAGGTTCTCAAACTCGGTCCTCAGGACCCCACACAGTGCATGTTTTGCAGATAACCCAGCAGGTGCACAGGTGTATTAATTACTCACTGACACATTTTAAAAGGTCCACAGGTAGAGCTAATTATTTCACCTATGATTCTGTGAGGAGACCTGCAAAACATGCCCTGTGTGGGGTCTTGAGGACCGAGTTTGAGAACCTATGCTCTAATTGAATACCAAAACCCTGCGGCAAAAACCACGCACCGCTGGGTTTTTCAAATTTCCCACCGACAATTGAATCTGCCCCTGTGTATGTGACACTTTAATACAAGCTTTTTCCAGTCTGCAAGTGACGCTGCCTATTTGTTCACGGTCACGTTCTCCAGAAGACAAAGGAACAGCTATTTAACGCTTTTGAAGAGTGCCGGGCTAGTTTACAATTTCTATCTATCTATCTATCTATCTATCTATCTATCTATCTATCTATCTATCTATCTATCTATCTATCTATCTATCTATCTATCTATTTTATAGTGTATACATACTGTTTATATATACGCATGTACATGGCACACACATATATATGAATGATATACACACACGCAGGTAGGGATTGGGATCCCAGTGGTTGGGATGCCGGCTGTTAAAATACTGACAGCGGCATCTTTGTTTAAAATACAGACAGACTAAATAATACCCCTTTCACACCGCAAAAATAACCCGGTATTGACCCGGTATATTGCTGGGTCGACACAGGTCGCTGTGCGGTGTGAAAGGGGCCATGGCGAATTCCCGGGTTGCCTGACCCGGTAATTCAACCCGGGAATAAAGCAGTGTTATTCCCAGGTAAATTACCAGGTCAGGTGCAGTGTGAACGGGTTGCCAGGTCGATGCGAGAGATGGGAGATGATCTCATCTCTCAGCGCCTCCTCCGCACCTGATGACGCCTCGGTCCCCGCCCCCAATGACAACCCAACCGGGCATATGGGTCACACCCAGGAAGGACCTATTTTCAATTCTTGGGTGCGACCTGACATTTGCGATGTGAAAGGGGTATAAGAAAGGTAACCCTGATCCCTAACCCCCCTAACCCTGACCCACCTTTCCTCGCAGCCTAAACCCTAACCCTCCCATGATTTCCTGTTAAATCATCGTTTGGGATTTTGGCGCCAGGATAGTGATGTCGGCATACCAGCGCTACTGGTTTAATACTTTATGCTAATGGAGGTATCCTTTCACCTAATGCAGGGGTTAGTGGCGTAACTATAAATTTTGCTTCCCCCTGCCAAAAAGTTTCTCCTGCCCACCCCCTACCCAATGGCATTTTACCAAAACAAATAAGGCCTTTTCTAGGAAATTTGGCTCCCAGTGTGAACAGTTAAAAATGTGCCCCACCGCCATAGCACTCCGAAAGGGGGTGTGGCCTCACTGCAAGGATGTGGCCTCACTGCAAGGGACGTGGCCTTGGAGGAAAATACTACCATATATCTCAATTTTGCAACCTGCATGCCCGGACATTGGCCACCATGAGAGAAAATGCCCATTTTCATTTTTCCTGCCCCTTCCACATTATGCCACACACACCGTAATGCCCCTTAAACATTATTCCACACACTGTACTGCCCATTACACAATATGCCACACACAGTAATGCACATTAGGGGTAATTCCAAGTTGATCGCAGCAGGAAATTTTTTAGCAGTTGGGCAAAACCATATGCACTGCAGGGGAGGCAGATATAACATGTGCAGAGAGAGTTAGATTTGGGTGGGTTATATTGTTTCTGTGCAGGATAAATACTGGCTGCTTTATTTTTACACTGCAATTTAGATTGCAGATTGAACACACCACACCCAAATCTATCTATCTCTGCACATGTTATATCTGCCTCCCCTGCAGTGCACATGGGCCCTCATTCCGAGTTGTTCGCTCGCAAGCTGCTTTTAGCAGCTTTACACACGCTAAGCCGCCGCCTACTGGGAGTGAATCTTAGCTTCTTAAAATTGCGAACGAAAGATTCGCAATATAGCGAAAAGACATCTCTGTGCAGTTTCTGAGTAGCTTCAAACTTACTCGGCATCTGCGATCAGTTCAGTGCTTGTCGTTCCTGGTTTGACGTCATAAACACACCCAGCGTTCGCCCAGACACTCCTCCGTTTCTCCAGCCACTCCCGCGTTTTTTCGCACACACCCATAAAACGGCCAGTTTCCGCCCAGAAACACCCACTTCCTGTCAATCACACTACGATCACCAGAACGAAGAAAAAAACGTGAGTAAAAAACCTAACTGCATAGCAAATTTACTTGGCGCAGTCGCACTGCGGACATTGCGCATGCGCACTAAGCGGAAAATAGCTGCGATGCGAAAAAAATTACCGAGCGAACAACTCGGAATGACCCCCATGGTTTTGCCCAACTGCTAAAAAATGTCCTGCTGCGATCAACTTGGAATTACCCCCATTACACATTATTCTACACACCGTAAAACTCAGGCGCAGATTGGGACACTGGGACAGATCCTGGCCAGTATGAACATTCATCTGGACTGGCCGCCTGCAGCGCTTTCGGGATTTGCTTTCCACTGGACAGCAACCTGGAAGCTGTTGTCTGCCTGGCTAGCGGACACTGCCAGGTGCTGAGAGCCTGGAAATGCAGCACCTGTCCTATACTCTGCTGCTCTCGGGCTGTCACGCTGCTGCTTCTCAAAGTTGAGAGGAGAGGGAGGGCAGCAGGGGTGTAGTATGGTATGCCGGCGACCGGGCTCCCGGCGACTAGCATACCGGCATACCGACAGTGTGGCGAGCGCAAAGGAGCCCCTTGCGGGCTCGCTGCGCTCGCCACACTGCGGGCACGGTGGCGTGCTACGCGCGCCACGCTATTTTATTCTCCCTACAGGGGGGTCGTGGACCCCCACGAGGGAGAATAGCTGTCGGTATGCCGGGTGTCGGGATCCCGGCGCCGGTATACTGTGCGCCGGGATCCCGACATTCGGCATACTGAAAACCACCCGGGCAGCAGGTATCTCTGTAGTTTCCCCGCATGGTGGGTCTCCTTCCCAACCGCAACATGTAATAGTGCATGTAGAGAGGTACTAGAAACCCCCCCATGCTCATACACCAACATCCCGAAGCTCCCTCCCTCCACATCAGGTATAACAGAAACCGAAAGTAACTCTGTCTCTGCAGTGGGTTTCTAAGGTTTCCCCCTTTACAAGATGCTACAGGAGAGCTATCCTGTGCTCAGGACAGCCCAACACTCTCAGTGGTGAGTTAAGTCTTTCAAACCCATGTTGTTTTTTATAGCAATTGTCATGTATACCTTCCAATGTGTCCTACCAATGCATGTTTTCAGTGTGTCAGCATCTGTCTGTGTCAGTGTCAGCATCCATATGTCAACATCCGTGTATCAATGTCTGTGTGTCAGTGTGCCAGCATCTGTCTGTGTGTCAGTGTCTGTGTGCCAGCATCTGTCTGTGTGTCAGTGTGTCTGCGTCTGTGTCACCATCAGTGTCAGCATCTCTGTGTGTCAGTGTGTCGGTGTCTGAGTCAGCATCTGTATGTCAGCATCTGTGTGTCATTGTGTCTATGTGTGAGCATTTGTGTGTCAATGTCTGTGCGTTAGCATCTGTGTGTCAGTGTCAATGTCTGCAGCAAAAAAATACAAGGGAGGCTGCAACTATGGGGGTCATTCCGAGTTGTTCGCTCGGTAAAAATCTTCGCATCGCAGCGATTTTCCGCTTAATGCGCATGCGCAATGTCCGCACTGCGACTGCGACAAGTAAATTTGCTATGCACTTAGGAATTTTACTCACGGCATTATCATCGTTCTGGCGATCGTAATGTGATTGACAGGAAATGGGTGTTACTGGGCGGAAACAGGCCGTTTTATGGGCGTGTGGGAAAAAACGCTACCGTTTCCGGAAAAAACGCAGGAGTGGCCGGAGAAACGGGGGAGTGTCTGGGCGAACGCTGGGTGTGTTTGTGACGTCAAACCAGGAACGACAAGCAGTGAAATGATCGCAGATGCCGAGTAAGTCTGGAGCTACTCAGAAACTGCTACGAGGTGTGTAATCGCAATATTGCGAATACATCGTTCGCAATTTTAAGATGCTAAGATTCACTCCCAGTAGGCGGCGGCTTAGCATGAGCAAATCTGCTAAAATCCACTTGCGAGCGAACAACTCGGAATGACCCCCTATGTCTGACTCAAAATCAGGCTCTATGCAGAGGTAGTATTCCGCCCCCTCTACAAACCCCACCCCCATTAGGGCTGCTTCCTGAAATTCCCCAGGCTGGTTTTCCATCCCAATCCACCCCGGTAATGCCCATTGCACATTATGCCACACACTATAATGCCCATTACACATTCTGCCACACACAGTTATGCCCCTGACACCATTTTATACCCCACACACAATAATGCCCCTTGTAAATTATACTCCACAGTAAAGCTTCTAATTACTTTTAAATTACATCCTCGTCGTCATAAGTTTCATGCTCTGGGTTCCATGCTTGTTGCCATAAGATAAGAGAATTTATTAACTGTGATACCACTTACTGCATCTACGTGCTGCAGTGCCCGTGTGGTCTGCAGTACGTAGGGAGAACGACTCGCAGTCTGAAAACCAGGTTCAGGGAGCATAGGCTGAATATCCTCAAGGGATACTGTAAACACAGTGTTTCGCATCATTTTTTTAAAGAACATCATTGCAATCCTCTGGGTCTCAAAGTCGTGGGGGTTCACCATGTTAAGAGGACCGAAAGAGGAGGGGATCGTTTCAGGAATTTATGTAAAAAAGAAGCACTGTGGATCTTTCGAATGAACACGTTGTCACCACAGGGATTGAATGAGAGTTTAGAGTTCGAATCATTTGCCTAGAAGGTTCATCAGGTGTTATATACCTCATTCACCATGTTGAGGAGTCACAAGTAGATTGGGTGGGTTCTTTGGAGGTAGAAGGTTTTTTAGGGGGGTAGGTGGGGGCGGAGTCATGTCAACATATAATGATGTTGTATGAACACATTACATAGGGGGCCATGCACCCCTTTTATTATGATCATTATGATTAGTTATGTTATTGTAGGAGACGCAATAAGTTCAGGGGTTTAGAGGTGGGTTTAGTGTAGTATGAAGGGTTAGTAGTTCACATTGGTTCGGTAAAAATTGATTGTTTGAACACTTATTAATTTATAGATGGTTGGCAGTGTTATTCCCTCTTCTGATGATGTCATTGTACAATTACCAGAGTTTAACATCATTCTTGAGTTACATTAGAAATGGCATCTGGAAGATGGGAGATTAGTAGAAATCTAGACCTTGAACGATTGGGTTGGGAGTTCGATTCCCAAGAGGGAAGTTTAATTCGTTATGTATGAAGATCCCTATGTAGATATATTAAGTATTTTTTAATTTTTCATTGAAGAATTTAATAGTTTATTTGAAATAACTATTGACATATAATGAGTTGCCATTTCTCTTTATAAAACACTTGGTGTCGAGATTTTCCGTGATTCAAGCATAGTAATGTGTGTCTTAGTGATTGTTTAACTGATGAGGGATTTTTTCTATTTAAGCTTTAGTGCAACGTGTCTGGGTGGAAGAGATAGAGGAGTGGTAACGTAACGGGATAAGAAGCAGGAGGTCGTAGGTTCGATTTACCATGTAGACTAAAATATTTATATGTTTTATAATAGAGGAAAGCTCAAATGCATTATAGTTTGCATTTTTGAAGCATTATATATAAAACATTTTTTCAAAGCGGGCACTGAAACTTGTTTTTTATGTATATGAGTATATTTATTTGTTTTTATGTATATGAGTATAATTATTTCCCTAAGATTGTATTCAGAAGTTTAATCAATTTAATTTGAGCAAGGTATATATCCTTTGCATATTGGGTTAATAGGACTGTTAGGAGTCTCAATTAAGGAGGTTGGACTAGGAGGTGGCTAAGCAGGTGTATTAACAGGTGATGCGAATTCATCACCCAATTTACCAATGGCTTTTGATACCAGCCATATAAAAAGGGTCCCTGGACTGTAGATATTCATTCTTTGAGGAAGCCCCTGTGGGAGGAGCGAAACGCGTCAGAAGTTGATTCTGTTGGACCCCAGCTTAAGTTAGACCCACATCACGAACTGGCTGCAGCATTCTTCTGCCTGGAATTTGTTTTCATACAAAGAGGAGCCGCTGACCGGTGCCTGCAAACGGCACGTAGAGGTGGATACTCGTGGAGCATCGCGACTGAGCAGGTTAAATCACAGCGGGCGCCATTGTAGGTGCCTTTTTTTTCCCCGCAGCTACAAGCCACTGCGGTGGTCGTCGGGATGCATTTGTGCTGATACCACTTGCTCACATCTCACGTAAAGTTTCCGGTTACAAAAAGCTCATATCCATTCTATTGTTACATGTTGGATCTTCACATCATAAAGATCTTTGATACAAAGTGACTATCCATTGGGAACAATTAATATATGGGTCTTACCAGCAGCCACACTTGATTCAAAACATTTTTTGACCTCATTAAGCCATATAGCTATAGAGCTTGTTTTTTTTACACGTCTGTGCACAGAGTATGCTTAAGTCCACCTCCATGTATTAGAAAGTATACATATTTGTTATTATTTTTTGATGTTTTAAAGACCGGTCTTGTTTTATTATATGATAATTTATACAATAGTAAATATATTTTGAATTTATTAGGAGTTTGTCATTCTTATCAGCCATATCTTGTAATTATATAACTATAGCGCAAGAGTTTTTTCAAATTGGAGCCAGGATGTTAATGCTCTGGTTCCATGTTTGTTGCCAGGAGTCTCATGCTCATTGTCAGGGGTTACATACTCATTGCCAGGGGTTTCATGCTTGTTGCCAGGGGTTTCATGCCCATTGCCAGGGGTTTCATGCTTGTTGTCAGGGATTTCATGGCAGAAGATACAGCTTTCTGCATCTTCTGCCGGCGGAGCCAGAATTCCCGGCACTTCCCGGTAATGCTATACCGCTGTGCTGCCCTGACAGATGCTAAAGGTCAAGTAGGACCTCTAGCATCTTTCTCCTCCTAGGTGGCTGACATTTTTGGAGGTACATTTTCAGTAGATTACATGTGGATGTCTAGACCACATGGAATCTGCATAAACACTGGCGTGAGCATCAGCGCCAGTGACCCCAAGCCTCTGCACGGTCTGCGGGGGCTGATGCTATGCCACTGGTGGGGTTCATGTGTGTGGTAGCAGAATCCTCGCCGCCAACTGACTTTACACTAGTGATGAGCAGGTTCGGTTCCTCGGAAACCGAACCCCCGCGAACTTCACCCATTTTACACGGGTCCGAGGCATACTCAGATTCTCCCGTATGGCTCGGTTAACCCGAGCGCGCCCGAACGTCATCATCCCGCTGTCGGATTCTCGCGAGATTCGGATTCTATATAAGCAGCCGCGCGTCGCCGCCATTTTCACTCGTGCATTGGAAATGTTAGGGAGAGGACGTGGCTGGCGTCCTCTCCGTTTATTGTTGAACTTGATTGTGCTTTATTGCTTAATTGTGGGGAGGACTGGGGAGCAGCTGTATAATATAGGAGGAGTACAGTGCAGAGTTTTGCTGATCAGTGACCACCAGTTTTATCCGTTCTCTGCCTGAAAAAAACGCTTCTTATCTGTGCTCAGTGTGCTGCATATATCTGTGCTCACACTGCTTAATTGTGGGGACTGGGGAGCAGCTGTATTATATAGCAGGAGTACAGTGCAGAGTTTTGCTGACAGTGACCACCAGTATACGTTGTCTGCCTGAAAAACACTCCATATCTGTGCTCAGTGTGCTGCTTTATTGTGGGGACTGGGGACCACCAGTATAATATTATATAGGAGGAGTACAGTGCAGAGTTTTGCTGACCAGTGACCACCAGTATACGTTGTCTGCCTGAAAAACACTCCATATCTGTGCTGCATTGTAGACAGTATATAGTAGGAGTACAGTGCATAATTTTGCTGACCACCAGTATATAATATATAGGAGCACGGTACAGAAGGCCACTGCTGTACCTACCTCTGTGTCGTCAAGTATACTATCCATCCATACCTGTGGTGCATTTAATTTTTGCACAGTTTGCTGACCACCAGTATATAATGGGTGGTCTTCTGTATGCCGACTGACGGGATCCCGGCGCACAGTATACCGGCGCCGGGATCCCGACAGCCGGCATACCGACATTTATTCTCCCTCGTGGGGGTCCACGACCCCCCTGGAGGGAGAATAAAATAGTGTGGTGCACGTAGCGCGCCACCGTGCCCGTAGCGTGGCGAGCACAGCGAGCCCGCAAGTGGCTCATTTGCGCTCGCCACACTGTCGGTAAGCCGGCGGTTGGGCTCCCGGCGCCGGTATGCTGGTCACCGGGAGCTCGACCGCCGGCATATAGTAGTGAACCCGTATATAATATATAGCAGTACGGAACAGTAGACCACTGCTGTACCTACCTCTGTGTCGTCAAGTATACTATCCATCCATACCTGTGGTGCATTTCAGTTTTGCACAGTTTGCTGACCACCAGTATATAATATATATAGCAGTACGGTACAGTAGGCCACTGCTGTACCTACCTCTGTGTCGTCAAGTATACTATCCATCCATACCTGTGGTGCATTTCAGTTTTGCACAGTTTGCTGACCATCAGTATATAATATATATAGCAGTACGGTACAGTAGGCCACTGCTGTACCTACCTCTGTGTCGTCAAGTATACTATCCATCCATACCTGTGGTGAATTTCAGTTGTGCGCAGTATATATAGTAGTAAGCCGTTGCTATTGATACTGGCATATAATTCCACACATTAAAAAATGGAGAACAAAAATGTGGAGGTTAAAATAGGGAAGATCAAGATCCACTTCCACCTCGTGCTGAAGCTGCTGCCACTAGTCATGGCCGAGACGATGAAATGCCATCAACGTCGTCTGCCAAGGCCGATGCCCAATGTCATAGTAGAGAGCATGTAAAATCAAAAAAACAAAAGTTCAGTAAAATGACCCAAAAATCAAAATTGAAAGCGTCTGATGAGAAGCGTAAACTTGCCAATATGCGATTTACGACACGGAGTGGCAAGGAACGGCTGAGGCCCTGGCCTATGTTCATGGCTAGTGGTTCAGATTCACATGAGGATGGAAGCACTCATCCTCTCGCTAGAAAAATGAAAAGACTTAAGCTAGCAAAAGCACAGCAAAGAACTGTGCATTCTTCTAAATCACAAATCCCCAAGGAGAGTCCAATTGTGTCGGTTGCGATGCCTGACCTTCCCAACACTGGACGGGAAGAGCTTGCACCTTCCACCATTTGCACGCTACCCTGCAACTGCTGGAAGGAGCACCCGCAGTCCAGTTCCTTATAGTCAAATTGAAGATGTCACTGTTGAAGTACACCAGGATGAGGATATGGGTGTTGCTGGCGCTGGGGAGGAAATTGACAAGGAGGATTCTGATGGTGAGGTGGTTTGTTTAAGTCAGGCACCCGTGGGACGAATATGGCCATTGACATGCCTGGTCAAAATACCAAAAAAATTACCTCTTCGGTGTGGAATTATTTCAACACAAATGCGGACAACTGGTGTCAAGCCGTGTGTTGCCTTTGTCAAGCTGTAATAAGTAGGGGTAAGGACGTTAACCACCTAGGAACATCCTCCCTTATACGTCACCTGGACCGCATTCATCAGAAGTCAGTGACATGTTCAAAAACTTTGGATGACAGCGGAAGCAATCCACTGACCACTAAATCCCTTCCTCTTGTAACCAAGCTCCTGCAAACCACACCACCAACTCCCTCAGTGTCAATTTCCACCTTACACAGGAAAGTAAATAGTCCTGCAGGCCATGTCACTGTCAAGTCTGACGAGTCATCTCCTGCCTGGGATTCCTCCGATGCATCCTTGAGTGTAACGCCTACTGCTGCTGGTGCTGCTGTTGTTGCTGCTGGGAGTCGATCGTCATCCCAGAGGGGAAGTCGGAAAACTACTTGTACTACTTCCAGTAAGCAATTGACTGTCCAACAGTCCTTTGCGAGGAAGATGAAATATCACAGCAGTCATCCTGCTGCAAAGCGGATAACTCAGGCCTTGGCAGCCTGGGCGGTGAGAAACGTGGTTCCGGTATCCACCATTAATTCAGAGGCAACTAGAGACTTGATTGAGGTACTGTGTCCCCGGTACCAAATACCATCTAGGTTCCATTTCTCTAGGCAGGCGATACCGAAAATGTACACAGACGTCAGAAAAAGAGTCACCAGTGTCCTAAAAAATGCAGTTGTACCCAATGTCCACTTAACCACGGACATGTGGACAAGTGGAGCAGGGCAGACTCAGGACTATATGACTGTGACAGCCCACTCGGTAAATGTATTGCCTCCCGCAGCAAGAACAGCAGTGGCGGCACCAGTAACAGCATCTCGCAAACGCCAACTCGTTCCTAGGCAGGCTATGCTTTGTATCACCGCTTTCCAGAAGAGGCACACAGCTGACAACCTCTTACGGAAACTGAGGAACATCATCGCAGAATGGCTTACCCCAATTGGACTCTCCTGGGGATTTGTGACATCGGACAACGCCAGCAATATTGTGCGTGCATTACATCTGGGCAAATTCCAGCACGTCCCATGTTTTGCACATACATTGAATTTGGTGGTGCAGAATTATTTAAAAAACGACAGGGGCGTGCAAGAGATGCTGTCGGTGGCCCGAAGAATTGCGGGCCACTTTCAGCATTCAGCCACCGCGTACCGAAGACTGGAGCACCACCAAACATTCCTGAACCTGCCCTGCCATCATCTGAAGCAAGAGGTGGTAACGAGGTGGAATTCAACCCTCTATATGCTTCAGAGGATGGAGGAGCAGCAAAAGGCCATTCAAGCCTATACATCTGCCCACGATATAGGCAAAGGAGGGGGAATGCACCTGACTCAAGTGCAGAGGAGAATGATTTCAACGTTGTGCAAGGTTCTGCAACCCTTTGAACTTGCCACACGTGAAGTCAGTTCAGACACTGCCAGCCTGAGTCAGGTCATTCCCCTCATCAGGCTTTTGCAGAAGAAGCTGGAGACATTGAAGGAGGAGCTAAAACAGAGCGATTCCGCTAGGCATGTGGGACTTGTGGATGGAGCCCTTAATTCGCTTAACCAGGATTCACAGGTGGTCAATCTGTTGAAATCAGAGCACTACATTTTGGCCACCGTGCTCGATCCTAGATTTAAAACCTACGTTGTATCTCTCTTTCCGGCAGACACAAGTCTGCAGAGGTTCAAAGACCTGCTGGTAAGAAAATTGTCAAGTCAAGCGGAACGTGACCCGTCAACATCTCCTCCTTCACTTTCTCCCGCAACTGGGGGTGCGAGGAAAAGGCTAAGAATTCTGAGCCCACCCGCTGGCGGTGGTGCTGACATCTGGTCCGGACTGAAGGACCTGCCAACGATTACTGACATGTCGTCTACTGTCACTGCATATGATTCTCTCACCATTGAAATAATGGTGGAGGATTATATGAGTGACCGCATCCAAGTAGGCACGTCAGACAGTCCGTATGTATACTGGCAGGAAAAAGAGGCAATTTGGAGGCCCTTGCACAAACTGGCTTTATTCTACCTAAGTTGCCCTCCCTCCAGTGTGTACTCCGAAAGAGTGTTTAGTGCAGCCGCTCACCTTGTCAGCAATCGGCGTACGAGGTTACTTCCAGAAAATGTGGAGAAGATGATGTTCATCAAAATGAATTATAATCAATTCCTCCGTGGAGACATTCACCAGCAGCAATTGCCTCCAGAGAGTACACAGGGACCGGAGATGGTGGATTCCAGTGGGGACGAATTAATAATCTGTGAGGAGGGGGATGTACACAGTGAAAGGGGTGAGGAATTGGAGGATGATGATGAGGTGGACATCTTGCCTCTGTAGAGCCAGTTTGTGCAAGGAGAGATTGATTGACTGAAATGACTGGTTGGTTTGGGCCCCCACCAAAAAAAGAAGCACAGTCATGTGGCAGACCCTGTCGCTGAAATGATGGGTTTGTTAAAGTGTGCATGTTCTGTTTATACAACATAAGGGTGGGTGGGAGGGCCCTAGGACAATTCCATCTTGCACCTCTTTTTTCTTTCATTTTTCTTTGCATCATGTGCTGTTTGGGGACAATTTTTTTGAAGTGCCATCCTGCCTGACACTGCAGTGCCACTCCTAGATGGGCCAGGTGTTTGTGTCGGCCACTTGGGTCGCTTAGCTTAGTCACACAGCTAGCTCATTGCGCCTCTTTTTTTCTTTGCATCATGTACTGTTTGGGGACAATTTTTTTGAAGGGCCATCCTGTCTGACACTGCAGTGCCACTCCTAGATGGGCCAGGTGTTTGTGTCGGCCACTTGTGTCGCTTAGCTTAGCCATCCAGCGACCTCGGTGCAAATTTTAGGACTAAAAATAATATTGTGAGGTGTGAGGTGTTCAGAATAGACTGAAAATGAGTGGAAATTATGGTTATTGAGGTTAATAATACTATGGGATCAAAATGACCCCCAAATTCTATGATTTCAGCTGTTTTTGAGGGTTTTTTGTAAAAAAAAAACCGAATCCAAAACACACCCGAATCCAACAAAAAAATTTCAGGGAGGTTTTGCCAAAACGCGTCCGAATCCAAAACACGGCCGCGGAACCGAATCCAAAACCAAAACACAAAACCCGAAAAATGTCCTGTGCACATCACTACTTTACACCAGCCACTGTAGCCATCATCATTAGAACTGTATATGTACTTGCATCAGCCGCATGCTACAGTATGTGCAAGAGATGCTACGGCTACCGCCAGACCCCCACTCCAGGCCTAACCCTCCACCATGCCCTAATCCCCACACTGATACTTACCGTCGGGATGTCATCTATCAGTGTCCCGGCACTGGTCTCCTGAGGGGTGTCGGGATTCCGGCATCGGTCACATGACAGCTGGCATCCGAAACGCATCCCTACGAATACATTGTGTGTAACTTTGCATGCTGTATGCAAAATCTCAACATTTACCTCCTTTAAGAGAGATCTGTGCAACTCAGAATCAGCCTCAAATATACATATGTTAATACTACAGATGTGTTTTATTAATTCTTTTGTTTTACTTTCTTAGAATGAGCAAAAAATCCTCTTCCCAGCAGTTTTGTTCATTCCCACTATGGTTAATTACATCAGTGCAGTGAGCTTTTATTTTTCAGTGCTTCTACATTGGATTCCAGTTGCTATGCAAGTAAGCCTAATTAAAGTATATATTAAAGTAATCAAATGTGAGTCATATTGAACAGGGGAGTGGGATGTTTTGGGAGGAGATGTCCTGATTTAAATCCAGAAGTCAGCTTGCCAGATTGCTTATATAAACAGTTGCATGCAAATCAGTTTCAACAAGTTAATGTATTAATATCCATTTTCAAACAACATTGTCTTAACATTAAAGAAATCATTAAAAAGGTAGTCTTCTTTGTTCTAATAACTGACAAGCATGAAGCTTATGGTAATATTCTACAATTATCTGTTGCTGTGGATCTTCTTAACCAATATACAGCAGAATATAACAAAGCAAATTTCTGTTAGCTTATAAAGCACACAGATGAATGGAAGAATACCCAAATACATACCTTAACTGTCCAGATTTTTGCAGGACAGTCCCGCTTTTTGGGCACTGTTGCACCCATGGGTCGCAGTGTCCCGCAGTGGGGGAGGATTGGGCGGTCCCCTGTAGTTCGCATATGCACAGCGTTTATTCATGGGAGAAAGGGACAGGAGGCCACCGAGGTGCTGGGCATGCCCCCACAGTGATTGCAAACTGGAGGCATGGCACAGGATTGCAGCATTCCAATGAAGCCACACTCTTTTTGCCAAGGCCTCATCCCCTTTTCAGGTCTATGCAGTATTCCCGAGTTGGTCATACAAAATGTTGGGAGGTATGCAAATAAGCTAAACTAGTTATCAGACCTCAAGATGAGTGCTAGCAACCTGTAATCAGAGCCTCTAAGACTTTGGGTGGGCCAGTATATTGCAATGGGTGTGGCTGCTGGAGGGTGCAAAGCTTTGGCCATAATATACATAACTATGATGGAGTCACAGTAATGGGTTCATGATTAGAGCTTAACAAGGATGTCTCCGCTCCCCTGACACATTCTGCTTTTTTCAAATACATTAAAAAAATAGGATTTTGGTTACCTACCGGTAAATCCTTTTCTCGTAGTCCGTAGAGGATGCTGGGGTCCACATTAGTACCATGGGGTATAGACGGATCCACCGGAAATCATTGGCATTTTAGGAGTTTAAGCGTGTGGGCTGGCTCCTCCCTCTATGCCCCTCATACCAAACTCAGTCTAGAAACTGTGCCCGAGGAGACGGACATCTTCGAGAGAAGGATTTAACACAGATAGTGGCGAGTTCATACCAGCTCACACATACAAGGCACATCAAGCTAACCAGCTTGAAAAACTCAGCAACTGTTGAAACATTACTTACCAAGTAACAATGCAGTACATACCTAAACCAAGTTGTACTGAACCAGATGATGGTTGCAGGAAAACGAAGCGCATGGCGGGCGCTCCAGCATCCTCTACGGACTACGAGAAAAGGATTTACAGGTAGGTAACCAAAATCCTATTTTCTCTTACGTCCTAGAGGATGCTGGGGTCCACATTAGTACCATGGGTATGTACTAAAGCTCCCAGAATGGGAGGGAGAGCGCGGAGGCTCTTGCAGAACTGATTGACTGAACTTCAGATCATCAGAGGCCAAAGTATCGAACTTGTAGAACTTTGCAAACGTGTTTGACCCAGACCAAGTTGCAGCTCGGCAAAGTTGCATTGCCGAGACACCCCGGGCAGCCGCCCAGGAAGACCCCACCTTACGAGTAGACTGGGCCTTAACAGATCTTAGACACTGCAGTCCTGCCGTAGAATAAGCATGCTGGATAGTGAACCGAATCCAGCGAAAAATAGTCTGCTTAGAAGCAGGACACCCAATCTTCTTGGGATCATATAGGACAGAGAGTCCGACTTTCTGTGACAAGAAATTCTCTTCACATATATCTTCAGAGCCCTTACAACATCCAAGGACTTTGATGTAATTGAGGAGTCAGTAGCCACTGGCACCACAATAGGTTGGTTGATATGAAATGGCAACACAACCTTTGTGTCAAGCTCGGCTGGTTTTGAGGATCTGGCTGCTGAGACTTGCTCAAGGAAGTAGTTGTCTGCAGATGAAGAAGACGTGGGGGCTGGATATAGTTCCTTCTCATGGGACAGGGATCAATGGAGAATGTAGGCGGAGCTATGAGTCAGTGGGTAGTAGTTCTTGAGAACGAGACTGAGGGAAAGAACTGTGGCTTGTGAACGTTGACTTAAAGATGAGGTTTGAAGACAAAAGAACTGCGGACTGTGACTTGAAAAGACGAGACTGTAGATAATGAACTGCGGACTGTGGATGGTGGTTTAAAGATGTGGCTAGAGATATAGAACTGCGGACTGTGGCTTGAAGGATGAGACTGTAGATAATGAACTGCGGACTGTGGATAGTGGTTTTAAAGACGTGGCTGGAGATAAAGAACTGCGGACTGTGGCTTGAAGGATGAGACTGTAGATAATGAACTGCGGACTATGGATGATGGTTTTAAAGACGTGGCTGGAGACAAAGAACTGCGGATTGTGGCTTGAAAGACGAGACTGTAGACAATGAACTGTGGACTGTGGCTTGAAAGGTGAGGCGGAAAGCCCAAGACCGTCTGTGCCCTAAGGCTCTTACTGGTCCGGGGTTTCCTGGAGCGCTTCCACAGGCAGCAGTAGGTTAGGGACGGCAGGGCTGCAGCAGCGACTGAGAAACGGCTAAGCAGAGTTAGGAGTAACCAGAACACGGCAAGAATCCTGGGAGCACAGGGCTAAAGCACCTACAACAGGGTTGTAACTTGAAGCACTGGCCTCCCTGCAATAAACCAACCCCCTTTTATAAGGAGAACTCTCCCTGGATTGGCTGGAAGAAACAGGAAGCCTGCACTATGCTTCAAAACTTGGTCTCCAACATGGCGGCACCCAGTAAGGCAGACCTCCCTGCATAGCCACACAGCTCACTGCCCCTGGTCTCCTAGCAACCGCCCCGGCAAGAGGGACCCGCTGTAGCGGCATCCCGCTACCACGAGCGGACCCCCCACTGCCGCCTACCGCCGCACCTGGACCTGGCGCGGCAGCTCTCCTCCGCCGCTGCCCACGCGCCGCCTGTACAGCAAGCCCCACGGCCCCGGCATACCGGTAAGACCCCGGACGCTGACAGTACCCCCCCTTTGTGGGTGGACTCGGGACACCTATATGGTTTGGCTGGAAACTTGGCATGAAATGCCCGAAGAAGTCTTGGAGCATGGACATCTGCTCCTACCCAAGACCTTTCCTCAGGTCCATATCCTTTCCAATCAACAAGGTACTGGAGGCGACCATATCGTCTGCGGGAATCGAGGATCTTGTGAATCTCAAATTTGTCTCTTTGTGCTGATTGGATCTTGGGAGATTTGGGCAGAGCAGCTCTGAATTGATTAAGTACCACCGGTTTTAAAAGAGAAATATGAAATGCACTAAGGATTCTTAAATGTGGAGGCAACTTCACCTTGTAAGCCACAGTATTTAATACTTTCTCAATTGGGTAAAGCCCAATAAATCTGGGAGCAAACTTTTTAGTAGGTACCTTCAATCTTAGGTTACGTGTGGAAACCCAAACCCGATCTCCCACCTTTAGACTTGGTACAGCTTTCCGCTTCATGGCCCTCATTCCGAGTTGTTCGCTCGGTATTTTTCATCGCATCGCAGTGAAAATCCGCTTAGTACGCATGCGCAATGTTCGCACTGCGACTGCGCCAAGTAACTTTACTATGAAGAAAGTATTTTTACTCACGGCTTTTTCTTCGCTCCGGCGATCGTAATGTGATTGACAGGAAATGGGTGTTACTGGGCGGAAACACGGCGTTTCAGGGGCGTGTGGCTGAAAACGCTACCGTTTCCGGAAAAAACACAGGAGTGGCCGGAGAAACGGTGGGAGTGCCTGGGCGAACGCTGGGTGTGTTTGTGCCGTCAACCAGGAACGACAAGCACTGAACTGATCGCATAGGCAGAGTAAGTCTGGAGCTACTCTGAAACTGCTAAGTAGTTAGTAATCGCAATATTGCGAATACATCGGTCGCAATTTTAAGAAGCTAAGATTCACTCCCAGTAGGCGGCGGCTTAGCGTGTGTAACTCTGCTAAATTCGCCTTGCGACCGATCAACTCGGAATGAGGGCCCATATCCGCATAGGTCTTATACCTCTTGGATGTCTTAAGCAAGGCCTCGTGAACTTGTCTCCAAGTTTTGGTAAATTGTCGTAGTGCTGATTCTGCGGCAGGAACCTCGAGCGTAGGTAGAAATTGGAAGTCAGAAACTTTTGGATGATAACCATAGTTTATGAAAAATGGAGAAGATTTTGTAGCAGAATGGTAGAGCTTGTTATGGGCAAATTCCGCAAATGGGAGAGAGTCCAGCCAGTCATCCTGAGAGGAGGACATGAATAAACGTAAAAATGTCTCCAGGTCCTGAAGATCTCTGCTATGAACAATTTTGCCAGCTGGGATGCTGACGAAAGACCAGCCAGAGGAACGAAGTGTGCCATTTTAGAGAACCGGTCAACTATGATCCACACGGTATTTCGTCCACCAGAAGCAGGTAAATCGGTAATAAAGTCCATAGAGATATGCGTCCATGGTCTTTGCGGAACAGGTAACAGGTGGAGTAAACCGGCTGGAGGACTTTTGGGGCTTTTATGTTGGGCATACTTCGGACAAGCAGCCACGAATTCCTGAACATCAGTCCTGAGATAAGGCCACCAGTAGGAACGCTGAATGAACTTGAATGTTTTATGACCACCCGCATGGCCCATGAAGGAGGAGGAGTGAGCCCATGTAAGGAGTTTCTTGTGTAGACTCGGGGCAACAAATATTTTCCCAGGAGGAGGAAGTGGGGAAGTATTAGTTGCTGAGAAAGAGGTGGACTCCAAGATAAACTGTTCTTTTGAACGATCAGGGGGTTCTTCAGAACTTAGGGAACGGGATAGTGCATCTGCCTTTTTGTTGAGGGAACCTGGTCGGTAACTGAGTTTAAAGTTAAAATGGGTAAAGAAGAGGGCCCATCTTGCTTGGCGGATTTAGACATCGGGCTGAATGTAAGTATAGAAGGTTCTTGTGATCCGTGATTACAGATATCGGATGTTGAGCTTCCTCCAACAGATACCTCCACTCCTCAAATGCTAACTTAATCACCAGTAGTTCTTGTTCACCAATAGCGTAGTTCTGTTCAGCGGGAGAAAATCTTCATGAAAAGAACGCACAGGGATGAACTTTCTTGTCCTCGAAGAGCTGAGACAATACTGCTCCTACTCCTACTGTGGAGGCCTCAACCTCAACCTGGAATGGTCGATTGAGATCGGGTTGTCACAGGACAGGGGCGGTCATGAAGGCTTCCTTTAAAGAAGAAAAGCCTTCTAAAGCCTCCGGGGACCACTTGGCAGGATCTGCTCCTTTTCTGGTTAATGCGGTAATGGGAGCTATGACAGATGAGTAATTTTTAACAAATCTCCGGTAGAAGTTGGCGAATCCCAGAAAACGTTGAACCCCCTTAAGGGTAGCAGGAAGCGACCAATCCTGGATCGCTTGGACTTTAGCGGGATCCATCTGTAACTTCTGCCCTGAGAGGATGTAACCGAGAAATGGAATTGAGGATACTTCGAAGGTACATTTCTCTAGTTTGCAGAACAACTGATTCCTTCTTAAACGGGTTAAAACCTCTTTGACCTACTCTCGATGGGTCTTCAGATCCCTGGAAAATATGAGGATGTCATCCAAATACACCACCAAGCAAACATAAAGGAGATCTCTGAAAATTTCGTTGACGAATTCCTGAAAGACAGCTGGGGCATTACACAGGCCGAATGGCAATACCAGGTATTCATAATGCCCGTCTCGAGTACTAAACGCTGTCTTCCACCCGTCTCCTGGATGGATACGTATTAGATTGTAGGCCCCTCGTAAGTCCAACTTGGAAAAAACTGTAGCCCCCTTAACTCGATCAAATAGTTCTGGAATCAGGGGCAACAGATACCGGTTCTTAATAGTTATCTCATTGAGACCTCTCTAGTCAATGCAGGGCCGCAAACCCCCGTCCTTCTTCTTGACAAAGAAAAATCCTGCCCCAGCCGGAGAGGTGGAGGCCCGGATGAAGCCTTTATCCAAATTCTCGTGGATATACTCCAACATTGCTTGAGTCTCAGGGAGCGAAAGAGGGTAAGTTCGACCCTGGGGAGGAGTTTTGACTGGTACCAGATCAATGGGACAGTCCCAAGTTCGATGTGGAGGCAATGTGTCCGCTCCGTGTTTGCTGAAGACATCTTGGTAGGCCTGGTATTCCGCAGGAAGACTAGAGGAGCTGGAAGAAAAGAGGGATCTTACTGTGAGCAAACAATTCCGAAAGCAGTTTCTTCCCCAAGAGAGAACATCCATAGTTTGCCAGTCTATGTGGGGATTGTATTTAGTCAACCACGGGAATCCTAGAATCAGTTCGTGAGAGGCTTTAGGAATTACAAGGAAAGAGATGTTTTCTGAATGAAGAACTCCTACCTTCATCTTGAGAGGAATAGTACGAAAATATATAATTCCCATGGGAATATAACTTCCATCCACTGCAGTAATAGAAATAGTACGATCCAAACGGACCATTTGAATTCCAGATCGTTTAACCAGAGCTGAAGTAATGAAATTTTCGGCGGCTCCGGAATCAAGTAGCGCAGGGATGAGGAGAGTAGAAGAAGGGAGCTCCAGGTGGGTTAACAAAACAGACTCTTTCTTGGCAGGTAATTCTGAGGATTCTCCTAACTTAACCTCTCCAGCACAAGTTCGGAGCGGGCGTTTCCCAGACGCTGACTACAGGATCTAACAAAATGATCGGATGCACCGCAATACATGTATAAGTTCCCTTGTCGCCGCCTCTGGTGTTCTTCGTTGGAGAGACGGGAACGATTGATCTGCATGGGTTCTTCGGTAGTCGGGGATGGCTGTCTCGGGGATGGGACGACTCGGGGCTTGGGTCGATCTGACAGTGATCTCTCCAGACAACGTTCTCTGTACCTCAGGTCTAATTTATTACACAAGGAGATTAACTTGTCTAATTTGTCTAGTACATCCTGCGTTGCTAGATCATCCTTGATCTTCTCGGAGAGGCCATTCCAGAAAGCCGCAATAAGAGCCTCTTCATTCCAGTTTAATTCTGAGGAGAGGGTCCGGAACTGGATTACATACTCTAACCGTACGTGCGCCCTGACGTAGGCGCATGATCTCCAAAGAAGCGGCAGAGGTCCTGCCCGGTTCGTCGAAGATTCTTCTAAAAAGTGGCCACGAAGTCTGAATAATTAGAAAGGATGGGATCTGCTCTCTCCCACGAAGGTAAAGCCCATTCCAACGCTTGCCCAGAGAGCAGAGAAATTATGTAGGCTATTTTGGTTCGTGCTGAAGGGAAATTGGCCGACTGGAGTTCAAATTGAATTTCGCACTGGTTAAGAAACCCGCAACATAGTTTTGGATTCCATTGAACTTACTGGGTGATGGCAAATGTGTGTGGAAGTGGGATTGGTGCAGAAGGAGGTGGGGCCGGAGGCGCTATTGTAGGAGCAGCCGTAACAACTTGAGGGGCCGACATGGCAACACAGAGGGAATCGAGGCGGTCAGACATATTCTGCATAAACTGCACAATTTTAGATTGTGTGGCCTCCTGCTTACTCATACGGGACCAAATATCCACGGTAGAATCACCTCCTGAGGCCTGATCACCCATCGGATCCATGAGGCCAGTGCTTACTGTCACACTCGGCTGGTTTTGAGGATCCGGCAGCTGAGACTTGCTTAAGGAAGTACTTGTCTGCGGATGAAGAAGACATGGGGGCTGGATATAGTTCCTTCTCATGGGACAGGGATCAATGGAGCTATGAGTCAGTGGGTAGTAGTTCTTGAGAACGAGACTGAGGGAAAGAACTGTGGCTTGTGAACGTTGACTTAAAGACGAGGTTTGAAGACAAAAGAACTGAGGACTGTGACTTGAAAAGACGAGACTATAGATAATGAACTGCGGACTGTGGATGGTGGTTTAAAGATGTGGCTGGAGATATAGAATTGCGGACTGTGGCTTGAAGGATGAGACTGTAGATAATGAACTGCGGACTGTGGATGATGGTTTTAAAGACGTGGCTGGAGACAAAGAACTGCGGACTGTGGCTTGAAGGATGAGACTCTAGATAATGAACTATTGACTGTGACTTGAAAGACGAGACTGTAGACAATGAACTGTGGACTGTGGCTTGAAAGGTGAGGCGGAAAGCCCAAGACCGTCCGTGCCCTAAGGCTCTTACTGGACCGGGGTTTCCTGGAGCGCTTCCACAGGCAGCAGTAGGTTAGGCACGGCAGGGCTGCAGCAGCGACTGAGAAACGGCTAAGCAGAGTTAGGAGTAACCAGAACACGGCAAGAATCCTGGGAGCACAGGGCTAAAGCACCTACAACAGGGTTGTAACTTGAAGCACTGGCCTCCCTGCAATAAACCAACCCCCTTTTATGGAGAACTCTCCCTGGATTGGCTGGAAGAAGCAGGAAGCCTGCACTATGCTTCAAAACTTGGTCTCAAACATGACAGCACCCAGTAAGGCAGACCTCCCTGCATAGCCACACAGCTCACTGCCCCATGTCACCTAGCAACCATCCTGGCAAGAGAGACCCGCTGTAGCGGCGCCCCGCCGCCACGAGCGGACCCCCCACTGCCGCCTACCGATGCACCTGGACCCGGCGCGGCAGCCCTCCTCCGCCGCTGCCCACACGCCACCTGTACAGCAAGCCCCGCGGCCCAGGCGTACTGGTAAGAACCCAGACGCTGACACTTCGGAAGAAACTGCTGACATGTCCAGAGCTCAGCTCTATCTTCGTGGAAGATCAAGTAAGGGCTTTTACAGGATAAAGCCCCCCAATTCGGACGCGCTTCTAGCAGAAGCTAAGGCCAACAACATACCCGCCTTTCATTTTAGAAAGGCGCCGTAGGCGGTACAAAGGGAGGTTGGATGTGCAGAACTCCCTTCAAAAAAGTCTGAACCTCAGGGAGGGCAGACAATTGTTTCTGGAAGAAAATGGATAGGGCCGAAATCTGGACCTTCACAGATCCCAACCTGAGGCCCATATCCACACCTGCTTGCAGGGAGAGGAGAAAACGTCCGAGTTGAAACTCCACCATAGGAAACTTCTTGGATTCACACCAAGAGACATATTTCTTCCAAATATGATGGTAATGTTTAGACGTTACCCCTTTCCTAGCCTGTATCAGGGTAGGAATGACCTTCTTCGGAATGCCCTTCCGAGCAAGAATCAGATGCTCAACTTCCATGCCGTCAAACGTAGCCGCGGTAAGTCTTGATAGGTGAAAGGCCCCTGCTTCAGCAGGTCCTCCCGAAGAGGAAGAGGCCTCGGTTCTTTTTGCAGTAGATTCAGAAGGTCCGCGTACCAAGCCCTTCTCGGCCAGTCTAGAGCAATGAGGATCGCTCGAACCCTTGTTCTCCTTATGAGCTTTAGGATTCTTGAGATGAGTGGGAGTGGTGGAAACACGTACACTGACTGGAAAACCCACGGAGACACCAGGGCGTCCACTGCCACTGCTTGTGGGTCCCTCGACCTGGAACAATAACGCTGAAGCTTCTTGTTAAGGCCATCATGTCTATTTGGGGAAATCCCCAAAGGTCTGTTATTTCCTTGAATACCTCTGGATGAAGACCCCACTCCCCTGGATGGAGATCATGTCTGCTGAGGAAGTCTGCTTCCCAGTTGTCTACTCCCGGAATGAAGATGACTGACAGCGCCAATGCGTGTTTTTCTGTCCAGAGTAGTATTCTTGTCACCTCTGACATCGCAGCTCTGCTCTTCATTCCGCCCTGTCGGTTTATGTAAGGCACTGTTACGTTGTCCGACTGCACTTGAATGGCCCGATTTCTTAGAAGAGGGGCCGCCTGAAGAAGACCGTTGTAGACGGCTCTCAGTTTCAGGATGTTGATGGGCAAGCCGGCTTCCAGGCTTGACCACCGTCCTTGGAAAGTTACTCCTTGAGTGACTGCTCCCTAGTCCCGAAGGCTTGCATCCGTGGTTAGAATGACCCAATCCTGAATCCCGAACCAGCAGCCCTCCAGAAGGTGAGGTAATTGTAACCACCAGAGGAGCGAAATCCTGGCCTTCGGCGACAGACGAATTCTCTGGTGCATGTGGAGAGGAGATCCCGACCACTTGTCCAGAAGATCCAGTTGGAAGGTCCGAGCATGGAACATCCCGTACTGGAGAGCTTTGTAAGAGGCCACCATCTTTCCCAACAGGCGAATGCATTGATGAACTGACATCCGGGCTGGCTTCAGGACATCCCGGACCATAGTCTGTATTACCAACACCTTTTCCTGCGGAAGAAACACCTTCTGCACTTTCGTGTCCAGGATCATTCCCAGAAAGGACAACCTCTGGGTTGGTTCCAAATGTGACTTTGGAAAGTTCAGAATCCAACCATGACTCTTGAGGAGGCATGTTGTGAGAACAATAGAATGCAGCAGCTTCCCCTTGGACGATGCCTTTATCAGCAGATTGTCCAGATATGGAATGATGTTCACCCCTTGTTTGCGGAAGAGAACCATCATCTCTTCCATCGCCTTGGTTAACACCCTCGGTGCTGTGGAGAGGCTGATTGGCAGGGCCTGGAACTGGAAATGACAGTCCAGCAATGAGAAAAGGAGATAAGCCTGATGCGGCAGCCAGATCGGAATGTGTAGGTACGCAGCCTGGATATCCAGGGATACCAGGAATTCCACTTCTTCCAGACCTGATATCACCGCCCTGAGAGACTCCATTTTGAACTTGAACCCCTTTAGAAAGGGGTTCAATTATTTTAGGTTCAGAATGGGCCTGAGCGAACCATCCGGTTTCAGTACCACGAAAAGGTACAAATAGTAACCTGTGGCCTGCACAGGAGGAGAAACTGGCACAATGGCCTGTGCCTCCACCAGCTTTTAGTTAGCTTCTTGTAATACAGTGCTGTCTGCCAACAGATCTGAAAAGCCTGATTTGAAAAAACGATGAGGAGGGAGACTTTGAAATTCCAGCCTGTATCCCTGGGATACAATATCTATTACCCAGGGATCCAGGCCAGACGATACCCAGACGTGACTGAATTGTCTGAGTCTCGCTCCCACCGGCCCCACCTCTAGGACGTGCAGTCCACCGTCATGCGGAGGACTTTAGCGTACCTGAAGCAGGCTTATGTTCCTGGGAACCTGCAGCGGCAGGTTTCTTGGACTTAACTCAACCTCCCCTAAAGAAGGTATTGGACGGTCTGGCCTTTATATGCTTGTTAGGCCGAAAGGACTGTGTTGCAGATGAAGAGAAGGATTTCTTCGGAGCAGGTGCTGCTGAGGGAAGAAACGGAGACTTACCCACTGTAACTGTAGATATCCACACGTCTAGAGCTTCCCAAAAGAGAGCCTGGCCTGTGTTATGATTCCCGTACTCCAGACCAGATGAGATCTTATGGCAGAGGTCTGAGTACTGGAAAGATATGCTGGTTACGGGAACAGGGAAGCCTAGTAACCCCTGGCGCCCTAACTCCGTTGTCTCGCCCGTGTTATCAGAAATCCCCTGCGAGACTATGGTTGCTTGAGCCCATGGCAGCCGCGTTCGAAGGGCGGATTATGTCTGCCCAACCCCGATGCCCCCTCAGGTCTTAATGGGAGACAAAGGGAAATCCGAGACAGGGTGATAACAAGGGGCCCTCTGACTAAGCAACCAGGCCAGGGGTTACAAGCTATCTAACTTAACCAAAAGTATGTGCGGACAAACCGCCAGGGAAAAGGACAACCAAAGATCCACTGATCCGTTACTCCTATCCAGCACCGCTGGATACCAGAGTGGACTTGTGGGAGTGGAATCCTCCGCAAAAGCTCCGGAACACAATAAAACTAAATAATAAATAGTAAGCGGTCAAGCCGCAACACACGGCTACGCCGCGACTCATGAACACCACAGGATGTTAAAGGTGCTCGGTAGGACTCCAGGAATAGATGACAAATTCCGAGTACTGGATCACTGAGGACAGGAACAACCGAATTGAGCAGGACTGGAAACTCTCTGTAACTGACACAGCCAACAGGAAGCTAACACCGGCGTCTGTGAGAAGTCCTGAGAGTGCTTTTATTAGGAAACCCTCCAATCCGGATCCAGACAGGGTAATCATAATTATGCCGTGCAGCTGCATGCTGCACGGCCAGGATACAATTTGACCTGATTAATTAGACCTAGCAACGGGGAACGCGGTCCGACAGTGGCGTCC
The DNA here is from genome assembly GCF_028390025.1 of Pseudophryne corroboree. Taxonomy (NCBI): domain Eukaryota; kingdom Metazoa; phylum Chordata; class Amphibia; order Anura; family Myobatrachidae; genus Pseudophryne; species Pseudophryne corroboree. The sequence continues at coordinate 640,727,068 of NC_086444.1, forward strand.
CCGTTGCTATGGTCTAAGCGGCTCCGTGCGCCCGGCGTCTAGCGTTGCTAGGGAGCCGGCGGCTGTCTGCCTGCGGCGTCCCTAGTTGCTAGGCACCGGGCCGCACTGACGGGCGGACCCTCGGCGCCTAACAGTACCCCCCCCCTTGAGGAGGGGTCAAGGAACCCCTAAGGCCAGGTTTCTGAGGAAATTCTCGAAAAAATGCCCTTTTGAGCCTCGGGGCATGGAGATCCTCGTCCAGGACCCAAGACCTTTCTTCTGGACCATAACCTCTCCAATGTACCAAAAAATAAAGCCGACCCCGGGACAACTTGGAATCGAGAACCTTCTCCACTAAGAACTCCTGCTGACCCTGTACGTCTATTGGTGATTTCCCCTGAGAGATCTTGCGAGGAAATTTACTGGACGAAACATATGGTTTTAACAAGGAGCAATGGAAGGTATTTCCGATCCGTAAAGTTTTTGGTAACCGTAACCGGAAAGCCACTGGATTGACTTTTTTGATAATATGAAATGGTCCAATAAATTTAGGACCCAATCTGGCTGAGGTTTGTCGAAGTTTAATGTTGCGAGTCGACAACCATACCCTATCTCCAACTTTAAAAGTGCACGGCCGCCGGAGCCTGTCAGAAATTTTTTTCTCCCGAAATGCCGCTTTTCTGAGAGCCAGGTGCACTTTTCTCCAAATGAGTTTGAGATGAGAGGTCAAGGTCAGTGAGGAGACAGAGGAATGTTGAAAAAAGGAATTAGCTCTGGGGTGAAAACCAAAAACTGTAAAAAATGGAGATACATTGGTGGAGGAATGACAGGCATTGTTGTAAGCAAACTCTGCTAACGGAAGAAACTCAGACCAGTCATTTTGGAGTTTGGCCGAGTACAAACGCAAATATTGTTTTAATGATTGATTGACTCGCTCAGTCTGCCCGTTGGATTGGGGATGGTAGCCAGACGTTAAAGATAATTTCATCTTCAATGAGGCACAAAAAGACTTCCAAAATTGTGCAATGAATTGTGGACCCCGATCAGAAACAATATCAGTGGGTAACCCATGGAGTCTGAAAACATGGCGGAGGAACAAGACTGCCAATCCCTGGGCAGATGGCAATCGGGGAAGAGCAATAAAATGGGCCATTTTGCTAAAACGGTCCACTACCACCCATATGACTCGGCATCCGGCTGACAGAGGAAGGTCCACCACAAAATCCATGGAAATATGAGACCATGGCCTAAGAGGAACATTCAAGGGCAAAAGTTGACCGATAGGCAAGGAACGGGGAACCTTATGCTGTGCACAGACCTGACAAGAAAAAACAAATTCCTTAATGTCTTTGGAAAGACCAGGCCACCATACCGAGCGGGAAACTAATTCAAAAGTTTTATCGATCCCCGGATGCCCGGCAACTTTGCTATCGTGAAACTCCGTCAAAACCGTTGCTCTCAAAAACTCGGGGACAAAAAGACGACCAGCAGGAGTATTACCAGGAGCTTGATGTTGAAGCTGCTTCAACTGGGTAAATAAATCCTGTGTGAGGCCTGCCCGAATGACTGAAGACGGAAGTATGGGAGTAACAGGACTGTTGTCTTGAACTGGAAGAAAACTGCGTGACAGGGCATCTGCCTTGGTATTCTTGGAACCTGGCCTGAAGGTGATAATGAACTTGAAACGAGTAAAAAATAAAGCCCAACGAGCTTGCCGGGCATTCAGCCGTTTAGCTGATTCAATGTATTGAAGATTTTTGTGATCAGTCAAAACCGAAATGGTATGAGTGGCTCCTTCAAGCCAATGTCTCCACTCCTCGAAAGCCCATTTAATAGCCAGTAATTCCCGGTTACCAACATCGTAGTTGGATTCAGCAGATGAGAATTTCCTGGACATAAAGGCACAAGGATGTAATTCCAGGGAATCCGGATCCTTCTGAGACAGGATAGCCCCTACTCCAACCTCCGAGGCATCGACCTCAACAATGAAAGGCAATTCTGGGTTGGGATGTCTGAGGACAGGGGCTGAGACAAAGGCTTGTTTCAAGGCCTGAAAAGACAACTCCGCTTCACGTGACCAGTTGGTAGGATCTGCTCCCTTTTTAGTCAGTGCCACAATGGGAGCAACTAGGTCAGAGAAAGAGTGAATAAATCTTCTATAGTAATTCGCAAACCCTAAAAAGCGCTGAATTGCTTTTAAATTGGTGGGTTGCGCCCAACTAAGGATGGCTTGGAGCTTCTTTGGTTCCATACAGAATCCCAGAGGGGAAATAATGTACCCTAAAAAGGATACCTCCGTGACATGAAATTCACACTTCTCCAGCTTGGCATATAGGTGATTTTCACGTAATTTTTTTAGAACCTGACGCACCTGGGTAACATGTTGTTCTATAGAGTCAGAATATATCAAAATATCGTCTAAGTAGACTACAACGAATCTTCCAAGAAATTCACGGAGCACATCGTTAATGAGATCCTGGAAAACTGCCGGAGCGTTGGACAGGCCGAATGGCATAACCAGATACTCATAGTGGCCTGACTGAGTACTGAATGCCGTTTTCCACTCATCCCCTGACTTGATTCTGATGAGGTTATATGCTCCTCTTAGGTCAATCTTAGAAAAAATCACAGCCGAACGTAGCTGATCAAAGAGGACAGAAATCAGCGGCAAAGGGTAGGTATTCTTTACTGAGATTTTATTCAAGGCTCTAAAGTCAATGCAAGGTCTGAGTGATCCATCCTTCTTCTCCACGAAGAAGAAGCCTGCACTTAAAGGGGATTTAGATGGCCTGATAAATCCTTTCCCTAGGCTTTCTTTAACATACTCATTCATGGCCACAGTTTCAGGTCCGGACAATGCATATAACCTTCCCTTAGGCAAAGTGGCACCAGGAATTAACTCAATAGCACAATCATAAGGCCTATGGGGAGGCAGAATATCCGCATTGCCCTTGGAAAATACATCAACAAAATCCTGGTATTCCACAGGAATGGGTGCGGGAATGACAGCAGCAATTCTGATGGGAAGCGTAATACATTCTTTATTACAGATGGTACCCCATTGTAAGATCTCCCCCAACTGCCAATCAATGATGGGATTATGAAAGGCCAGCCAAGGGTGACCCAGAACCACAGGAACTGCTGGGCAATGGGTAAGGAAAAACTCAATCTTTTCAGAATGCAGAGCTCCTACCGAAAGAAGAACAGAAGGTGTACAGAGAGAAATAACCCCATTGGACAAGGGACTCCCATCTAAACCATGCATGGTGAGAAACCTACCCAAGGCTAACTGAGGAATACCTAAGGCCTTGGCCCATGTTAAATCCATAAAGTTCCCTGCAGCTCCACTGTCCACAAAAGCCGAGACCGAGGAACAGAGGCTGCCAAAGGAAATTTTAGCTGGAACTAACAGTGAATTATTTGAGGAGATAAGCTGTAAACCAAAGTGAACCCCCTCACAACTCACTTGGTCGAGGCGTTTCCCGACTTGTTCGGACAACTACGGGCAAAATGTCCCTTACCCCCACAGTATAAACAAAGACCAGAATTTTGCCTTCTGGTTCTTTCTTCAGGAGACAGTTTGGAGAGGCCTATCTGCATGGGCTCCTCAATGTCCACAGGAATGGAAAAAACACAAGGAGTAGACCCGACAGATGCTCCTTTTTCAGCCCTCCGCTCCCTGAGACGACGATCAATCTTAATAGAGAGCTCCATGAGTTTATCGAGAGTCTCAGGAGCGGGATACTGAAGGAGACTGTCTTTTATAGACTCAGATAAGCCGAGGCGAAACTGACTGCGCAGGGCTGGGTCATTCCATCCACAGTCGTTCGACCAACGGCGAAACTCCGTACAATAAATCTCTGCGGGATTCCTACCCTGTCTGAGAGCACGCAACTGACTCTCGGCGGATGCCTCTCTATCAGGGTCGTCATACAAAAGCCCTAAGGACCCCAGAAAGGCGTCTACAGACAATAAAGCTGGATCGTCTGTCTTTAAACCAAAAGCCCAGGTCTGAGGATCCCCCTGTAGCAGAGAAATAATAATTCCTACCCGCTGAGATTCCGTACCTGAGGAGACTGGTCTTAAACGAAAATACAGTTTACAAGACTCTTTAAAATTAAAAAACTGCTTTCTATCCCCAGAAAAACGGTCAGGCAGATGCATTTTTGGCTCAGGAATGACCCTCGGGGAAGTCCGTAACAGATCTTCCTGTGACCTCACCCGAAGGGACAGATCCTGAACCATCTGAGTAAGCTCTTGAATCTGGCTAACTAAAAGCTGGCCCGGATTTGGCCCAACACCGGTGGGATTCATGAGGCTGACAAATCTCCCAACTGAATAAGGAAAAAAAAATTAACTCCTGTTAATTTTAAATTTTAGTATGGCCGGTGTTAATGTTATGATTCCCGTACTCCAGACCAGATGAGATCTTATGGCAGAGGTCTGAGTACTGGAAAGATATGCTGGTTACGGGAACAGGGAAGCCTAGTAACCCCTGGCGCCCTAACTCCGTTGTCTCGCCCGTGTTATCAGAAATCCCCTGCGAGACTATGGTTGCTTGAGCCCATGGCAGCCGCGTTCGAAGGGCGGATTATGTCTGCCCAACCCCGATGCCCCCTCAGGTCTTAATGGGAGACAAAGGGAAATCCGAGACAGGGTGATAACAAGGGGCCCTCTGACTAAGCAACCAGGCCAGGGGTTACAAGCTATCTAACTTAACCAAAAGTATGTGCGGACAAACCGCCAGGGAAAAGGACAACCAAAGATCCACTGATCCGTTACTCCTATCCAGCACCGCTGGATACCAGAGTGGACTTGTGGGAGCGGAATCCTCCGCAAAAGCTCCGGAACACAATAAAACTAAATAATAAATAGTAAGCGGTCAAGCCGCAACACACGGCTACGCCGCGACTCACGAACACCACAGGATGTTAAAGGTGCTCGGTAGGACTCCAGGAATAGATGACAAATTCCGAGTACTGGATCACTGAGGACAGGAACAACCGAATTGAGCAGGACTGGAAACTCTCTGTAACTGACACAGCCAACAGGAAGCTAACACCGGCGTCTGTGAGAAGTCCTGAGAGTGCTTTTATTAGGAAACCCTCCAATCCGGATCCAGACAGGGTAATCATAATTATGCCGTGCAGCTGCATGCTGCACGGCCAGGATACAATTTGACCTGATTAATTAGACCTAGCAACGGGGAACGCGGTCCGACAGTGGCGTCCCCGTTGCTATGGTCTAAGCGGCTCCGTGCGCCCGGCGTCTAGCGTTGCTAGGGAGCCGGCGGCTGTCTGCCTGCGGCGTCCCTTGTTGCTAGGCGCCGGGCCGCACTGACGGGCGGACCCTCGGCGCCTAACAGCCTGTATAGGGTAGGGACTCCACTTTTTTTCTGGATTCCGCGTCGGCCGACCACTGGTGCAGCCACAGTCCCCGACGAGCTGAAACAGACATGGAAGATATTCCCGCAGCCATGGAACCCAGGTCTTTCATGGATTCTACCATAAAACCTGCTGAATCATGTATGTTGCGTAAAAATAATGAAACATCATCCTTATCCATCGTATCCAAATCCTCAAGTAAGGTAGCCGACCACTTTACTATAGCCTTTGCAATCCATGCACTAGCAATAGTGGGACGTAATATGGCCCCTGAAGCAGTGTACATTGATTTAAGTGTGTTATCAATTTTCCGATCAGCCGGCTCCTTTAAGGCGGTAGATCCTGGAACAGGTAAAACCACCTCCTTTGAGAGTCTGGACACAGATGCGTCAACAATCGGCAGGTTTTCCCATTTTTTCCTTTCCTCCTCAGGGAAAGGAAACACCACATGTACCCGTTTAGGGATCTGGAATTTTTTCTCAGGGTTTTCCCATGCTTTCTCAAATATAGCATTCAATTCCTTTGGCACAGGGAAGGTTAGCGAGGCTTTTTTCTTTTCAGTGAAAAAGGCCTCCTCAACCTTGTCAGGTGTGGTATCATTAATATTCAACACATCCCTGATAGCCTCTATCATCAATTGCACCCCTTTTGCAAGAGATGCGGACCCCCGCGACACATCCCCATCACCGTCTGTGGTGTCAGAATCGGTATCCATGTCGTCTTGTGTGACATGCACAAGCGCACGTTTATGGTGGTATATAGCGGAGCGTCCTGAGGTACCAGAAACCAGCCATACTGCCATAGAGTTCTGTAATACCTGGGTTGCAGATTCATTACTCGCACCCCTGTTAGAAATCTGAGAAATCCACGATTTGATAGAGGAAAACCACTCAGGCTCCCTTGCTGGTATCTGTGCTAAACCAGTGCTATCCTGATTACATGAAATAGGATCATCCTGAGAGGACAAATCCTCTGCAGCACACAGTGTCCTTGGACATAGCTAAAGTAGACCACCAAACACTCTACACACACACAGGTGAGGGCAGACAGAGTTTCCCCCCCAAGAATGGCAAGAGAGACACAGAGATTGGAGCCAACCCACACACAGCACTGACTGTGCACCCTAATAGGACACACAGTCGTATTACAGCCTGCTCCCCCTTCTACAACCCCCTGGTACCATTTACATATAGCTGGAGTTGCTGTGGCGGGACCTGATTCTTCTCTTTCAGCGCTGTGCAGGCAGAAAAATGGCGCTGAAATGCTGCTGGGTCCGCTCTGAGGAAAAGCTCCGCCCCCTTAATGGTGCTGTCTTCCCGCTCTTTATGGATCATACTGGCCTGAGGAATTAGTGCTGGCTGAGATCCGACAGGCTTCTGGACCAGTGTAGGGGTAAGTGCTGCCCAGGGCGCCCCTCACAGCGCCGCACCGTGTGCCGCTGAGCCTTCCCTGGAGCGCAGTTAATACTGCGCTCCCTCCCCCTTGCCGCCATCTTCACACCGGCCCCCCGCTTGGGGGGTCGGAGTCTCACTCGCCACTTCTTCAGCTCTGTAAGGGGGTGGCGACATGCTGCTGGGGCGAGCGATCCCCTGTGGCGGGGAGTGATCCGACCACTCTGGTGCTCAGTGTCCAGTCAGCGGAGACAGTGGCTGAGACCCCGCAGGGCGGACACTGCTCCCCCCCTTAGTCCCTCGCTGCAGGGAGACTGTTGCCAGTAGCCTCCCTGTTAAAATAAAAAACTCTAATAAACTTTTTACTAGGAAAACACTGGAGAGTTAAGTGGTTAAGCTGATGTAAGCAGTACAGAGCAGGGATTCTCCGCTACAATCCTCAAGTACCTCTAACAGGTGATGTTTTCTGTTTGTGGAAGCAGATGAGATAATTACTGACCCAGCAACATAGAAATTCTCAAAGCATGAGGTTGAGAACCCCTGGTATAAAGTATCTGGATTAAAGTAGAAACCCGTTCTTTAGCTCTTTAACTAGTGAATACAGTGTTAGTAAAATTATATTTCTATATAATGATGTCACTGATCTTTGAATCAAATCCTGCACACTAAGAAATAAAAATCGACTCCAATTTAAAACAATGCATTGCAAAAGTAATTTGGTTTTGTCATAAGGAGTTGAATCATGTCAATTAGCCACATACAGTATATCTCAGAAAACACTGGGAAGTCAAGGGCATAATGACATAACTAGTATTATTCTACACATTACCATACTCATTTGCTGATGTGAAAGGTATCATCAATTCAAGCACTTCTATTTACACATGCTCCCTATGTTGTTTTTTTAAATTCAGTACGTTTTTATTGAAAAGTTTTTTATCCACAAACATACAAAGAAAAGAACAACACCTAAACAAGAAAAAAAAAAAATGACATAAAGTACATAAGAGTAGGTCAAGTATAGCTATGCTAAAGCATATGTACTGGGGCAATACAATCCAATTATCAATACAAATTTAGTGAAAACGCAGTGTATCAGTATACATAAGTAGGAAAACATCTCATCGCAATGTAAACATAACAAAGAATGAACAAGAGACAGCAGCCAGACAGCTTCAAGAGTAGTATAATCCTCCGAAATCTGTAACAATAACATGTAACCTTCTCCTTATCACATCTATCCCATTTACCAAAATAGCTAACCAGCCTGCCTCTAGATCTAAACATCACCTTTTCATGGCCAGAGACCTCATTAACCAAAGCCCTCCAGTGGGAGATACTGGGCTCCTCAGGGGAGAACCATTTTCTGGCTATTAATACTTTTGCCAGGGTAGTTAAGCATAAAACGTATCAGTATAAGACCAGGGAGTGCGTATCTTCGATATCTAGCCCAAACAGACACAGTCTAGGATCTAATAGAGGGAGGGAGGTTTCTGTAAGGATAATATCATTGCAGACTGCAACCCAAAATGGTACTAACTTTGGGTAGGACAACAGTAAATGCCAAAAATCAGCCTCTTCTGCATTGCACTTTGGGCAGCAGGTATCAGAGCGGTGGTGAGCTCTATGAAGCATTACTGGAGTGCGATACACTCTATGAAGGATATAAAAGTATACCTGCTGATACCAAACACACAGGGTAGAATACCGGATGCAGCCCAAGATCTGTGTCCACTGTTCATTAGAGAGGTCACCAAGATCATTTTCCCATTTAAGTTTCAGGGGGTCAAATATATTTGAATTGACATGCACATTCAATGTGGCATAGATAGTAGATATGTGTCCCCTAGGGCCCAAAGTAAGAAGCAGTTTTTTGACTGGAGACACCGAAATAACTAGAGGGGCAGTACCAATTGCTCCTGCAATGCATGACGCATCTGTAGATAACGGAAGAAGGCAGAATTAGCAACAGCATAGTCACCACGTATTTGCTCAAACGATTTAAGATTGCCATTATCGTAAAGCTGGGCAACTGTTGCAACTCCCACCCTCAACCATAAATTGTCTGGGAATAGAGGAAGCAGTTCTTTTTAAGAAGCATTGAACCACAGGGGTGTATCTACATCAATGTCATGCCAGTCAAAAAAGGTGTGTGCTAGACGCCATAACAAGAGAGCCTGTCTTAGAATAGGAGGGCGGCCAGAGAGAATAGAGCCAAAAAGCAGAAAATGGAGCAAGGAGAGAGGAGACTCCACCCACTCGGCATAGAACCCCAGCAGCGTATCTCCACCTGTACCCAGGATCCAACCAGAAAGGTGGACCAGTTGAGAGGACAAGTAATACATTCGCATATTGGAAAGACCCAGACCTCCATCCAACTTGGACCTGACCAAAGCTTTCATGGTTACCCTAGATGCCCTGCCTCCCCAAATAAAAGATGATATAACACTGTCCATAGAGGATAAAACTTGTTTGGGTATATATACAGGAGAATGTTGCAGCAAGTAGAGATACCTGGGTTGAACAGACATTTTAAATAGATTTAAGCGGGCGTTTCCCAGACGCTGACTACAGGATCTAACAAAATGATCGGATGCACCGCAATACATGTATAAGTTCCCTTGTCGCCACCTCTGGTGTTCTTCGTTGGAGAGACGGGAACGATTGATCTGCATGGGTTCTTCGGTAGTCAGGGATGGCTGTCTCGGGGATGGGACGACTCGGGGCTTGGGTCGATCTGACAGTGATCTCTCCAGACAACGTTCTCTGTACCTCAGGTCTAATTTATTACACAAGGAGATTAACTTGTCTAATTTGTCTAGTACATCCTGCGTTGCTAGATCATCCTTGATCTTCTCGGAGAGGCCATTCCAGAAAGCCGCAATAAGAGCCTCTTCATTCCAGTTTAATTCTGAGGAGAGGGTCCGGAA